>NC_090929.1:1684478169-1684802857 GCF_040938575.1 Ambystoma mexicanum
CCCTCAGATATTTCCTGGTAGGCCTTTGCATCCTGGCCCAGGTGTGGACTGGCCTATAGGGAACCCTGGGAGATTTCCTGGTAGGCCTCTGCACCCTGGCTCAGAGTGGACTGGCCTATAGGGAAACCTCGAAGATTTCCTGGTAGGCCTTTGCACCCCGGCCCAGGTGTGGACTGGCCTATAGGTAACCCTGGGAGATTTCCTGGTAGGCCTCTGCACCCTGGCCCAGAGTGGACTGGCCTATAGGGAACCCTCAGAGATTTCCTGGTAGGCCTTTGCATCCTGGCCCAGGTGTGGACTGGCCTATAGGGAACCCTGGGAGATTTCCTGATAGGTCTCTGCACCCTGGGCCTCTTTCGTGACTTATTTGAAAATGTTCCCCTAGGAAAAGAGTTGTCTTGCTGAAAATCAGCAACATGGGGGCGGGGGGCACTTTGAAAATCAGTTCCAGGGCCTCTTTTGGTTCCCAGTCCACCCCTGAAGGAGCCCTCAATATAAAGCATCTTAATTCCCACTTAAATGTCATGGCAAGGTCTCTGTTAGGAGGGGGAGGGGCAGTATTGTCTTTCTGGTGCAAGTGGTAGCGTTCGCCTCACACTGGGGAATTTGATGAACCAGGGCCTTCTCAGGCATGGCTCCCAAGATGCCATGACTTTATAGGTGCCCGTTTTTTAATTGGAGGCGGCTTCTATACCGTACTGACTACACTTTAGTCCCGAGCACTGCCGGGACTCGATGCCACGTTCAATCTGTCAAGGTAATGCGTGCCTCGCAGGAACTATCGGAGCTGTTTGATATTTGGGGAAGGATACACTGAAACATTAAAGATGACGTCTTCTTTTTCATTGATCCATGGGACTTCTTCCAGTTTCCTGCTCTGGTTGGGGAGTTGGGAATGTTATGACACCAGGGTAGATTTAGCACTAATCAATGACTCCTCGGGCTGTACCAGGTGGTTACAGCCCAGGTGTAGTAAACTCTTGCACAGATGACAGGAGGCGTGATTACTGGCTGGATGTCTTTTATTGTATAAGGGACATCTGCCAGGCGGCTAGGCAAACGTGCCTAATGACTGCTGCAGGGCTGTGGGACTGAAATGTCTCTTGATGCAAGCCCTCAGGCCCCAATCTCGGAGGAGCCGGCAGGACGCGTCTTGCCGCGTCCTCTGATGCTCCCGTAATGCGCGCAAAGCACGCGGGGGCGGTCCTCGCTGTCGTGGCGAGATCTCGCGAGAGTTACCAACTCTCGCGATATCTGTACACACCTCCCTTTGTTGAGAAAAAGGAAGTTCATTGCAAAACATAGTCACCGGTATCTCACCGGTCTTCTGTGCTCTCTTCTAGGTCAGTCACCCTTTCCAGTGCGATCTTCCTGTTGCTCCTGTTCTGGTTCTGGCATGGGTGATTCCGGTTCCATCTCTGTTTCTTCCCTTTCTTTGTCGTTTCTCTCGGGCTCCCGTTCTTCCCTTCGCTCATTGTCTAGTCCTTCTTCAGCATGTGGTCTCTCCGGGGTTCTTGCTCTTTCTTGTCTCTTCTGATATAGGGCTACTCTTTCCAGATTCCATGTGGTTTGTTCCCCTGTGAATCACTTTGGTGGGTCTGCTGAACCGAGAGCCTGTGATTTGGTCTTTTTTCGGTAGTCTTATTTTGACCCAATCTCCCCCTCCAATGTCTGACGCTTGCTTGGTTCTTCTTCTTTGGTCACTCCACGTTTTCATGCGTGCCTTGCTGTTTTCAATTCTCCACACCACTTCTGACATGCCCACTGCTTCATCTTCTCTTACTTTGGATAACCATGGTGGTATGAGCGTGGAGGCTGCACTCCTCCCTCTCAACATTCGAAACGGGGATATTTGCGTGATTCCGTTTGGAGTGAGTCTGTGGGCCGCTATGGCCTCCTTAGTGGTTTTTAGGGGGTCCATTCCAGAAGCCGTGGCTAGTTGGATTGCTCCATTAATGAACCTGTTGGCCCTTTCAACAAGCCCATAGGCTTGGGGATGATACAAGGCCGCCTTCTTTTGGCCTATATTGTGCTTTCTCAGGAATTGTTCCATGTCCCGTGAGATCAGTTGTACCCCATTGTCCATTACTACTTCCTTGGGGAGGCCTTCCCTTTGAAAAATTTCAGTGAGAACTTCAATTACCGTCGCTGTGGTAATGTTTGGGACGAACTCACCCTCGACCCACTTGGATAGGTAATCAACCACTACTATGCCATACCGATGTTCGGGTGCCATCGCTTCCAGGGGTCCTATAAAGTCTATGCCCACTTTTGATCACACCGCTTCTGGTACTTCTGTGGGAATTAGGGGTGCCTGTCTGAGTTTCAATCTTTTGTCGCTATTGAGGCACTCATGACACCGCTCTATCATGGTGCGAATCTCTTGGTCCATGGACGGCCACCAGTAGGTCTCCCGTACTCTGCGCCGGGTCATCCTGTTTCCCAGGTGACCAGCGTGGGCTCTGCATAGAATGGTGCTCCTCATGCCTACGGGTGGGATTATCTGGTCCGTCTTCATTATTATTCCGTCCGTTTCAGATATCTCTTCGGCCACCTTCCAATAGGGTCTCATGCCCTCTGGCATCGTTTTTTCACCTGGCCACCCTTCCTTGATCCACTCACGGATTTTCGCCATGGCCGGGACTTTTCCGTCTTCTTCCAGCCAATGTTTCTCGCTGAGTTCCATATAATCAGGTGCTTTTATATCGGTGATGGATGCCACGATGCATTCTCCTTGTAGAAACGTGGTGGCCTTGTCTTTACCTTCTGGCAATCTTGACATGCAGTCTGCCTGCGAATTCTTCCATCCTGAGATGTGCTGCACTTCAAACGTGTACTCCTGCAGTTTTGCTGCAATGCGTGCCAATCTGGGTGTGGACACTTTAGTACCTCCCGGGCTGAGCATGTGGATGAGGGGTGTGTGGTCTGTCACCAATTTAAATTTCGTGCCCCACCCATATGTTCTAAAATGTTCTACCGCCCATGCACATGCCAACATTTCTTTTTCTATGGTAGAGTAGTTCTGTTCTGCCGAGGACAAGGCCTTCGAGGCAAAGGCTACTACATGCTCCGTGTCCCCCTTCTTCTGCGTAAGAACTGCTCCTAGTCCGTATGCACTGGCATCCGTGGTGATGACTGTATCCCACTCTGGGTTAAATGGCTGTAAACACGGCGCTTCCAGGATGTGCCGTTTTATACTTTCAACCGCCTTCTTCTGGGGTTCTTGCCACAAAAATACCAAACCTTTTTTGAGTAGGTCACGGAGTGGTGCTGAGGTTTCGGAGAACTTGGGGATAAATTTTGCATAATACTCCGCCAGTCCAAGAAATGATCTTACTTCGTCTTTGCTGGTGGGTTCCGGTGCTTTTATGATTGCATGCATCACATTTTGTTTGGGACTGATCCCTTTTTCTGAGATTTTGTACCCCAAGTATTCGACTTCTTTCGCTTTGAATACGCATTTTTCATGGCGTAGCCTCACCCCTGCTTCTTGCAGCTTGATCAGGACAGTTTTCAATGTGGCATCATGCGTTTGTTCATCCCCTGCGTACACAAGGATGTCGTCCTGGAAATACGCAACATTTTTGACCTTTCGTAGCAAGACATCCATCATGCGTTGAAAAGCTGATGCTGCCGAAGATAAGCCGAATGGCATCTTGGTGAACTGATAGGTGCCAAAGGGTGTGATGAATGCTGTGAGGGGTTGTGACTCTTCATGCAATTGTATTTGGTGATATGCGTTTCTCATATCCAGTTTTGAGAAAATTTTGGCTTCCTTCATCAACAGAATGAGTTCATTTATGCTCGGTAGTGGGTAGTTGTCGGTGATGACCTCCAAGTTTAGACTGCGAAGGTCGATACACACCCTTAGCTCTTGTGAGTTCGGTTTCTTTATAAGCACTACTGGGCTCAGCCATTCTGACGCTTCAACTTCTTCAATGACACCCTCCGCTCTCATTTTGTCCAATTGATTCCTGAGAGTGTCTCTTGCGGTTGCTGGCATGGGCCTCACTCGATGTTTGACTGGGACGGCATTCTTTTTGAGCATTATTTTATGGACAAAGCCCTTGATGTGACCCGGCTCCTCCGAGAAAAGTTTTGGGTAGTCACTCTTGACAATGGGCCCATTCCTCGCGCAGACAGACAGTACCTGGTCTTCTGTGCTGGGGTCCAGTTTGATTTTTAGCTTGTCTTGGTCGTCCCATCCCAGTACTGCTGGGCCTTCGTGGCTGAAATAAACTCTGGTGGTGGTTTCTCTTCCTTTAAACTCCACCTTCCCTTTGATACATCCCAGTAGTTCAACTGACGCCCCACCAAAAACTGTGGGTTTGTGTCGTGTGGTGAGAACTTGGACCTTTTCTTTTCCCACCATTTCCTTGTATGTCCGTAGGGGTATTATGGTGAGGTCCGAACCAGAGTCCGCCATAACTCTTGTTTCTCGACCGTCAATTTTGATTGTGCAATGGGGCTTTTCTCTTCTTGCCCTTGTGCTGTTTACCATAATGACTGTGGGTCTCCCCTCATCTTCTGAGGACGATTCTCGCTCTCTGTTGTGATCCGTATTTACACTGGTAACTTTCTTGTTTCTCCACCGACACACCAACGAGAAATGGTCAATGCGTTTGCAGATGGAGCACTCTTTGTCTCTGGCTGGGCACTCCCTATCGAACGCCAGGTGTTTCGTGCTGGTGCACCTGTGGCATTTCAGAGGTTCTTTCTTACCTCCTCTCCCTTCTCTCGTGTCTGGTGTCTGTCTTTCTTTCTTTGAGTGAAATGCGACTGCTTGGATTTCAGCAGAACTCTGGGTTCCCATGAGTTCTTTTCGTCTTCCCGCTGTTTCTTCAACCGCTCTGGCAATTTCGATCGCCTTCTCTAGTTGTAATTCTTTCTCCACAATGAATTTATCTTGTACTTTTCTGCTGTTGGTGTGGACTGTCAACATATCGCAGATGAGGCTCTCAGCATTGTTGCCGCAACTGCACAGCGCCGCCAGTTCCCGCAGCTTGGTGACGTAGTCGTCGACTGGTTCAGATATTTCTTGTCTGCGGGTGTAAAAGCGTATTCTATGCAACACCGTGTTTTCTTTACTGGCAAATCTCTTCACTATTCTCCTAACTGCCTCCTTAAAGACGTCATCGTTGTCCCCTGCCACCAGGATCGGGGCGAGACTCTCAAACACCCTCTGCCCTTCCACTCCTAGGGCATTAAGTAACATAGCCCTACGCCGTGCCGCTGAAAATCCTGCCCCTCCTAGCGCCTCTACATACGTCGTGAAAAGGGGTTGCCATTGCGGCCACGGGATGGCAGGTCTACCTGGAGTTTGCAGGAAGGGGGGTGGCAGCGTCGCTCCTTGCATGTTCCCACGTAGGTTGCAGTGGTGATCCTCGTCGCCAATTTATGTAGTAAACTCTTGTCACAGATGACAGGAGGCGTGATTACTGGCTGGATGTGTTTTATTGTATAAGTGACATCTGCCCGGGAACATGTAAGTAATAAAGAGCCAGGCGGCTAGGCAAACGTGCCTAATGACTGCTGCAGGGCTGTGGGACTGAAATGTCTCGTGATGCAAGCCCCCAGGCCCCAATCTCGGAGGAGCCGGCAGGACGCGTCTTGCCGCGTCCTCTGATGCTCCCGTAATGCACTCAAAGCGCGCGGGGGCGGTCCTCGCTGCCGTGGCGAGATCTCGCGAGAGTTGGTAACTCTCGCGATATCTCTACACCAGGGCCCAATGAGGGTCCATGGGCCGTTATCACCCGGTACAGCTCAGGGAGCCAGTGATGTTTGCTATTAGCACCCCAGGGTTACGTCCTGGTTGCTGACAATAATGTATTTGTTTGATACAACAAGTCGCGGTGAGTGTGCCACACGCTGTTTCTAATAACCAATATGATTATGGCCACCATAGAAATGGAAGGCGGGCTCCAAACAGAGACCTTCTTCTGTTTCTCTGGCACTCAGAGGCATGTAAGAAGGGGCTCAGTGGTCCCTGAAAACTGTCAGGTAAGTAGAGGAGGGTAGGGGGTGTGGATGGGAGGTGGCGGGTAGAGAGAGGGGAGGGGGGACAGTTGCCAGCAGTGGTGAGCTTGCTCAGAACATGGGCTTTCACTGTGTTATTCAGCCCATGTTCTGAGCACTGAATATAGTACTTGCGCTCATTACAAAATCCCACTGTGTGCGCTCATTTGCGAAAGTGAGTTTGCAAAGGAAGTTTATTGTGAAATTCAGAGAATTGGCTGACCGAGAACTGAACCGTGTTGGTCATATGTATGATGGCAAGGTGTTCTGGCGAGAGTGATCATGCCGGACGCGTGTTATCATGGCCCGTCAGACAAGAATAGAAGAAGAGTGAGATTAAAAGTATTCAGTTTGCCGAGGGTCATCCTTGTTACAGACAGTGTAGCTGTGATTCAAGTCCTCCATTACTATCGAGGTGTATGTGGCTCTCAGGCTCTGATGCTGAAGCCGATCCACGTCTTGGCCGAGGTCAATTAGCTTGGCTGGATGGTTCATTTTATTTATTTATTTATTTATTTATTTATTTATTTATTTGTATAACGCTAGACAAAAAGGCCCGTAGGCATAAGAGCGCTTGACAAAATAGACAACAAAGAACAAACAACTGCAATTGTAGACTGTGATACGCTTAATGCCCGGATTCAGGACAGAGAAGTCATTGGCCCTCATTACGAGGTCGGATGTAACCATGCCGCATTTAGCGGCATTGGTTGCCTCCTTACTGCATACCGGGCCCGGGTTCCTCAAATGAGGATTTACCGGGCCATGCCAACCTTGGCGGACCTGGTAATTCCTCGTCCGAGGAACCCAGACCCGGTCCATCCCCATTCCCATTCGAGCCCCCATAGGGCTCAATGGGAATGGGGAAGGAGCTAAAACCGTTTATAACGGGCCTGTTGTTAGCTCCCTGGTCTCCTCGTGGGACCCGGTAAGGACGCCTGGTTTTACCAGGCGCCCATTGCGGTTCCCGCGAGGAGACCTCGTTATAGGGCGGAATGGGTTTACCGGCACTGGCACCATTACCGGTAAACCCATTCCACCAACCTCGTAATGAGGGCCATTGAGTCTATTAGTATCACAGTGCATTCCAAGGCACAGATGTTGGAGGCGGAGTTTTGCGATTGCTGGGTCCAAAATTGAGAATGTGATGTGAGGCTTTGCTTGATGGAATCTATGCCCACCTCTCTCTGCAAGAAGCTTTGATCATGAGCTCCTTAAGCCAGGAAAAGTAGATCATATCGCTCTCTGTCATAACTTAATGTTGACAATAACTTAATGTTGACAATAACATATTGGCCAAGAGTTTCGCCCACCAGCTGCTTCACTCTTGCCTGTAATGGAGAACCACCCTGGGCAACCTTAGACACAGAGGCGTAGCCAGGATTCTCTAACAAGTAGGGCCTGGAGCTCATGTAGTAACCCCACCCCGCCAGGAGAGCCAGCAGAGGAGAAGCAGGGTTTTATTCTGCCCCCAGCTGAACGCACAGGAGCGACCAAGCGAAACAATGGAGTCGGAATCAATCAAGGGGGCGCCACGGGATTTCTCTCCCGAGAAAATTGTGTATAAAATGTTTGAAATGGTCCATCTTACAGTACTCTTTCTTTGTCAAGCTACGTAGAAAGCTACGCAGTTTAAAAAATATTGTATTATGGTAATAAAATAACCTTTAACAAAAATGCCAATACATTGCAAATTTCGTTTGACATATCACCTGCACAGTTGAAAGTAGGTTTTGTAGGATAAGACATTAAAATAAAACCACGACAACAATGCACGGGAACATTTTACAACGCATTTTCATAATGCCTTTGCCCACTATATGCCAGAAATCTGCCAGTGTAAAAACATTGCTATGCTGATTGTGCCCAAACATGTCAATGCCGGTGCAACTATATGTGCCAATATTCACACATAAGAAATTCCCACCTGACAGTAATGATTCTATAACAAAACATGTCAATGCTGGCTCTGCCAATATAGGACAGTGTCCCCGTGTAAGAACATACTCCTGTTGGCTTTGCCTTAATACCAGTAAAACAAGACATGCCACAGTAAGAAAACATGGGCTTGGTGGCTACACAAAGCCTCCCGTATAAGTACACTCATCATGTTGCATTTACCCCCCTAATGTCAGTAAAAATGTCATACCACACCAAGAAAACAGTGCCTTGCGGGTGGCATGAATGCCCCCTTCCCCAGGTAAGAACACTTATCATGTTGCTTTTGACCTTAACACCAGTAAATAAAATGCTATGTCACAGTCAGGAAACACCCCACCCCCAGTAAGCACACTCCTTGTATTGGTTAAATTCCATATCACAGTAGTACCCAGTCGGCCCCATTGTAGTGCCCTCTCCCCACCCCAACTCCTCCTTCACATAATAACACTTAAGTTGGCCTTGCCCAAAAGTGCCAGTAAAATACGCCATGCCCCTGTCAAAAAAGATTTCATGTTGCAGTGCCCCCGTGGCACCCAGCCTCACATACACAGACGCACACACATTAATATGCACACACCCATTCATTCACATTCACCCACCAGTCACGCACCCAAACAGCTTCTGACATTAGCACAAGTACTCAGAAAACTCACACGTGCACGCGCACCCATGTACACCACTCACACTGCATTCATTAGTACGTCTGCACGTCCAATCACCCCCACATACATATGCACACTTACAAAAACCCACTTGCATGAATGCACACATACCTTCATACATACATACAAACAAGGCACAAATGCATACACACAAACAAAAATGCTTTTTTTGCTGCTTACCGGTTTCCCTGCAAACTCGACACAACACTGCTTCCTCAGCTGCTCTGCAGGCGTCTGGCTCGCATGCTCCACACAGACAGGAACCAGGAAGCAGGAAGAGCTTCTGGGTCCCTGGCATGCACAGATGAGCCGGACAGCGTCCCCTGTTGCTCAGCCTGCACAGTGACATCTGTAAATGGCCACACGGTGCTGCTGAGTGGGCTTTTACAGATCCTGGGCGAGCCTTCTCTACTCAGGCTCTACCCTGTCCATGCCTTGCTTAGAAAACTGTTTGATGCAGCATTAACTGGGCCTTGTGTGTCTGCAGTGGCTGCATTCTGGGACATGGAAAACGTGTTTGATTCCCTTGATTGGCCCTTCATCAATGCAATACTGCAAAGTATGGGGGATCGGCCCAGCGTGCTTATATTGGGTTACATTACTGTGGAGGGATCCCATAGGTAGGGTATACATCAGTGGCATAGTGAGTGCATCGTTACATTTATCTCGGGGAACCAAGCAAGGATTTAGCCCCGATTCTTTTTGCTGTATAGATGCAGCCTGTAGCCGCCTGCACGTTACCGGATTACCATACGCAGATGGGAATTTCTCATCATAATCAAAAAGTAGTGGCTTCTCTTAATGCAGATGATTATCTCCAATATATCAGACCTGCAGAAACTCATCTGCTGCCTGTTGAGGTTGGGGTGAAACATGTTGGTTGTTTATCTGGATTGTGTGTACACTGGAGCAAATCAGAACTGCTCCCAATGATGGCAGCCGCCGTGTGCTATTGGAGAGGAGTTTGGTTTCAGAGGATGTCAAGAAGAGGCTTGTTATTTCGGTATTTGAATTGCCACTATGCCTAAGACATTATACAGAATCATGATCAAATTCTCATCGGGATAATTAGTCAGGAGAATGGCCAGATTGCGCTTCCATTATCACTGATGGCTAGAACTTCCTTAATCAAGATAGCGATTCTCCTGAAAAGTTTTTATTTATTAACTATCGCTCCAATGCACCTGCCCTCCCTTTTCTTTTGCGAATTAGAATCATTGTTAACTAAAATTGGTATGGACTGGAAAACAGGTCTGAGCAAATTGGGATTGTCTGACGTTACCTTTTGCTCTGACCCTGAGCACGGAAGCTATCATCTAGTTTCACAGACTCAGCAATCATTAGCTTGGAGTACCACTCTACATGAAGGGCGACATGCACCGCTGGGAAGATTCATTGGTCTTCCTATGATCACAGAAGTGGTTCCTCTGGGATCTTCACCTATCAAACATGCATAAATTCATACAGTGCCGGTCACACGCTGAGCCTGTTCTATGCTATGGTTAGCAACCAGCCATATCTATCCACCCTTTATACACTAGTAGAATTGGTGGCCTCCCTTTTTTGTTTTTATGCCAGTATAGTTAGTATCCAGTTCAGGGGTTTAGTTCATTCACAGCTGTGCCTCCAAAGGATTGCTTCCCAGCTCTCCAGCAAGGTGGTGACTGTTCGGCTTTCCTCTCGTTGAGCCGCCCACCACTATAAAGCGCACATTGCCACACTGAAGCAGCGCACCAGCAGTGCAGCAGCGATGCGCTACGCCGTCACCCCATCATCTGGCTGTACGGCTGAAGGAGGGGAGACCCTGGAGTCTACAATGGATTCTACCGTTGTTCTTGGTAGTTTTGCGGCAAACGGGGTGACGGAGGACACAGCGACTGACACAGTAATTATGAGCTCTGCTACCTCCCCTGTTGTCATTCATGTGTACTTGTTTGCTGAGCTGGCAAGAATGAGTCCATCAGGCCATAATCCCCAGTAAAAGCATAATCTGAATTATGATACTGAGGAAGGTGGTCAGATTTGACTTATGGACAAAGCCATTCAATTCAATTTGGAAGCAGACTAACTGCTTAACTCTGGCCTCCCTCATTTTGGTATCAATAAATCCTGTCCACATTGGAAGAAATATCCTTACACAAGGCCTTACAAGTTCAGAGCTTATTCTGACATACCTATGACATGTGTCTAAATCCCTAGCCACATCCCTCCCTTGCTAACCATCACTCCAGGTGATCTATGTTGCAGATCATGTAGAGGACACCCTTCATTGCCACATCACATGGATCCCTTCCACTCAAATTCAATATTGTCCTTTGATCAGGAATGTGTGCATTTCGGTTATAACTGTACTTTGCCTAATTCATCTGATTTCAGCAAAGATATTCATGCACAGCAGAGGCGTAAACCAACTTGCAAACCTTTTTCTCCCGACAACAACATGTGTGCTTGCACGGAGATAGGTCTTCGACGACACGGCAGTCCCAAATGATCGATCTTAGCCCCTAGAGATCAGCTTGTACAGTCGCGTTATAAAAGGCTTATCATGTCATATCCTATCATCGCTATTACAGGTGAGGATGAGAGTTGTAAATGCACCACTGCTGAAAAGCCTAATGAGAGCCACGCTGACATTGAAGACTTTAGCTGGGATTGGCTAGCAAAGATTCTGCAGTCACCGGCTCTGAATAGACCCTAACCCTAATTTTGCAATTTTGTCTAAGAACTCCCGTGGACACTCACATTACCAGAGTGAAGACGGGTTATTTTCTGTTTTGGATGAGTTCAGTGTATTGCCCTGCAGGAGGTCTGGCTTGTTAAACCAATCCCTTTTGACGGGAGGGGCACTATGCGGGCTTTAGCCATACAGGGATCTACACAAAGACCCAAAGGGTCTCTGACTGTGTGCTAAAAACACCTTCCAATTAGACAAGTTGGAGATATCCTATAACTTGGTCTTAGTGGGACTTTTAAAATGGACGTCTTCCACAGCAAATAAGACCAGGATACCACCAAATAACTTACATGATCCTCCTAATAAATTGGACCTTAAAAGCCTTGCGGACACTAAACACTGTATCATGGAGACATTTAAAGCCAATGTCCGGTTGTGGTCTTTGGTGATTTCAATGCCTGAATTCCTTGCAGAGCAATTAACTACTAATCATCCTTAATCAGTCCTGGCCTCACTAACTCCAACTCTAAAACAAACAACCATTAATGGCAAAGGGCTTGACTGGGCCAAATGAATGAACTGCAATAGCCTCTTCATGGTTAACGGACGCTTTCCGGGATAACCTGGGACAATGTTCCAGGATGTCCACCACCAGCGCGACCACCCTTTATTATATTGTTGTGCAGCAGACATTCTTTCCTGTTCTTAAATATCTGGGGGTGCTCCAATGACAGGAGATTGGTCACTGTCCCCTCATAGTCATCTTTGACCTGCCGCTAAATACCCCTATATTGGGCATTGGTAATATTGGCCCTAATACTGGGTCTAATCAGGTATATTGGAATCCTTCGAACTTGCAAATCTTTCATTGGAGGAACTTGTTTTAGACTCTCAATCTACACTAACAGTGATGGCCCCTCACCACTGTCACCTACCTACATAGGCGTGCAGAGTCACCTGCAATCTGGTTGCCACCATGGTTGCAGAGCACAATTTTGCACAGTATATTCTGAAGGCTTACGAACATTTTCTTTTAACAAACTTTAGACTGGGTGTGGCCAACAGAAATTCGAATATCAACACCAATATTCATCTTAAAAAATGTGACCGTAAAGTTCAAATAGCTAACTGGGATCTCAGAAGTAATATTCACAAACTGCACTGTGACATCTCCCACCCCAGCTCTCTGGCGGCTGTTAATATTTGCAAACTGCACCGCAACATCTCCCACCCCAGCTCTCTGGCGGCTGTTAATATTCGCAATCTGCATCGCGACATCTCCCACCCCAGCTCTCTGGCGGCTGTTAATATTCGCAATCTGCATCGCGACATCTCCCACCCCAGCTCTCTGGCGGCTGTTAATATTCGCAATCTGCATCGCGACATCTCCCACCCCAGCTCTCTGGCGGCTGTTAATATTCGCAATCTGCATCGCGACATCTCCCACCCCAGCTCTCTGGCGGCTGTTAATATTCGCAATCTGCATCGCGACATCTCCCACCCCAGCTCTCTGGCGACTGTTAATATTCTCAAACTGCACCGTGACATCTCCCACCCCAGCTCTCTGGCCGCTGCTAATATTCTCAAACTGCACCGTGACATCTCCCAACCCAGCTCTCTTGAGGCTGCTAATATTCGCAAACTGCACTGTGGCATCTCCCACCCCAGCTCTCTGGCGACTGCTAATATTCTCAAACTGCACCGCGACATCTTCCACCCCAGCTCTCTGGCAGCTGCTTATATTCGCAAACTGCACCACAGCATCTCCCACCCCAGCTCTCTGGAGGCTGTTAATATGCGCAAACTGCATCGCAACATCTCCCACCCCAGCTCTCTGGCAGCTGCTTATATTCGCAAACTGCACCACGACATCTCCCACCCCAGCTCTCTGGCGGCTGCTAATATTCGCAAACTGCACTGTGGCATCTCCCACCCCAGCTCTCTGGCGACTGCTAATATTCTCAATCTGCACCATGACATCTTCCACCCCAGCTCTCTGGCAGCTGCTTATATTCGCAAACTGCACCACGACATCTCCCACCCCAGCTCTCTGGCAGCTGCTTATATTCGCAAACTGCACCGCGACATCTCCCACCCCAGCTCTTTGGTGGCTGTTAATATTCGCAAACTGCATCGCAACATCTCCCACCCCAGCTCTCTGGCCGCTGCTAATATTCTCAAACTGCACTGCCACATCTCCCACCCCAGCTCTCTGGCGGTTGCTAATATACGCAAACTCCACCGCGACATCTCCCACCCCAGCTCTCTGGTGGCTACTAATATTCGCAAACTGCACCGCGGCATCTCCCACCCCAGCTCTCTGGCAGCTGCTAATATTCGCAAACTGCACCGCGGCATCTCCCACCCCAGCTCTCTGGCTGCTGCTAATATACGCAAACTGCACCGTGGCATCTCCCACCCCAGCTCTCTGGCAGCTGCTAATATTCACAAAATGCACCGCAACATCTCCCACCCCAGCTCTCAGGCGTCTGTTAATATTCGCAAACTGCACCACGACATCTCCCACCCCAGCTCTCTGGCGGCTGCTAATATTCGTAAACTGCACCGCGACATCTCCCACCCCAGCTCTCTGGCGGCTGCTAATATTCGCAAACTGCACCGCGGCATCTTCCACCCCAGCTCTCTGGCGGTTGCTAATATACGCAAACTGCACCGTGACATCTCCCAACCCAGCTCTCTTGGGGCTGCTTATATTTTCAAACTGCACTGTGGCATCTCCCACCCCAGCTCTCTGGCGACTGCTAATATTCTCAAACTGCACCGCGACATCTTCCACCCCAGCTCTCTGGCAGCTGCTTATATTCGCAAACTGCACCACGGCATCTCCCACCCCAGCTCTCTGGAGGCTGTTAATATTCGCAAACTGCATCGCAACATCTCCCACCCCAGCTCTCTGGCAGGTGCTTATATTCGCAAACTGCACCGCGACATCTCCCACCCCAGCTCTCTGGCGGCTGTTAATATTCGCAACTGCATCGCGACATCTCCCACCCCAGCTCTCTGGCCGCTGCTAATATTCTCAAACTGCACTGCGACATCTCCCACCCCAGCTCTCTGGCGGTTGCTAATATACGCAAACTCCACCGCGACATCTCCCACCCCAGTTCTCTGGTGGCTACTAATATTCGCAAACTGCACTGCGGCATCTCCCACCCCAGCTCTCTGGCGGCTGCTAATATTCGCAAACTGCACCGCAACATCTCCCACCCCAGCTCTCAGGCGTCTGTTAATATTCGCAAACTTCACCACGACATCTCCCACCCCAGCTCTCTGGCGGCTGCTAATATTCGTAAACTGCACTGCAACATCTCCCACCCCAGCTCTCTGGTGGCTGCTAATATTCGCAAACTGCACCGCGGCATCTCCCACCCCAGCTCTCTGGCTGCTGCTAATATACGCAAACTGCACCGTGCCATCTCCCACCCCAGCTCTCTGGCAGCTGCTAATATACGCAAACTGCACCGCGGTATCTCCCACCCCAGCTCTCTAGCGGCTGCTAATATTCACAAACTGCACCCCGACATCTCCCACCCCAGCTCTCTGGCGGCTGCTAATATTCGCAAACAGCACCATGACATCTCCCACCCCAGCTCTCTTGCGGCTGCTAATATTCACACACAGTACCGTGACATCTCCCACCCCAGCTTTCTGGCAGCTGCTAATATTCGCAAACTGCACCGTGACATCTCCCACCCCAGCTCTCTAGCGGCTGCTAATATTCGCAAACTGCACCGCGACATCTCCCATCCCAGCTCTCTGGCAGCTGCTAATATTCGCAAACTGCACCGTGACATCTCCCATCCCAGCTCTCTGGCAGCTGCTTATATTCGCAAACTGCACCACAGCATCTCTCACCCCAGCTCTCTGGCGGCTGTTAATATTTGCAAACTGCATCGCAACATCTCCCACCCCAGCTCTCTGGCAGCAGCTTATATTCGCAAACTGCACCGCGACATCTCCCACCCCAGCTCTCTTGCGGCTGTTAATATTCGCAAACTGCATCGCAACATCTCCCACCCCAGCTCTCTGGCCGCTGCTAATATTCTCAAACTGCACTGCGACATCTCCCACCCCAGCTCTCCGGCGGTTGCTAATATACGCAAACTGCACCGCGACATCTCCCACCCTAGCTCTCTGGTGGCTACTAATATTCGCAAACTGCACCCGGGCATCTCCCACCCCAGCTCTCTGGCGGCTGCTCATATTCGCAAACTGCACCGCAACATCTCCCACCCCAGCTCTCAGGCGTCTGTTAATATTCGCAAACTGCACCACGACATCTCCCACCCCAGCTCTCTGGCGGCTGCTAATATTCGTAAACTGCACCGCGACATCTCCCACCCCAGCTCTCTGGCGGATGCTAATATTCGCAAACTGCACCGCGGCATCTCCCACCCCAGCTCTCTGGCTGCTGCTAATATACGCAAACTGCACCGCGACATCTCCCACCCCAGCTCTCTGGCAGCTGCTAATATTTGCAAACTGCACCGTGGCATCTCCCACCCCAGCTCTCTAGCGGCTGCTAATATTCGCAAACTGCACCGTGACATCTCCCACCCCAGCTCTCTAGCGGCTGCTAATATTTGCAAACTGCACCGCGACATCTCCCATCCCAGCTCTCTGGCAGCTGCTAATATTGGCAAACTGCACCGTGACATCTCCCACCCCAGCTCTCTGGCGGCTGCTAGCAAAAGAAAGGAAAGCTCTTTACCGTACGTGGTCCAGGGGGAGGTTCTAGATCAAAGTGGGGGTCGGGGGGTGGTCCAAGTTGCTGCCACAAATTAAATTTAAATAATGACACCACAATCCTAAATGTATAGAAGGAGCCTTGCAGGCAGAGGGGGAAAACCTATATCACAAATACTTTAGGAATTAAACCTTGGATTCCTTCTGAGGGAGATTTATCCCGTGAAAAATGGAATTTCAATCTCAACCTTTGTGACACGGTTAAAATGATCCACCCCTTAAAACGTTCTAGAGCCTCAGGGCCGGAAGGATTGTGTAATGCTCTCCTAAAAATGAATGCCAGGCAATGGGCTTCTATGTCAACCCCGCTCTTTTCTGGGATTAGCAATACCAAAACCATTCCCAGGAACGGGGCCGAGAGTATACTGGTCCAAGTCTACAAGAAAGGCCTTTGTTCCGCACCTCAGATCTATCGCATCCTGGCCAACCTGGATGCACCGGCAACAATCTTTGCCCTGATTATTTCAGTGGAATTATACTCCTGGGCACAGCCACACCACATGATACCATTCAACCAAACCTGTTACCATAAAGGCAACTCAATCGATGATAACATCTGAGCCTTGACCCACTGCATTGAATACGCTTGGCTGGTCAAACACCAGACTAGATATGTGGCTTCCGCTGACTTCTCGCCAGTATTTGACACAGTGAGAAGAGAGCCACTGTGGTGCAGATTGGTGGACTGGTGCATCCGCCGGCATTATTAAAAATGATTATAGTACTTTATTCCAACACAACAGTACAATTTTGGAGACCACAATCTGGCCAGCCCTTGGCAGCTATTCCGACAAATGTTAGGCTAAAACAAGGCTGTATACTGGCTCCCTGTAGAGAAGATACCCTGAGGCGCAGGTAAGTTACAGGTTTACAAAAAACATGGCAAGGTCAAATGAGATTGTCCCAAACTGCTAAGTGCAGTGCTAATATCACATTATACAAGGAAACGGTAGGTTATGTATGTGTTAGCCTATTTTATTAAACAAATCCCTGGTTACTACAGTTTGCTGACATTTGTTTCGTCCAGCTCAGACCTTTTCAAGGCAAAATTCTTAAAGTAACCAAATCATATCACAACCAATCAGAAACATGTGCCAGAAAATCACCATTCAAAGTATCAATATACAACACACATGTTATAATTGTGAATTTGTGTCCAATGATCCAATGAGGGGGAGACAAGAGTCAGGGGTAAAAAAGGGAAAAAGAAAAGAAACGGAAACAGTCGAATTAGGTCAATGCCCAAAACACAAAATGAATTCTCTTAAAGTTACCAATTGAAAGCATGTTTGTATAACAGAAAACCTTTATCTGTAAAGTATCACAGTCACTTGAGACGGTTATTTCTAACTCATAAATCCACTTCTACTCTCCGCCCTCTGCACCTCATCCAGAACAGGACTGCAAGACTTATCCTTGGCCTCAAGCCCAGGGATCGTATCTCTCCAGGACTGCAATCTCTGCACTGTCTTCCAGTGGCTGCTGGGATTAAGTTCAAAACCCTCTGCATTGTCCACAAGGCCTTCTGGGGCCTGGGGCCTCAATACCTTCAACTCTCTCTTCCTAAATATCTTCCTTCTCGAGCTCTTCGCTCATCCGCCTCCAAATCCCTCAGGGTCAGTCGCTTCTCCAAGCAACGAGTTGGTGGTAGATCTATTTCTTCGACTGGGGCCTCCCTCTGGAACAGCCTCCCTGAAACTTGAGGAGAACCATCTCCGGTTCCGGAAGCACCTCAAGAACTTCCTCTTTGCTTCTGCTTTCTCTCCTCCTCTCCCCTGCTGATTTCCTGTCTGATACTGCACTGGTCACCTGGCTACTCTCTGATCTCTGGCCCAGGTCCCCTCCCCGCCAGCTGCACACCTTCACTGCCTCCTGGGCAATCCCTGAACATGGGGGCTGTTTCTTTATCCCTACAGTCCCCACGAGCTCTTGACACTTGTTATATGCACTTCCCCCGGCACTTGCCACAAGTTGCCCGCACTTCTTACCTATTGGTTGTATTATTTTATTTTTGTATTTATTACTGTTAATCCTATGTATTGCATTGCCCCCTCCCCCTTGCCCCTGCACTTTCCCTTCTGCCCTCCCCTGCACTTGCACAACCTCAATGTCACCTGGCATAGTAGGATCATTGTCTCTGCCTTCCCTCTGTTCCCCCTCCCTTGCCTCGTCACGCCTTGAAACACTTTTGTATATGTGTGTTATAAATGCCATATCATATCATATCATATCATAATGGTTTGACAATTACCCTCCATTAAAATCATCATAGGAAAAACTCTAGTTCCCCTGATGTGAGGTTATTCTAGGAATTCTAATCCTCTCTTGCTACATTAGCATGACAGTAATTAAGTTCCAAATATTATTAATGAGCTAATCCTATCACCTTGATAGAGCCACAGTACTCAAATGCAGGATGTCACATTGAAGTTAGAGAAATGAAGGCTACTGGGCTTAAGAAACTAAATTGCTACTTACCCTAAATCTTTGCTCAGCGTCCTCTCTGCAGAGTTTATGTACATTTGGCTGTAGATAAGAGAGTCCACTGACTCTAAAAATTAATAAATACTTGGTGTCAAAAGAGGACCTCAATATCATATAGCTTCCAAATAAAACTGGATACAGTAAAGCTGCAATACTACTCACCCTGTATTACGATGGAGAGTCCTCTACAGTGAGATTATATGGAAAAAAAAGTGAATTCCTCAGTGTCTTGATTCCTTGGACCTAGGTGGGTGTTTCCAAAAAAAATCAGTTCCAAAATTGATTCCCTGCAAGATGTGAACTAGATTAGTGTAGCTCTATTTATCAAGGAATGTACAGAAAGTACGGTTTAAAATCTGTCATATTTAAAACAAAATCTTCACAAAGTCTGATTACTTGTACTCTTACCACAAGTCTTTAAAGAATCATTAGTCTTGTCGGGTTCCTCCTCAATGTAGGTCCCAGCCTCCTTCTGGCATCCGCGTCCAATCTCTCGCAGCCGCCATTTTTTAGTTTGTTTACATAATGCAGGTGACGTCACGTGTGCGTGATGCACGACGTGATGGCAACTGCACTCGTGAACTCCCCTGCGGAAGGTGAGATAATAGCAGTTAGCTTACCTCCAATATTAAGTGGATGTTATAACGTTTCAGTGACACACAGCCCCAGAGGTTAGAGCTCACCCGAGGTAAAGAGTATCTTGTGGACTACATAAACTGAGTCTGAGGTTACTTGTGGTATGACGTAATTCACAGATCCTGCTTTCGGGTATCCACAGCCGATCAGTTACATGAATGTATTAGTAGTAATATCTTAATATAGAGTACATGGTTAATAACCGGTCTATCACATATAGTTTGATAACATTGGTCATACATTGTAATAAAGGGAAATTAATGCTCCTACAAAGAGTTTATGACATTTGGATATATTACTAAGAAGAGATCATTATAGTTAGAGATCGATATTTGAATTCTAAGTGTGCAATGGGTCCACTTGCCTTGGATGGATGGCAGCTTATCCCCATACATCATTGCTGTTCGATAAAACTACGGATACTCAAACAGTCATATTAGGTTTCACGTAACCTTTCTTGACCCTTAGTCATGCATTATGAGCTAGAGAAAGAGCAATGCCACTCCAATGATCTCTCCATTTATGGAAATTGAGGAATTGATATTACGATGGTCCTTTGTGGAAATCATTCACATGCTTTCAATGGGTGGCAGCGATGGGCTGGAGCACCTTTGTTTTGTTATACTCATGACAGTGCATCAGTCTTGTTGCTAAGCTACTACCATTACTAAGACCCATTCTTGGCATATTCCATGTTATATGTCTATCCTCAGTATAGCACAATGATTAACAGCAAGATAATAGTACCAAACAGCTGCCTGCAAAGAAATATCAAAGAGACCATGATTATAGAAGAAGATTCAATTCATGCTCTTTATTGAGACCCTGTGTTGTACATCGAAGTCTGCATATCATCTTAGATTCCGATTGTCTCAGACGCAGCTGCATGTCTCCACCTCTTTTGCTGCAAGATGGCAATGAATTGGATCTCCGCCTTGTTGTCCATCTGATGCTTTTCTTACCAATGATTTGCCAATGGCAGTTTATGATCCTGACTGTGAGACTAGACAAGTGCTCTCTAATCCGTACCCGCAATTTTCATATAGTGCTACCAATGGACACCTTTTTACAGATACAGATTATCGCATACACCCTGTACCTGGAACTGCAATTAATGAATTTTGTTATCTCCGTTTTTATCCCTCCATGGCATACAAATGTTGTGGTATTTCGATGTGCAAATCTACAAACAATGCAAAATATGGTACAGAAATAAATACTTGTCTTTGTTCATTCGGGCAGCTGGCCTGTTGGCTTACAGTAACTTAATTATTCAAATCAAGGATCTGTAGGCCCAAAGGAATGGAAGATGCCAAGCTCTGGGCGTAGATAGCTGCTAAAAAAACTGTTGCAGCTTTTGAGTTATTTGGCACTTAAACAGATGTGCAGAGTGGCAGAAATTCAGGCACAGAACAATAACACATGTTAAAAGAGGTATATATAGGAAGGAGGTGTCAGCCAAGGAAATTGTTCGTATTTACACGTTAAGGGGTTACTACAATAGTGATTTATGAAAACTGACAATGCGCAGCTAAGACATGTCTAACTAGTTCCTGAACAGTTTGTTTCACAGGTGAACTAATCAGATTATATATACAGAGTATCTAGTGGAGGAGCGATGTTTTATCCTCCTGGTTGATAGATAAAACAGGCAAAGAAAAATAAGCGAGAAGTGAAAAGATGGATGGGGGGTTTCCCTGAAACAAGCAATGGAGCAGATGCTAGTTGCAAATGGTGACAAAAGGGAATTCCTATACAAAGAGTGTTGCATGGGTTGGTGTATTAAATGCACAGCTGTGTGCATTTTGAAATGTAAGCAACAGGAAACTTGCATTAAAGTGATGTGTTATGGCCCCAATGGTGGTTGGGACAAACTATTGCTTGAGAGAGTGACAGATAAAGACGGTCATTGCAGGTGAGAAGTGAAATGAAAGATCCGGGGGGCCTCCCAGCATCCGGGATGGTTGCACGTTATTTCATGTGTCATGGATATGTGTGATGCGTGCGTGTAAGTATCTTAGTTTGTGCATTTGTGGTTGGGTCTGGATGATGGTCTGGATGTCTTTGCGGTCTATCCATACCTGTTGTTGGGTGGAGGCATTTGTACTTGCGACAAGTTCCTATTTGCCTCCGGTCTACTATGCAGTGGTAGTTTGGCTGTTTTGCTCCTATTCGCTGAATTTAGTTCCTCCCCGCAGAGAATGGCTCAGGTTGTGTTGTGTGGTTGGTGTGTGTATGTTTGTTTGGTAAAGAGTTGTGTGGTATCTGGCTTCTCCTATATCTGGATGTATGTCTGGATGACTGTGTGGGTGATGTCAGAATGTGTGATGACTCTGAGTGAATGCGTTGGCTGGGTAATGCCGATAACCTTGTCCTCTTAGACTGTACTGCCGAGGGTTCCAAAACTTAACTCACTTGCAAAAGGATTAACCATTAAGTAAGATCGTGATCATCCAGGCTGGAGCAGGTAAGGCCAGAAATAACTTTGTATGGAAATTAATAGCAAATGTTTTGACACAGTCAAAAAATTTGACTATTTGTGCGCAACGATAGAACACAAATTGATATTTTCTTCCCATTTGGAAAATCTCCATGTATCGCTACACCAGTTATCGGGAAGTGTTAAGAGTTTTGCTACAAGTCATGGGGGATATTCCTTCAATTCCATCAAACCTTGCAGATTCTTCCTAAAATGTTATATTGGGTTGAAATCTGGGCTCCAAGCAATCCCTGGAAGCTTAAGATGTTAGAAGTGCATTGTGTGAAGGTGTTATCCATGTCCTCGTGCCTATCCATTGAATATCTGTATTTAGAACTAGGTTGAGCATATGGCAAGGAAATGGATGGGATTACATCAGAGTAATTCCAATAACCGAACCAACTCAGGAAGATGGCAAAGTACTGTTTTATTAACAATTATCTAAAACAGGGGTTTACAACAAACATCATCGGACGTACGGTCAGTCTCTCAATAATCTCTGCACAAAATAAGGTTCTTAATCACGAAAATGCATCAGCGTGACGTCATGCTGTGTGGCAATAGTGAAAAACCTATGAAGGATCGAAATTGGTTATGGGACACATCTAAGTATACATTTCTATAGGAGCTAGGTTTTCTATTGGTTGTCTATTATCAGGTGGACAAATTATGCCTACTTCTAAAAACATGTAATTCCAGAAACATTAGACACACAGTTTCTCATTGGTTTTCAAACTATATGGTCCTTCCTTATATGGACTAATACAATTGGTTGGAAGCTTGTGCCGTGTCTGGAACATTCTGTTCATTTAGCAGCACACAAGTCCAGACCCAAGTGCGAGGAGATAGGACACAAAACTATCTCACAACCCAATCAGCCCAGCATTTCTCATCGCCCATGCCTTCTGCCATGAAATTGTCTTTGTACTTGGCCTTGTACAGCATTCTCGTCTTTGGGAATGCACAGGAGTGCAGTCACTCGCTCTCGTGTCTGGAACTCCAAGTTCAAACTCTATTTCCATCCTTGGCTCAAGTGACAGGAGACCACAATTTGGTCCATTTTGCAGCTTTTAAATGCTCTAAATAAATTAAAGCTTGGCAACCTTTGTGTTCTTTCTTGCACCTTAACTTGAGAAGGTTCAATCCTGTGCACACGCATTCTTCTTCAGAGTAGATAGCTGACCTCGATTTCTAGACTCTTGACTTCAGGCCAGGCTCCTCACCATGCAGCTCCATGAGCCTATTATTTATGCTGCACCAACATTTTCCCATTCCCGCTTCATAGTTTCTGGCTTACTATTTCATGATACCAATGTCCAGTTACTGTACAATGGTGGCTTTACCTGCATTCTATTCACTACTCACAACCAGCTTCTATGATGACTTAATCTACCTTGTGTTTCAGCGTCTGTACATTTATTGAACAGTTGCTTTCTGCAGCACTTTTTGCATGTATACTCTTCTTTTACATTTGAGAATGCTCTCAATTCCTTACTTCGTCATTGGCCCCCTAGACTCCTTACATCACTTTCAACCAGTATATCGAGACGTTGTGCACACTTTCTTATGATGTCACCAGCAACGTCATTTCACCAAAATACCAGTGGTAGCAGAAGTGACATCACATCACCCTTGACCTCTGATGACATCACAGCAAGTGATGTCATTTGACCCCACCCCAAAGAGACATCACGAGAAGCGATAGAACACGACCTTTCACCCTTTGACAAAACCGGAAGTGGCATCACATAGCATTGTTTCTAAGTACACTGCAAAAATATGGTTACGATATCACTGTAAAGTGATATACATTTCATACAAGAATGGATCATCGTGTGCATTGGTAATAGCGTGTATAGGCCCATTTACCAAAATACCATGAATGCAAGCAGACGTCTAAGGCCAACCCATAATGATGTGTTATTATATAGCACTTATGCTTAAGCGCTTCATATAAAACAAATATACATACACAATCACCCAACCTGTGTTGGCACTCATTTATCAACCTCAGCAGGATGAAAGGCTGAGTTAACCTTGCCGGGAGCCAAACCTTCAACCTGCACATCACACGCACATTGCAGCAGCGAGCGCTCAACCCACTGAGCTATGTTGACGGCTATAGCTATCAGATAACCAGCCACTCCAGAAACAAAGAGCTGCATTTAGCCGCAAAGAGCAAAGATTTATTTTTTGTTTTGGTGTAGCAAGGGAGACTACAGGGGTAGCAAGGGAGACCCCTAAAAGATTTCCCTGGCCGTCACTAGCTCCTTTTCTTTTCTCATTCTCATATTCCTTCAGGGAGTTCCTCATGCAAGTTGTTGTCACTTCGGGGGTACATTCAATGAGGTTCTCTTAATGGGTATCTTCTTCCAAACACTCACTGCAGTATTGGCACGACGGTTGGCGTTAATCACGGCATGGTCTCATATCTCCAATATAGGGGGCGGGATCTCCTGCAGGTGTATACAGCTGTTCCTCTACAAGGTCTCTGTCAAGTAACATCTCATTTGCTTAAGCATCCATTAACTCTTTATTGGAGGCTGACGAATTCCATCCCTAGCCCCTTAATGGGAATTACCGGTAGTTGTAAAGTTCACTCCTTTTTGAGGGCTAAAAGTTTGCCTCTACTACAAAAAATGTGCAAGTCTGAGGCTTGGTGTAAAAGCCTCAATGTGGACCCTCTCACTGTTTATAAGTTCCCTTTTGACTCCATTGTTATAAAAGGTATGGGCATTTGATTATGAGCAAACTATGGTGGATGTAAGAGTGGGGAGTTGTTACTGCACTTGGAAGAGTACTCCATCATACCTTAACGCCTTTCCAGATAACTGGATGTTGAGGGAACACGTGTATGAAAGGGAACCTTGTCAACACATGAAGTATTGGGAGCCAGACAAAAGCTAGCTAGAAATTGCTGCTTGTTGGTTGTGGAGACTCTTAGACATTTAATACTGGGTGCATTAAGCAGAAAGCACCTATTGGCATGCGGGAGATCGGGGGCTTAATCCGATAACAGGGAGGAGCTTTGGGAAGCTTGTTTCCAGGGAAACGAGGCGGGATTGATCTGCCATTTGACCACATTCTGGTGAACTGAATAGCTCAGCCCTTTAAGATGAGTAGCAATTACTCTGGAGATGGATGGGGAAGCAGATTCTTACTCATAGATCAATAATCGAAACAACTCAGGTAGTTTGGCAAAAGGATAACTGTTTTAATATCAGTTATCTAAAACAGGGGGTACAACGAACATCAACAAACTCGCTCGATTCTCTTACGCAACAAATCTTATAAAAAACAGAGTCTTTATACAAAAAACTCATCATCATTGACGTTGACCTACGTCACTACCAACGTCATCCTACGTGGCAAAACTACAAACCTATGGGCATCAGTGATAGGCTCTAAGTGAACCTCTAGGTATATGTTCCATAGTAGTCTAAAATAGTAAAATTATGAGATTGGTTACTTAACATCAGGTGGGGAAACTAATCCTTCCCCTTAGAATGACCACTATGAACGTCACTAAATGTACGACGTCTTAATGGCTACCTAAACTATAGGACCCCTAATTATGTGGTCTCCTGTGATTGGTTGGCACTCTAACCTTTGTCAGTACTTTTCCACCTACGTCTAGCAGCAGGCAGGCTGGCCGCAGGCTGCCCATCCAGGTGCTGGTGAGTTCATCTTAGTTTTAACTTCCCACCAATTAACATATCAATCCATCATCACTTCAGTGGTCTTCTTGTCATTTAAGCATTGAAGCTTGGCTTTGAGAGTGTTCTTAGCTCTGGGAAATTCAGGAAGTGAAGGCACGCTCTGCCCTCATGCGTAGGTGTCAGCAACTTGTTTGTCCAACTTCATCCTTACACGTGACTGGAGACCATGAAATCGAGCTTCTAATGTCTTTTAATTACTATTTTTTAATAGACCTCTGACGTCTTCCTTATTCTGCTCATGCCTTTTGAACAGGAGTTTTGTTCTTTCACACGATTTGTATCCAATTTCAGCATACTTCATCCTGATAAGACATTGGCTTCTTTGGCTCCACCAGCCTTGCCTCTCTGAGATTCATTCTGTAATTCACTTGTTTTAATAATGCAACATACTTGAAATGAGAGCTTCTCTCTAAAAGGTCCAGCACTGCTATAACACGCAGTGGAAACATCCATCTTTTACATGTCCATATATATATATATATATATATATATGTATATATATATATATATAGACACACATTGGCGTTTGCCGCAATCTATTCACTATAAAGCTTAATGCTAGCTTCAAGAATACTTTGCCTGCTTGCGTTTCTTTTGCATCTGTACACGTGTAAATGAACTTGATATCTTCATTGTTTCTTTAGCATAAGTTTCTTCACCTTGATCCCAAGATGTCACTTATCTTTAATTCTTTCTTGATGCCTCATAGACTATCTGCATTCTGTAGTCTTTGCACCTTTTCTATGCATGTCAGCTCAGCTTTGGGTGACGTCACCATTAATCTTTGCCATTCATTTGCTCTGCTTCTTCTGGGATTTAATTCAAATGGCCATCGTATCATCTCGTATGCAGGTATGGTTTTCTCAATGGGAACCTTGCCTCCTAGAGTCTCTTAGCTATCGATATACCCAATGGTACTGCACGGTTTTCACACTCTGGCTCCCAATAGACAGGCAATATGGGTGACGTGGTTGAGGTGAGGGGAACTTGGCTCCTCCTCTACACTGGAATACTATCAAGAGAATCCTTAGGCTGTCATATATGCAATGTTCATGGTTTTATACACGTTACTCAGGCCATGTAGACATGCGTTTACATTGTGTATGCATGTATGTACATATGTATACAAAAGCCTGGTTTTGCTGTATTTTTTTTCTAATAATAAAAGAAGCTAAGTGTGTATCTTTTAATTGTAACATCATCACATTTTAAGCTTCTGCATCAACTGTATTAGACCCCTGGTCCAATTGCAAAGTTTGACCCTACCTCGACAGGTGCTTGCCCATGCTGCTAAATGAGCAAGGCTGATTTTCCTTATTTATTTATTTATTGTTCACTTGTAAGGCGCTTACACGGGCAGGCAGCAAATACTGTTTCAAAGTGCCCACAGGGAAACAGGGAGGGGACACGTACAGAAGTACTGTGTTTTCTTTAGGTTGCAAAATGGCTAACTGAAATAGTTGAAGCCGAGGTGTGACCTCTCTTGCTACTTGGCCGGCTAATGCCCGTACGCCGTACCCGTACAAACACTGACAGGATATATTTATTGGACCCCCAGGGCAGTGGCAGCTAAAAAAAAACAGAATACACCACATGACCTAATAGGTTGAGGCGAGATTTGTGAGAACAAACGTTTGCGGGTACTACACCAGTGGGAAAGCTTAATGGCGACAATGGGGACTTCCTGCTCTGTGCCCCCCTACTTCTGCGCCACCTGCGGGAATACAAGAAAGAGTCGCCAACCCGGAACAGTGGCTGGGTATCCCAAGTACTTTTCAAGAAACCCCCAGCCCACTGGTAAAACAACGCTGTCACATACAGGCCTGGTATCCTCGCTGCACTTCACTTCTCTCCTACCTGGGCATGACCGGCAGCCGCTTCAGCCAAGGGCTGTCTGTCACAAATCCGGCTTGCTCTCTCAACCCCAGGTGGGGGAGAGGGAGAGCAGCCAGCTTCCAATAGGCAGTCAGCCTATGGTCTTAGTGGAGGGAGTCCCCGACGCGACAGAGGGCTTTGGTGCCCTCTGGAGAAGTCTGGACCTCCGCCTTGTCTACTTTCTCTCCTGGCTCCTCTCCCTTGGCAAAACTCCTTGGGGCTAATGTGCCCAATCGGCACTACCATTCCTGCTCACCCACAGGGGAGCTCCCTCAGCATCTGAGGTGGAAACACCTCATCGGCGGCCCCGCTCCCCCTACTGATGGAGCCTACTATATCGGGGTCCCAGAATTCTGCTGTCCCAAACCACACACCATGGAGTGGGGTGCGGACATAAAGAAAGGACTGTGAAATCACCAGCCTGTCCCTATACTGGGACATTTATCCCTTTACATACTGAAACCCCACAGGAAATGGGCTTTACACAAGGAAGCTGCGAACATACCATTATGGTTCCTGTTTGGAACATGGTGACATGGGAAGCTTCTATGTGATGCGATTGAGTTGCTTTCATTGCAGGAGACCCCACAACATCTTTAACCCACCCCCACATACATTTGCGGTAAAACTCGATGAACAAATGCAATGAATTCTCCTATGATGGAAAATATAGCGATGGAACCTCCTTATCCCTGCGATGGAACCTCCCTATCCCCATGATGGAACCCCCTATCCCCGCGATGGAACCTCCCTATCCCCGCGATGGAACCTCCCTATCCCCGCGATGGAACCTCCCTATCCCCATGGGAATAAATGTGTTTGACTGGGACACAAAATACTGAGAAACCACATAACACTTGCTGGAACCTGGGAATGTTTGCCAAGCATTGACAGCTAGCTAGTTCAGCCACGATTATATAGCAACAAAAGAGGACCTGAAAGCTGTGAATTTTGGATTAGCTTTGAGGACTTCAGTTACGATTATGCAAATTAACATTGCAAATTGAACTTCGAGAACTGGAAGGAGGAAAAAGGGAGTTTGAGCCTAGGCTTTTCAAGTAGCGAAACACCTATTCCCTGAAACAAGTGTCTTATATATGTTTTGTACCTTGGGCTCTGAAATGAAATGCCTGCAAGGGAACTATGGACCCAAGTGCACCAAAGAAGCAGGAACACTGGGGGAGGCTTTGGGAAAGAAGAGTTGGGAAGAACATGAGATGCAGAATTAGAGTAACTCTGCTCTAAATTGTGTACAAATGTGGGAACTGGCCTTCCCAACAATCGAGTGAGATGTTCAAAGCTCTTTGGGCTATTCGATCTTCTCTAGATGTTCATTGGATATTTATTGCTCCATACTTGAATGCATTACCGATAATTAGCAAGTAAAGACTTTCCATTGGTCGCAGAAGCCTTGCACCCTAAAGATGAGCTTCTCTTTAGCACCAGTGTTCGGGAGTTCTGATCCAGTCGAGAGGCAGGTGCCTCCAGTACAGCTCTGGAAATAGTATCATCACAAACTCAGTAGGTTGCTTATTTCTCAAGAACACTAACCCCAGCAAAGTGACATATTCTATTGAAGACACAGAATTATTGATGATAAAATCTGCCTTTCTGAATCTGCCGCCATTCGTTAATGTCAGCACGTGCTCCTCAAAGATGAGCCCCCCACAACCCTAGGAGGCGCATCAGGGTTTGATCTGATTCATTTAGCACAGTGTGTGCTGTTGTCCCTCAGCCCTCTCCTTTCCGCTTCTCGCTCTTTTTGCCTCCCTGTGCTCACCCACCTCCCACCCTGATTGGCCTATTGGATTAGGATGCAACCCTCATAAGTGAGAAGCCCAGGGCAGCCTTGCCCAGGCAGCTAGCCAAGGGCCAAAGGCAAAGTGCAGCTCCAAAGGGCAGCTACCATCCCCTGTGTTCCCCTTTTTTGCCCATGGATGCCTTGCAGAGCATCCTACAGTGACAACTATAGGTAAGGGTGGCACAGGCGGTGAGCACAGCCATTGCTGCAGACAGACACAATCCTGCCGCTTCTCTACTTCCCTTTTAGATCACGCACCATTATATTTCTGTTACCTATTGTAAATTGACATTGCATTTTGCCTCCTGTGTTCCTTTAGTGACCATATCTAAACCCAACCTCTTATGTGATTCTAGGCGAGAGTCTCAGGTATACTCACTATAATACCTACAGATTGGCTAGGGAACCCTGCAGACCTAGGAAAGAACACTACATATCCCCTTGTATACACCAGCATTGCCTTATTCCAGACAGACTCAAACTCAAGACAAACACACTTCATTCATAGACACCTTTGTAGAAGCAATCACCAACATGGCCAACAAGCACGATCACTTGATCATTCTTGGAAACTTCAACATCTGGTTCGAAGAAGAGAACATCAACTCAGCCAAAACACGGACCAATCAACTAGCGACAATGCATCTAAGACAAATGGTGAACGGAGCAACGCACACTGCAGGCCACACTCTAGATGCAATCTTCAGCAACAAAAACCTGGTCACAACTGCACCCCCAATGCACATTCTCTCAAGGATACCTGAGATTCGCCCTAATAACCAACCAACCCGGAAAAGAAACTGGAGAACTATCAACAGTGCAGAGCTAAACGCGAAACTGGAAACCACAATACCATCACTCACCTACCTAAACGCAACCAGAATAGAAGTAAGGACAGATTAATTCCTAAAATGGATCACAAAGACAGTAGATGACATTGCAACAAAAAAAACTTTCTACCCATCACGAAAGAAAACAATGGCAAGATCGTTTATGTCCCATGTCAAAGCCCTGAAAAAAACTAACAGGAAACTAGAAAGGAATGGAGAAAAAACTACAAGCAACATACAAAAATACATACCAAACTGAGATACTAATACTTGGCCGAACAGTGAATCACGTTTAGAGGGGTACTGGTGAAAACCTGCAGTTGAGTCTGAGACCTGCACCCATATAAAGGCAAGCCTGTGTATAACATCCAGGAACCACAAAGAGAACTTTGAGAGTGATATACACTAGTGAAGTACTTGGCAGGCGAGTAAACCTAGTCTGTATGTGACACCACAGAATGGAACTGTATCCAAGCTACTCATCATTGCTGCAGTACCTGGTAGGGGGAAACCAGGTCTGCCAACCACGGTTAGGGACCCACCACAGCTTGGGAGTGCATTCAAGCTATTCTTCTTCGTCGCAGTATCTGGTAGGAGGAAACCAAGTCTGCCAACCAGGGTCAGGGACCCACAACAGTTTGGAAGTGCACCCAATCTACTCTTCTTCGTCACAGTGTCTGGTGGGAAGAAACCAGCTTTGTCAACAGGTCAGGAATCACCACTGTTTTGAGACGCATCCAAACTGCTCTTCTTTGCAACTTTGGCTGGTGAAAGGAAACTGGGTCTGCCAATCAGGGTCGCGAGCCGACAGAAGAGAAGCCCAAGAGGTGCCAACTAGGGAGCAGAGTTTTCCCCAACAATTGTTGAACTGTATTTCAAGTCTGGAGAAGTCTGGTGTAGGGAGACACCGCCCTGCTCAGCAGGTTATGAACTTTACAAGAAGCCTGAATAAGGCTGGGGAAGGGAGATATTCCCCAACAATTGTGGAACTGAAGATTCCAGAACTGCCTTTTGTCCAGGGGAAGGGACTCATCCCTTTGGGATAGAGAAAGACTTTCTTTTCATTTAGTTTAAACTTAGAGTGTGAGGGGCAGAGTTAGGATTCTGACATTGGACACTGAGACTTTTTCTTTGGACATTCTGACACTAGTTATTTTTGTTGAGGCTGAGAAACCCCTCTTAGAGTTAGAGCAAGATAGGGTTTTGTTTTAATTTTCTCACTCGAATAAACATTTCTAATAATCACCACGACCCCTCCGCGTCAGAGTCTTACTTCAGCGCCCTCAAAACACATATTACAATACATATATGCTGCGACCACAGGAGTCCGTTAATACATTAAGAATTACAGACAAAAGGGACCATCATAATAACCTTAGCACAAGCACTTCCATATAGTGGATCACTATATCCCATTCCAGCATCACTTGCTGTGCTTACATTGCTGCAACATGGGGAATATTGTATGTGCTCCCCAGTTGTTGAGGATGTAGTGTGAACGAATAATCATTTGCAATTTTTTCTCCGATTATAATTTTTTGTTTTTATATTCATTTGTATTTGTGTTATACCTACAACAATGCGCTTTTCACAACACAAAAGCAACAATCAAAATCATCATAAAATACATATACAAATCATTTTAATGAATACATACTTTAGATACTATGATATTTATAATGCGCTTAATATCTAGAGGTTTCTAAGGGCAGACCCAGGGTTCGAACCTGGGTTGCTCCGTGTCGTCTTGCACGTTGCCGCTGAGCTATCCTCCCGAGACACTCTAGAGTAAAACCAGCGGATACATTAGCCAAATGACATATTTTTTTCAAAGGGAACAGCGTTTTCACAGCTAACTAAAGCTAGCTGACAGGATATATGGAAGCCCTCCTGCAGATGGCGCCATAGCTCGTCTGATGAGCAGGACCTGAATTGACTGAAACAGCGATACAATATAACTGTTGCAATTCCCTTAGTTTCATGGAGTCAATTACCAAGTGTCGACAATTCCTTCATTCCTTTTCTATTTTCGTTCGGGTTCCTAGAATCTCATTTGTTGCCAGAAGGTTTAATCTGATCTTTAAACTATAAAACCACAAATGGGAATCAAGGAATTTCATCAAATTGGGCCGGTGCTATATTTTTTTCCCATCAACCAAAATATTAGCACGAAATGTGCATTGTTTGGCCTCACTTGTAGTATGGATCGAATTCTCCCACCACAGTTTTATTTTAATAGAATTGGCATTTAGTAATAACATTTCAATGTTGGTATTTAGGGAGCCTAGCATAGACCCACAAGAAGCCACCCAATTAATTATTCAAGGCTGGTTCTTTCCTAGTCATTAACATGTCTTTCAACCTGCCCAACAAGAGTGCCACAGCTCTGATTCTAATCCATATCCTCTGCCCTGATGCATTGTGGGTAAAGAACATCAGAGATTTCATTTCCTAATGGATAGTGAGTCAGAAGTAAACATGTTAGTGCGTCTCGGGGTATTAAGGTGTGTTACGTCAGGTGTCCTTCACACAAAGGCACTATTGGCCACTCATTCATTGATTGGTGTACTCTTTGCCCAAACGCAGGCACTTAAGATCTTATCAGCAGATGGCATGTTTACTGTGGGATCATATGTACCCAAGTGCTTCCAGATCAGTTGTCCCCTGCCACCTGGGGGGCATTCTTCCATGGCTGTGAGCCATGTGGCTCCTGCACTTCCCGCAAGCTGGTTGCCATCTCTGCCCACAATTCACAGAGGTCTTTGAAGGGATGGTGTAGTCAGATCGCAGTTTGATATAATATAGAAATAAGTAATTGCAATGTCCCTGTGGCGTGCAACTGGGCAATTAAGATGCAGAAAGAGAAAATATGATAAAGTGGCTGACTGGGCCTCCGAAGAAGCTCAGTACATATGTTAATTAATTGGAAATGTCCTTGGCACAGACTTTCTGTCCCAGGTGGTGGATATTCCAGCAGTTTGGGGTGGAACTTGGCATGATCGAAATTTAAATCTAGGGCAAGGGGGACATTGATCGACAGCCTCTTTCTCCGGAGGGGTCGCGCTAATTCAGTCGCACCAGCAGGTCCTCTCTTTGATTGGATTAAGAGTCGCCTGAACTCAAACCCTACATCTTCCGGGGATTGCTGAGTGTGTGCCAGTGAGACGATAGTATTCAGTGCTTTCTTTATGAGTGTTAACTCCCATTCCACTCAGGTCTGTTGCCAGGTTCCCTCCGCCTGATCGAACAGCACCGTATGCATTGCGCTGCACGCCCACGTCTACCATCCTCCGCAGGCCCCTAAGGAGGCAGGTGACCTTCCTTCAGCTCCCCCATGTTCACCCAGTTTCCTGAAGCTGCAGCCATGCTACCACTGGTGGGATATGGGAACTGTCACAAGTCCACAGGGCTCTTCCGTAACCTCTGCGACTCTCGCTCTCCCCATTCTACCCTCTCGTACGACACATACTGCTGGACACACCTTGGATGTTCTCATCCCTCTCTCTAACCCTCTCACTACTCCTCTCTCTTGGACTCACCACTTTCTTCTTTCCTCTCACCCAACACTCTCTGTCCTCCAGGCTTAGGCCACCCCAGCATTGCCACCTACCTTCTCGGTCATTCTGCCCATGAAGCATGTGTCAGTGGATGCCTTTTCCTCCACCTTCTCCACTCCTCCCACTCCTGCAGCTGACTCACACCCTGACACAGCCCATTCTAATCTACATCTTGCCATTTTCAACACTCTGGACATCCTTGCCCCTGCCATGAGAATCCATCTGAAGCCTACCTCCAAGTGTATCTCTTGGTATGACTCCGTCCTTGTCGCCCTGAAACGCAAGTGCAGGTTGGCTGAGAGGAAGTGGAGGGCTTTGGGTGCATCCTCTGACAAACTGGCCTGCCGCTTGCTCCAAAGACAATACAGACTCTCTGTCCTGTCCAAGAACAGAGTCCACATCCTAGCCTGCGTCTCTGCGGCCTCTAACAACATGGCCAAACTCTTTAAAATCTGCAAGAAGCTGGGCAATCGTTCTGCAGTCTCCACCTCTCATGTTCCCTCTGAGGCCCTCTGTACAGCCCTAGCTTCTCACTTCAGTACTAAAACGTAGACATCCTGTATTTGCTCTCCTCTCACTCTCCTCCTCCTTTCTCCTCTTTCTCTCTGATAACACCTGACAATGTTTCTAGACAAGTTTGATATATGAAAGTATCATTCAAACAGGTGCTCCCCTGTTCCTCCAGAACCGTCAAGGACCACATTGACACCCTCGCTCCAGCCTTGGGCGATTTCTGCAATCACTCCTTTACCACTTCTGCCTTCCCATCTCTTCTCAAGCACTCCCCTGTGCACCCCCTCCTTCAAAAGGCCTCTGCCGATCCTAGCTGTCCGGCTAACTATTGCCCAATCTGTATCACTCCTTTCCTGGGCAAACATGTGGAAAAGCTGACCATCTCCCTGTTGGTTGTCTCCATGACCACAGGTCTGGCTACTGAGCAGCCAGAGGCATGGAAACTGCTCTCCTGAACACCTGTGAAGACCTGATCTTCTCTCTAATCTTGACACCAGCACCCCTTCCGTCCTCATCCTCCTTGACCTTTCCTCTGCTTTCAACACCGTCAATCACACCATCCTGATCACTGACTCCGTGAGAACCTGTCCATCACAGATGAGGCCCTCGAGTGGCTGACCTCTTTCCTCCTGGACCAACCCTGCCAGGTCCAAATTGGGTCCTTTCTCTCCACTACCTCTCTGTCCACATGTGGTGTTCCCCAGGGCTATAACTTCTCACCCTGGCTCTTCAATCTCCACGTGGCCCCTCAGGCCCCTTGACCTCCACCTTCTGCTCTAACATTCAATGTTATGCGGCTGCCACGCAGCTCTCTTTCCGGCTCTCCACAGCCCCCTATCCTCTCTCGCACACTGTAGACTGTCTATCTGCGATTCAGGGATGGTGCCCCTTCAACGATCTCTGCCTTAATGCCAGTAAGACAGAGATCCTTCTCATCGGGACCCCTGCTTCCGCTTTCCGTCTTTCACTCTGGTTGTCCTCCATGGGCTCTCTTCCTTCGCCTTCCTGTGAGGCAAAAAACCTTGTCATCTTCGACTCAACTCTCTCCTTCTCTCCTCACATCGTAGACCTTTCCAGGAAAGCCCACTACTAGCTGCACCTCCTCAGAGGTACTTTTCCTTTTCTCACTTTCCCTCTGAGACTCATTGTCTCCAGAGCCCTGGTACTCCCTAGGATGGACTACTGCAACAGCCTCTTTCTCAACCTGGCTTCCTCTACTCTCCGCCCTCTGCAACTAATCCAGAATAGGACTGTGAGACTTATCCTTGGCCTCAAGCTCAGGGACCGTCTCTCTCCAGCCCTGAAATCTCTTCACTGACTCTCAGTGGCTCCAAGGATCAAGTACAAGTCCCTATGGATCGTCCGCAAGGCTTTCTGGGGCTGGGGCCCACACTACATTCAACACCCTCTTCCCAAATACCTTCCTTCTCAAGCCCTTTGCTCTGCTGCCTCCAAATCTCTGAGGGTCAGACGCTTTTCCAGGATGAGAGTGGTGGTAGAGCTCTCTCCTCTACAGGTGCTTCGCTCTGGACTGGCCTCCCTGCCCCTCTCAAACTTGAGCTGGACCACCTGAAGTTCTGGAAGCAGCTCAAGACCTTCCCTTTCTCCTCTGCTTTCTCTCCCTCCCCTGCTGACCTACCTGTCTGCTGCGCTGACTGGTTGCTCGGTTACCCTCAGAGTCTCACTGGGTGCCTGGCTCCTCTTGACCGGTCTCCCCCACACTGCCTCTCGGCCTTACACACACTAAGGCCCATAACTGTAACCTCTACAGTGCTCCGCCTCCTTGCTCTTACCCAGAGCTGTGCTGTCCTGGCTGCACTTACTCATAGAATTCTATCCTGATTGCACTCCCCCCCACTTTGCACTTCCCCCGTTCCTGTTCCCTTGCACTTCGCATTACTGCACTTGCACAATCTGAATGACATAAGGCCTAGTAAGATTGTATGTCTTATCTTCATTCCGTAACCTCCCTTGTTTTGTCACGCCTAGAAACACATGTGTACAGGCAAGTTATAAATGACTTATCATATCATATCATGTCAAGGAAGGGAAGACTCTGTGTCATGAGGATTACTCTATGAAATCCAAAATAAACCTATCATCTAAGCTCTTCATCGATGTCCATGTACAATGAGGATCGACCCACGATTCAAGTTGGCCTCAAAGTCACTGCTCATATCACAAACCTACACCAATGCAAGAGAACATTTGTGTTTATTCAAGCCACACTTGTGAAAAAAAGATAACAGCAATTACAGAAATACCAATCTCAACCCTGATTGACACACCAAGCCTTCTCTAGAAGATCCTAAACTGTAGCCCATCATGGGAGAGGGCTCTGCAAGTGGTGCCTCTCCAGATGGTTTGAACTACGACTCCCATAATCCCTCACTATTGACAGTGCTGGACCCAGGAATATCGAGTCTGGCACTGCCATCATACATCACCCTTGAATTGCTGGTGGCAAGAGACCCCTTGGAGCTCCTAGGCTCTCATAGCAAGCAATTCAATCCAATGACTTAATGTTGTGGCAAGATGCCACCCACAAGGAATTCTGATAAGAACCAAACGGGACAAAGAGATTCTGACATTCACCAACGTCTTAGACCTGCCGACATAAATGAAAATGGCTATCATGGAATCTGGTGAGTCATCACAATCCCGCGGTCCAGGCCGCAGAACCCACCGCGCCACAGACAAGAGCACATTCTGGGCAAGAGGCTTGGCACTGACCTGAGGACCAGCACACCTGGAAAAAAACACAAATATAAAGGATGATAAGCCTGTGATCTGAGACACCTCAGAAGCAGAAACAACCAGCATTGCCAAAGCCAATCACTGAGGATCCTCTGATTCATCTCCCACGACCTGCAAAGACCCCTAACCAATGCCTTCACCCCCTAGACTAGTTGGGCATTATGGGTCGCGTGCCCTGGAGTTCTGTGCTGCTTTGGGTGGACTATGGAAGTGTCTCTGGATCTTCCAGGGGGCTGAGGCATCCACTGATGAGGAACGTTCCGCTTCTGTAGACAGAGTCCAGAGTTGGAGCTTGAAAGTCTGTAGATATTCAGCTTGTGTCCCAGGAACCTGGTTGCCTACAGCGGCTGCTTTCTACATTGGAAAAGGGGTCTGTCTATCACTAAGTCCTAAACCTGTTGACCCTTGGACTCGGTTTCTTCACCCTCTCACCTTTTCTGCCATGACTGGGTGTCCTTCATCGTGGGAGAAGCAGTAGTTGTTATCCAAGGTTGGGTGTGCTGTCCAGCTGGGTGTCTCCTCGAGTTACATCTGTTTCGGGGATCGGAACCACTGCCTAGCTAGACCCAGACTCTTAAGCTACTTCCCTTCCCCTGTGGCCCCTGTACCTCTTGCAAATTGACCAATGGAATGGGTGAGCAGTGTTCTGTTAACTCGGGGGGTTCTTTGCAGAATCTAAGTAAGGGGCATGACTGAGTATACATACCTTCCTATTGCCCCCCCTCGCCCCTCACCCAACAGGGAATGAATGAGCAGAGAGTCCACACCCCAAACAACACCCTTGCCCGGATGTGGGGGGTGGAGTTTTGGTCTAGGATTTCTCCTTGGGTAACCCCCTAGTGTGTAAGGATTGGGAGTGTACCCCTACTTTTACCTACCCCTTATTTTCCTGAAAGTTTTTTTGTGTGTGTGTGTGTGTGTGTGTGTGTGTGTGTGTGCGCGCGTGCGTGCGTGCGTGCGTGTGTGCGTGTGTGTGTGTGTGTGTGTGTGTGTGTGCTTCTCTGTAGCACTCTATCACTTGACTGTCTCTAAGAGTTGTTAACTATATCTACATATCAATCACCTGATCTCCTAAATCTGCCTCACTGCTCAGCCTACGCTACCCAGAGAGAATTTGGTACGACCAAGTGTGAAAAGCCCTTGCTCATCCACTAGGTTGGGCTATAAGAACCCCTTTTCCCCCAAGTGGGAGTTCTGAAAATCCCTCGTAACACTCATACACAGACAGAGTCTTGAGCAAGGAAAACAAATACCTCCTTAGCCAGAAGGCTATAATTTAATCCACCACAGAAACCCAGTGACATGAGAGAGCATCCATAGATGCACTTATCCAGGGGCTCCTCCCTGGCTCCCCTTGGCCCTTCCCTTCCCCGGTGCCACCAGCACTTATCCGTTCCTTCCCCCCTCCCCACCACACACCCCTATCTCCTGCACTTCTCTCCACTGCACTTGCACGTCCTGGTAGGACTATGATTGTATTTACTGATCTTGCCAATGTTATTTACTCCCCTTTCTCCCTCTCTATTATGCCTTGTGGCGCTTGGAAACACTATTCAGCTGTATAAACGACTAACAAATGCCCAAAAGATAAATAAATAAATACATCAACCAGTCTAATGACAGAATTTGGCTGGGGTCAGGAACGTGGTGCAGGTTTCGGCAAGCTGTAACAAGTTATTTGCTGTTTGTCCAGTAAACCTGAAAACAGGCAGTTGCTTAGACTGTCCTTGACATTTCGCCTCTAATGAAGCAGAAAACAAGGGTTTTTTTTTAGACTGCCTTTGACATGCCACCACCAATAAAGCAGAAAAAAGCAGTTGCTTAGACTGCCCTTGACTTTGCTCCACCAACAAGGCAGAAGACGAGCAGTTGTTTAGACCACCCTTGACATGCTGCCATCAATAAAGAAGAAAACAAGCAGTTCCTTAGACTTCCCTTGACATGCCATTGCCAATAAAGCAGAAAACAAGGAGTTGTTTAGATCACCCTTGACATGTTGCCACCAATAAAGCAGAAAACAAGCAATTGCTTAGACTTCCATTGACATGCAATCGCCAATAAAGCAGAAAACAAGCAGTTGCTTAGACTATTCTTGACATGCCACCACCAATAAAGCAGAAAACAAGCAGTTGTTTGGACTGCCCTTGACATGTTGCAACAAATAATGCAGAAAACAAGCAGTTGTTTAGACTGCCCTTGACATGGCTCCACCAATAACACAGAAAACAAGCAGTTGCTTAGACTGCCCTTGACATGTCACCTTTAATTAAGCAGAAAAAAAGAAGTTGCTTAGACTGCGCTTGACATGTCACTGCCACTAAAGCAGAAAACAAACAGTTGCTTGCACTGCCCTTGAGATACTGCCACCAAAAAAGCTAAAAACTAGCAGTTGTTTAGACTGCCCTTGACATGTAGTGACCACTAAAGCAGAAAACAAGCAGTTGCTTAGACTGCCCTTGACATGTCGCCACCACTAAAGCAGAACACAAGGAGTTGTTTAGACTACACTTGACATGTCGCCGCCAATAAAGCAGAAAACAAGCAGTTGTTTAGACTGCCCTTGACATGTTGCCACAAATATTGCAGAAAACAAGCAGTTGTTAGACTGCCCTTAACATGTCGCCACCAATAAAGCAGAAAAAGCAGTCGTTTAGACTGCGCTGGACATGTCACTGCCACTAAAGCAGAAAACAAACAGTTGCTTGCACTGCCCGTGACATGTTGCCACCAATAAAGCAGAAAACAAGCAGTTTCTTAGACTGCCCTTGAGATACCGCCACCAAAAAAGCTGAAAACTAGCAGTTGTTTAGACTGCCTTTGACATGTTGCCACCAATAAAGCAGAAAACAAGCAGTTGCTTAGACTGCCCTTGACATGTAGCCACCACTTAAGCAGAACATAAGCAGTTGATTAGACTGCCCTTAACATGTCGCCGCCAATAAAGCAGAAAACAAGCCGTTGTTTAGACTGCCCTTGACATGTTGCCACAAATATTACAGAAAACAAGCAGTTGTTTAGGCTGCCCTTAACATGTCGCCACCAATAAAGCAGAAAAACGCAGTTGCTTAGACTGCGCTTGACATGTCACTGCCACTAAATCAGAAAACAAACAGTTGCTTGCACTGCCCTTGACATGTTGCCACCAATAAAGCAGAAAACAAGCAGTTTCTTAGACTGCCCTTGAGATACCGCCACCAAAAAAGCTGAAAACTAGCAGTTGTTTAGACTGCCCTTGACATGTAGTGGCCACTAAAGAAGAAACCAAGCAGTTGCATAGACTGCCCTTGACATGTCGCCACCACTAAAGCAGAACACAAGCAGTTGTTTAGACTGCCCTTGACAAGTTGCTGCCAATAAAGCAGAAAACAAGCAGTTGTTTAGACTGCCCTTGACATGTTGCAACAAATAATGCAGAAAACAAGCAGTTGTTTAGACTGCCCTTGACATGGCTCTAGCAATAACACAGAAAACAAGCAGTTGCTTAGACTGCCCTTGACATGTCACCTTTAATTAAGCAGAAAAAAAGAAGTTGCTTAGACTGCGCTTGACATGTCACTGCCACTAAAGCAGAAAACAAACAGTTGCTTGCACTGCCCTTGACATGTTGCCACCAATTAAGCAGAAAACAAGCAGTTGCTTAGACTGCCTTTGAGATACTGCCACCAAAAAAGCTAAAAACTAGCAGTTGTTTAGACTGCCCTTGACATGTAGTGACCACTAAAGCAGAAAACAAGCAGTTGCTTAGACTGCCCTTGACATGTCGCCACCACTAAAGCAGAACACAAGCAGTTGTTTAGACTGCCCTTGACATGTCGCCGCCAATAAAGCAGAAAACAAGCAGTTGTTTAGACTGCCCTTGACATGTTGCCACAAATATTGCAGAAAACAAGCAGTTGTTAGACTGCCCTTAACATGTCGCCACCAATAAAGCAGAAAAAGCAGTCGTTTAGACTGCGCTTGACATGTCACTGCCACTAAAGCAGAAAACAAACAGTTGCTTGCACTGCCCGTGACATGTTGCCACCAATAAAGCAGAAAACAAGCAGTTTCTTAGACTGCCCTTGAGATACCGCCACCAAAAAAGCCGAAAACTAGCAGTTGTTTAGACTGCCCTTGACATGTAGTGGCCACTAAAGCAAAAAACAAGCAGTTGCTTAGACTGCCCTTGACATGTCGCCACCACTAAAGCAGAACACAAGCAGTTGTTTAGACTTCCCTTGACACGTCGCTGCCAATAAAGCAGAAAACAAGCAGTTGTTTAGAGTGCCCTTGACATGTTGCCACAAATAAAGCAGAAAAAAGCAGTTGTTTAGACTGCCCTTGACATGTCGCCCCCAATAAAGCAGAAAACAAGAAGTTGCTTAGATTGCCCTTGACATTGACTGCCACTAAAGCAGAAACAAGCAGTTGGTTAGACTGCCCTTAACATGTTGCTGCCACTAAAGCAGAAAACAAGCAGTTGGTTGGACTGCCCTTGACATGTCGCCACCAATAAAGCAGAAAACAAGCAGTTGCTTAGACTGCCCTTGACATACCACCACCAAAAAAGCAGAAAACAAGCAGTTGTTTAGACTGCCCTTGACATGTTGCCACCAATAAAGCAGAAAACAAGCAGTTGTTTAGACTGCCCTTAACATGTTGCTGCCACTAAAGCAGAAAACAAGCAGTTGCTTGGACTACCCTTGACATGTCGCCACCAATAAAGCAGAAAACAAGCAGTTGCTTGGACTGCCCTTGACATACCACCACCAAAAAGGCAGAAAATAAGCAGTTGTTTAGACTGCCCTTGAGATACCGCCACCAAAAACGGCTGAAAAATTGCAGTTGTTTAGACTGCCCTTGACATGTAGTGGCCACTAAAGAAGAAAACAAGTAGTTGCTTAGACTGCCCTTGACATTTCGCCACCACTAAAGCAGAACACAAGTAGTTATTTAGATTGCCCTTGACATGTCGCTGCCAATAAAGCAGAAAACAAGCAGTTGTTTAGACTGCCCTTGACATGTTGCCACAAATAATGCAGAAAACAAGCAGTTGTTTAGACTGCCCTTGACATGTCACTGCCACTAAAGCAGAAAACAAGCAGTTGGTTAGACTGCCCTTAACATGTTGCTGCCACTAAAGCAGAAAACAAGCAGTTGCTTGGACTGCCCTTGACATGTCGCCACCAATAAAGCAGAAAACAAGCAGTTGCTTAGACTGCCCTTGACATACCACCACCAAAAAAGCAGAAAACAAGCAGTTGTTTAGACTGTCCTTGACATGTTGCCGCCAATAAATCAGAAAACAAGCAGTTGTTTAGACTGCCCTTGACATGTTGCTGCCAATAAAGCAGAAAACAAGCAGTTGTTTAGACTGCCCTTAACATGTTGCCACAAATAATGCAGAAAACAAGCAGTTGTTTAGACTGCCCTTGACATGTCACTGCCACTAAAGCAGAAAACATGCAGTTGTTTAGACTGCCCTTGACATGTCACTCCCACTAAAGCAGAAAGCAAGCAGTTGTTTAGACTGCCCTTGGCATGTCGCCACCAATAAAGCAGAAACCAAGCAGTTGTTTAGACTGCCCTTGACATGTCACCGCCAATAAAGCAGAAAACAAGCAGTTGCTTAGACTGCCCTTGACATGACCAAAAAAGCAAAAAATATGCAGTTGTTTAGACTGCCCTTGACATGTCGCTGCCAATAAAGCAGAAAGTAAGCAGTTGTTTAGACTGCCTTTGACATGTCGCCACCAATAAAAGCAGAAAACAAGCAGTTGTTTAGACTGCCCTTGGCATGTCGCCACCAAAAAAAGCAGAAAGCAAGCAGTTGTTTAGACTGCCCTTAGCATGTCACCACCAATAAAGCAGAAAACAAGCAGTTGCCTAGACTGCCCTTGACATAGCACCACCAAAAAATCAGAAAATAAGCAGTTATTTAGACTGCCCTTGACATGTTGCTGCCAATAAAGCAGAAAGTAAGCAGTTGTTTAGACTGCTTTTGACATGTCTCCACCAATAAAAGCAGAAAACAAGCAGTTGTTTAGACTGCCCTTGACATGTCGCCACCAATAAAGCAGAAAAGAAGCAGTTGCTTAGACTGCAGTTGACATGCCGTGGCTTTACCATGTGGGCAGTGTTCGTAGAATCCTCTTGAGTTAGGAGATTAAACATAATAAAAGAATCAGATGCAAATGAGAGCAAAACTAAACTCAGATCTATCCAAATTAACCACGCCTCTGAAGATCCTTCTAGAAGATTGACTTCTTCTTGGTGTCTAAAGTGGACACAGCGGGTCCCACTACCGGTTTTTGACTCGGAATGTAAAGGCGTAGTGAAGCTATGGCTTTCAAGACTGCAAGGGTCAAATCGTGAGGTGGGCTAATTTGGGGTTCGATCCATCGGTGTCCTTTGAAAGCCTGACTCCTCGCTTGAATTACCTGTCTAAAGTCACCCCTTTAACCCACCTCCATAATTAGCAGTCCAGCTTTCCAAATCTGATTTGGCCAAATATCCAGAAAGGACAAGAGGCTGCTTGAGCGTGGGTAGCCTTTATCCCATAGACGGCCACATATCGACATGTAGCTGATACAGGAATCCATGGTGGGGCTCCTACAGGGGTGACCAGGATGTACACCTCTGAGCAATCTACCGAAATGCTGGAAATTCTTATGACAGAAAATTGAAAATGTCGTGTTTTGTTTGAAAATTGATTTGAGGTCCCTGTTCCCGTTAAACGACAGGGCTATCCTCGTACCACGGTTTCTCTGCCGCCTTGGCACACCCTTGGCACACCCAGGCAGTCTGCGCTTGATCCCCACTGGTAGAGCATCCATGCACACCGACAGGGGACTGCAACGTTTGGCTCGCCAGATGTTCCAGACTACAACTCCCATCATCCATTCCCTGCATAGTCAACAGCAAAGGATAATGGTAATTGCAGTCCTCCACATCTGTAGAGCTCAAGCTTGAAGACCCATGATCCAGGGAGTTAAGGGATTGTGGTTTTCCACAGAATTGGTGAAGGGTGTGAACGTGGCGCGCGCCCTACTCACACCCAGGTGGCAGTATGAAATGCAACAGTACCCTGGACGCCGACTAGAGTACTATGCATCCTTACAGGAAGTGAAGCCTGTACGGAGACATGAGACCATCAGCGGCTTCAGGAAAAGAGAATACAGAGATTCTGTTCATAGAAAGGCCAGTGCGTGAATGGACTGGCCTTGCAACAGAAGCAGGGCGTTCTCCCTCTACTTTGTGAGGTTTGGGGGTACATTTCTGTTTCCCTTATTATTACTGATCCACTGAGTGCACTCTGATGCTGCTGTTTGTGTAACATGCATAATAGTACATATTTACACTATGCTTTCTTTTAGGGTCCATCACGACCACTCCAAACAGACAGACGTTAGCAGCTTCCAGTGGTAAGTCCAGTTACTTATTGAAGCCTCTGTTTTCCATCCTTAACTAGATTGACTTTTTGCCACTAATATTTCAATAGAGAAATGGAACGCCAACATCGCTCTGTGCAGGTAAAAGGTGGGTTCCCCAATCACCCACAGTGCTGCCTGTTCTGGTGTATACTTTACCTCAGACTTTTCTTATTGTTATTAAAATGGTCATTTATGCCTCAGTTGTGGTTTTGACAGAACAGAGCAACTGTGATGTCATGTAATTCTGATGAGAATGTTTTGTTTCACTGTATGTTCTATGGCAGTCAGTTGGAGCCTGCCTCTAAAGGGGGTGCCTGCTGTCTGCACGTATTGACTGCTTAAAGAACTTATAAACTGCTTCCAGTCTGGACATTAATCTTAACACTGCCCCCCTTCCATCCACCGTGGGTGTTAGGGTGTCATCATGGCGCCCCCCACAAGCTTTCTGATCTTCTGCCTCAATAAGCTCCAGCTCTTCTTGAGCGTTGGCCTCAACTTGAAAGCATCACGAAGAAGGGCCTAGAGTACAGTGCCGAGGGGGTGCCAGGCTTCGCCATGCAGGAGGTCCAGGCAGTGGCCTGAGTCATATGGGGAGGGGGATGGTCACTTGTGTGGCTGTCGCATGCCGCAGGCGTGCCACGCCATCTCTAGTCTTTGTCAGCCACAGCAGGTCAATGACTTAAGATCAGGCATGATCCAGGTAGAGGCATGATGTCTAGCTGTGTGATACTGACATGACAAGGTGCAGAGAAGCCACACTGCACACCTAACATACATGATAGCCAAACTCTAACATCTTCCTGGAGTGGCCAATGGGCTGACATGTTCAAGAGGCGCCACGCGGGAGTGCCCAAATCTAACTGCAATCCATTCTGGTTGGAGAAGCAGATCTGTGTTCTTTGGGGGAATGGGGGGGGTCACGTGCTGAAGGGGTGCCATCATCCTTCTGCCGGCGGCCCTCATGGAGTGTCGAGGTAAGAGGTTCGGTGAAGACCGTATGAAGCGTCTGCAGCACAAATGAGGTCCAGCCTCTGGCTTCCTGTCTCTCTGGGTGGTGTATGGTGAAATCCCCTGCCCGATTCTGGGGCTCACTGGGGGGGCTGACTCGGGGGTATGGTGCCTCCCCGGGTCACTACATGATCGGTCTGGGGACGATCCTTAGGTCACTCTCCCTTAGTACCCATCACATGGCCGGGCACAGTCTAAGAAGGGTTTAATGTGGCCCCCGGCCCTAGCTTAGGTGTCTGAAGGACCCACTACCCAGACATGAGGTCCCGAGCAAACAAAACCTCATTCATTCATGGGAAGTCAGTTGCAGAAAATCCAGCCGTTCCATACTGTAGAAAAGAAGGGTTTCCAAAGGCTCTGAAACATTCTCCCCAAGTTATGAATGATACAAACGTATTAACCCATTGTCTACCTGCAGAGTGTGCCCTCTCTCCCAGAAGACACACAGAGAGCCATCATTCTTTTCACATCCGGGAGAGTTAGAGAGGCCGGGGAAGCAAGGGATCGTTGCCCTCCACCAACGGTGCCGTGCAGTACCAGGAAGGGGGGCGCAGGTTCCATGATGGCAGCCAGGCCGGATAACACGTGATCCAACCCCAGAACCCAAAGTGAGTTCAGATGAACCCAGGAAACGCAGCCAATCCCAGCAGCACACCCAGCAGCACACCCATTTCAGAACACAGGTGCGGACCCTCACAAAGAGACCACCCCAGGAGGGGAGGAAAGAAGCATGTCAAACCCAGAGGTCACAGCCAATCATGGAAAGGGGTGGAAGTTTGAATGTGGCTGGTGAACAGGTAAGATTGGCAAGTGCAGGGGTCGAGGGGCACAGGACGTTGTCGAGACAGAGGAGTAGCACGGAAGAAAGGGTAGTTTGGAGGAGAGAACCACTATTGGGGAGGAGGGAGTAACATCAGGGTGAAGGCGTATTGAGGAGCGGGCGGGAATAGCAGGAGGTGTAAGGAGATCAGGGGGGGTGAAAGTATCGGGTGGTGGAAGTGGTACCGGGGAGAACCTTGTACTAGAGGAAGAACTGGTATAGAGCAGGAGGTGATACCATCAGTTGGTGGACCTGTACGGAGAAGTTGGTGTATCAGGAGGTGGGTGTCGTACAGAGGAGGAGGAGGTAACCTCTGGAGGTAGAAGTAGTGCTGAGGAGGAGGTGCAAACATCAGGAGGTAGAAGTGGTACAGAAGAGGAAGCCATGCAATGAGGAGCTAGAAGTTGCATAGAGGAGGAACTGGTAGCATTCAGAGGCATGGGGACCCGAGGAGAAGCTGGCAACCTCTGGAGGTAGAAGTAGTGCTGAGGAGGAGGTGCTAACATCAGGAGGAGGAAGTGATGGCAGTATCAGGAAGGGATTGCGGTACTGTCGAGGCCTTAACATTTGGAAATGAAGGTGGCATTATGAACACAGTTGACTTGGGAAAGGGCCGGAGGGAGGGAGATAACCTTGAGGGGGAGCGTGGAAGAGACCTTTAGAGAGAGGAAGTCAGAAGCAGTTGCCAGGAGGAAAGAAGTAAGATTGCTTGTGAGAAACATCTGATAGAGGGAGGTAATATGAAGAAGTGTGAGCTTCAGGAGGAGGAGACTAGTCAGTGCAACCTGCCCACTCAGCCCACGAAGGTCCTTCCTAGGCATTGGCGAGTCCAGGAGGACGGAGGAGGAAGGAGAGAGGACCAGCAGAGCGCATCAGGAGTAGTGAGGCAAGCAAAAGGGGAAAACAGTAGGGATGTGTGATCAGACCGACCCATGCGGCAGATCCCGAAGGGTGCGGAGGAAGGAATTCTAATGGGGCGGCATCCGGCAGAGTGGCGTGTATGTATTCAGGCTGGCATGCTGTAGGAGTGCCATTCCTCTCGGGTGGCGAGCTTACGTGATGACGTGTGGATGGATCACGCTGCCTCGGTGCCACGCTGTGGCGGGGAATACTGCAGGGGTGTCATGCTATTTTGTCATAATCCTGTGGGGCACCAGGGATGGCATTCTGATTGTGATTTCCATCCTACACTAAAACTCTGGTAAGAGGACTGCGTGCTTTAACTCTTTCCTAACAACTTTACCCTCCCTGTTCCCTGACAACCCTCCCTCAGAGCGAGGGCTACATTTGTTAGAACCAGGTATTTCCAGATGAGTTAATAGTGAGTGTCTGGATTCAGTCTTGAATTGGAAGCACGGGAGGATGCCTGAAAAAGTGGACTGTGGCGGTCCCCGGGGATGTGGCTGCGACTCACAGCTCGACTCGATGCGTTCATGTGATTGACAGCTGGCTTCAGTTCAGTACTTTGGTGAGCATGAGGTCAAGGTTCAGAGAGACACGGGAAGAACCGTGAGGGAGCCCTGCTGGACGTTGCATCCTTCCAAGCCCCGACCGTCCCCTGCGTGCATCGACGTGCCCGTGCGTGCATCGGCCTGCCCCTGCGTGCATGCACTCACACCTTCTTTGGTTCTGATCAGAAAAGGCGAGGGGTCCAGAGAACCAAGAGCACCCATGACCTGCAGCTGCGGGAGAAACCTGCAAATGTCCAAGTACATGCACACCCTAGAGCAGTGGTCTTCAAACTTTTTATGCCATGGCCCCCCTGAGCAGAAAATAAATTGTTCGGGACCCCCCTGCCCCGCCCCTCTGTGTTGGTGTTATTTTTTTTTTTTATAGAGAGGGCTGCAGAATGCGTGGTGCCATAATTATGAAGGGATATGCTGTTGGGGAGACATTCCAAAGCACTAGGACAATCACATCCAATCCAAACATAGAAACCGTGCAAGTAAACACAAAATTCTCCAGTAGGGCTTTTATTTTCTCAAAATACATTCCTATTAGTATATTCAGCAGAAGGCAATTTGATTTTACAGAGCAAGCACTAATGGGAAGGGTGGGCCTGTCTCTCTGCAGAAAGTGAGTCAATGTGTGGCTTTATTTTTGAGACCGCCACTCTGAGGTTGTCCTCCACTTCCAGCCTTGTGCGGTATTTAGTTTTCAGTACAGCCAATGCTGAAAAGCCTATTTCGCACAAGTAGGAAGACCCAAAGGGTAAGAGAGACTGTATAGCAGACCTTGCCAATGTAGGATACTCCAGGATTACCTTCAGCCAAAAGTCACCCACTGCAATGATCCTAAATTCAGATTGCAGAATAGTGTCCGACTGAACCTCAATCAGCTCCTCCAGGGCATCAAATGGAAGATGCACCACCTCCTCTGCCAGAAAAGGCTGCATCACCCAGTCATTAATGCCAGCATTTTCTTCAGGGAAGTATTTATCAAAGCTGGACCTTAATGTTGTTAGGTGACTTGTGATTGGTTCTAGGACATGCAGCAGGTTGTACTCTGTTTCCTCAATTGCTTCTGCAAGCAATGGGAACTGAACTGCTACCCCAGCTCCAATTGTTCGTTTCCAGAGGTCTAGCTTCCTCTTGAAGGCAAATACTTTTTTATTCATTGTAAATGAGTTGGCATTGGCTTCTTGCAAAGACATATTGAGGGTATTTAGCTTATCGAAAATATCAGCAAGGTATGCCAAGAGCACAAGCCAGCGGGGATCACACAGATGGTTTGCTTTGCCAGTGTCCACATCCAAAAGGAATTGCCGCACTTCATTTCGGAGTTCAAACACACGTTGCAGCACTCTTCCCCTGGACAGCCATCTGACTTCTGTGTGAAAGAGCAAACCATCTGACCCCATTTCTGCACACAGAATTGCAAAGAGACGTGCTCTTGTTGGCTGTGCTTTGATGGCATTAGCTATTTTTACAGCTGAACTGAGTACATCAGAACGTTCATTGTCCATATTCCGAGCAGCAAGCGCTTCACGGTGAATTATGCAGTGTGTCCATACAACATGTGGAGCGACTGCCAACACTTTGGCCTTCAATCCCGATCTATCTCCACACATTGAAGGGGCACCATCTGTGCAGATTCCTACGCAGGCTTCCCATCTCAAACAGTGGTTGCTCATAAAATCATTTAAAATGTCAAACAGTTCTGATGCTGTTGCCCTGGTTTTAATGGCCTTACAAAACAAAAAGTCTTCCAATATTGTAGTTGCCCCACAGTACCTTACATAGGCTATTAAATGAGCCTCTCTGGATATATCTGTTGCCTCATCCAACTGTAATGCAAAGAGACTCGTTTGCAGCTGTGTGATTAACTGAGCAGTGATATTGTCTGCCATCTCAGACACACGTCGGCTGATGGTGGTGTCTGACAGAGGAATCATTTTTAGCTTGTCCGCTACACTTTCAGCACCCATTCTCCTGCACATTGCGGTGGCTGCTGGTAGAACGACTTTCTCGGCATCGGTGAACGGTTTTTTATTTTTGGCAAGGAGGTAGGCAACATCATAAGATGCCTTCAGTGCACTGGCTGGAGTAGAAGCAATATTTTGCACTGTACTTTTCTGCTGACTGATGACTTGTAACTTGCGAGCAAAGAAGTCTCTGCTCTTGCCAATGAGCTCCCCATGTTTTGTTTCCAAGTGGCGTCTTAATTTGGCTGGTTTCATGCTCTCATTGGCTAAAATTGCTCCACACACCACACACTGAGGCCTCGTTTCACCTCTGATCACAACGGAAGTAAATCCAAGGTCTAAATATGTGCCATCAAACTTTCTGGCTTTTGCAGGTTTTTTTCCTGTGTCAATGTCTGCGTCTGCCTTCCTTTTCACACTACCGTTTTTGGGCAAAGAGAAGTGCTCCATTTCAAAATGGGTTCCTCACCTATGAAAAAATGTAAACTCCCATATTAATGCCTTTTCATATGCTTTGTTGATAACCTCATTTACGTACCGAATGAGGTACAGTAGGATTTGAAAACGATAATTCAAAAACAAAAATGCAAAACATGTAGCTGTGACAAAATCACACATGCACTAGAAGGCTTTTGAGCAAAAATGAGGGGCTGAAAAAAACATGGTCCTCCAATAGTGCACCACATGTTTTGTGGTGTTCTACATGTACTATGGGTCCCGACTTGAAGATCTGGTTAGTTTGTAGAATCCAAAGAAAGGCAAGGGACATTGCTAACTGCTTGTGCTGGCCACAATCCATTGGGGCATTATGTGGTGGTCCTCCAAGAAAGAAATTGTACCTTTGCCTCCAATAAGCCTTGAGACAACCATAGCCGCTTCACCCACCCCTTCACAATTCACTATTCACTTGTACAGAGACCTCATTTCTCACCCGCTTAGAGTGGAACCAGTCTGCGGCATACAGCTTGTAATGCAAAGCGCACATATTAAGCAGCATCACAAAAAAACAGGACTGAATACATCACTGAGCTAAATGAATTCTGACTGGCAACATGGGGGCAGTTGCTCCCCCTCCCCGAAGACTTAGTGAAGGCCCCTCTCATGTGAAAAGTTTGAAATGCCCTGGCGCCTGTAATTTGAAACGGATGAAATGCCCTGGCGCCTTCCCTGGCCACTGGTGCTGCAAGAGACATGAGGACCATGGGGTCTTTTTTCTATTCACTTGTACGGAGTCCCCACAGACCTCTTTTCTCCCCTGCTTAGAGTGGAACCAGTCAGCGGTATACAGCTTGTAATGCAAAGCGCACATTTTAAGCACCAGCACACAAAAAAAACAGAGCACTGAATATATCACTGAGCTAAATGAATTCTGACTGGAAACATGGGGGCAGTTGCTCCTCCTGCCCCCAAGACTCAGTGAAGGCCCCTCTCATGTGAAAAGTTTGAAATGCCCTGGCGCCTCCAATTCGAAAGGGATATAATGCCCTGGCGCTGTCCCTGGACACTGCTGCTGCAGGAGAAATGAGGACCGTGGGGACCTCTGTTCTATCAACTAGAACAGAGGCCCCCACGCCTCGATTTTCCTTGTGTTTCTGGTCACTTTATTTATTGGTCATGTATGTAAATGCCACTTACCTTTTTGAAAGTAAAAAGAATAGAAAAGCAGGAACCTCGTGACAGCATGTAACTCCGGAGTTGATGGACGCAATCTGAAGCAGGATCACTGAAGCTGCAGGTGAGTACTATTTATTGTTGGAAGACTTGGCGCCTTCCATCCTCATTGGCTGTCAGTCAGCCAGATTGAGCTAGCAGCACAGCTTGAGGCCCTTGCCAAATGCAAGTTTAGAGAAGCTGGCTGTCATGGATTGGCTCACTCTCCCTACCACCCCTCCCATCTGAAAGTAGGGCAGTTTGTCACTAATGTGCCATCATTAGTGGTTTCCTGCTCTGCATTCATATGGGAGGGGCTGGTCATCCCTGCAAAACAAGGTGTGCGCTTTACCTTGTTTCATGAATAGGCTCCTAATGGAGCCTGCAGGGCCTCACAAAAGCCAGGCCCCTGACCTCAGTGTGACAGGGGTCGGGCCTTTGTGGGGCCTCAGGCTCCATTAGGAGCCTATTCATGAAGACAAAAGAAAAAGCGCACACCTTCTTTTGCCGTGATGACTTGTCATCACGGCAAACAAAGTGTGTGTGTTTTTTTTTTGTCTTCCTAAATAGGCTTCTAATGCGAGCCTGAGACCTGACAAAGCCCGGCCCCTGTCGCACTAAGCATGTGTGGCAGGGGCCGTGGATCGGGCTGTTGCTCTTTGATGAAGCAACAGCCTGATCCTTTGGTAATGGATGCTAATGTTTACTTTCAAGCTGTGGATGCGCGGACCCCTGGGCATGAGGCTGCGACCCACCAGAGGGCCGCGACCCACAGTTTGAATAACGCTGCCCTAGAGGCTGCCTCCCCTGGACCCCGGCATCCTGACGGTTCCTGGCACTGTGTCAGCAAAGAGTTGCCAGCAAAGGCAGTGGGCAGCCAGTCTCTGGTCGGTCCCTGTGTCTGCTTTGCTGGTGTCCTGCAACTGGAGATGCCACCAGGAACATTGGAGCCACTCCGAGGTATTGCAGGTACCTCTTTACTGTCACAATGTCAAGTCATGCCTGTGCCCCCTGAATGCTCCCGCAAACTAGGGAGGAGACCCGACTGCACATGCGAGGGAGTATAGCACTGGGGCGCGATTCTAGCACTGGGCCCGATTCCGAGCTTCTGATAACAGCAGTGAAGACAGCTGACATTCTCCCCTCCAGCTTGCAGCAGCACCCACCCTTCTGAGGTGGGTGGTGGGGTTAGAGGGCAGATGTGGTGCTTTCCTGAGGCAAACGCTGTGGAAGAAACATTTGCACCTAAATGGTGCCACTTTTCTAATGTGGGAAAGTGTCTTTAAGCTTTCAGCACATTAGAGGAGTGGTGCTGCACTCTGTGACCCGCAATCATGCGCAGTGGAGGTGAACGGCACCAACCAGGAGTCATATTTGAACCCCAGTTTCTATGACATGCAAAAGCAGGGCTCTGGCAGGAGAACCCCCTCACAGTCCCTGCCTTGCATTTCTGGTGGTGACCAGGGCTGTTGTCCGGCCGTGAATCAGCAACAGGCAAAAGCCTGGCCTTCATTTCCTTGCACCGCATGGGCAGGCCCTGCCTGTGCTTCTGCACCAGCCTGCAGTGCAAATGCCCTGACCAGTCACTAGGATGAACTCCCTGCTGCTTGGGAATTGGCATCACAGACATTACGGGCCTGATTACCAGGTTGGCAGTATTTCGGGTGTTAAATCTGCCGAAATACCGCCATTTGGTTCCGGTGGATGTACCACAGGATTACAAGTGGTAGTAAGCAGTGTAAGTCCCCATTTTCACCATTTGTAGGAGTCCTTAGAACTCCATGGGGGGATTTCAGCGGATTTACCGCCGGTGGTAATTCCACCGATTTTCCCATTTTTTGGTGGTCAGGTGGAGGATTTATCCTCAACATTTTGCAGGAGTTAAATCCTCTGCCTTACCACACAATTTGTAGTACGGCAGTGCGATAATGTGGCGTTAATGCAGTGGTAGCAAACTGCATTACCACTGTTTTTTCCCATACCACCAAACTCATGATTAGGCCTAAAAGCCTAGAGAACCCAACCACTCGATAAAGCTGCAGAAGAGGCCTGCCCGCCAAGTTGTAGCTAAGCGTGTGTTTGCGGTTGACCGCATTTGTCACTTACCAGTCAACGATTTGACTTACCTTTTACGGTACATACTTCTTGCCCACTTACAGAAAACAAAGATAACGTTTTGTTTTTTTATATCTTAGTGTGGAAATTCTGTATAAACAAAATAGTAAAGTATTACACTGTTTTCGTATGCTCCACAGCCCCTCGTCAGAGAGGCGCTGGGGCTGCTTGACCACAGCTACCCCGGCTGAGCGGCGCTGGGGCTGCTTGACCACAGCTACCCCGGCTGAGCGGCGCTGGGGCTGCTTGACCACAGCTACCCCGGCTGAGCGGCGCTGGGGCTGCTTGACCACAGCTACCCTGGCTGAGCGGCGCTGGGGCTGCTTGACCACAGCTACCCTGGCTGAGCGGCGCTGGGGATGCTTGACCACAGCTACCCAGGCTGAGCGGCACTGGTGCTGCTTGACCACAGCTACCCCGGCTGAGCGACGCTGGGGCTGCTTGACCACAGCTACCCTGGCTGAGCGGCGCTGGGGCTGCTTGACCACAGCTACCCTGGCTGAGCGGCGCTGGGGATGCTTGACCACAGCTACCCAGGCTGAGCGGCACTGGTGCTGCTTGACCACAGCTACCCTGGCTGAGCGGCGCTGGGACTGCTTGACCACAGCTACCCCGGCTGAGCGGCACTGGTGCTGCTTGACCACAGCTACCCTGGCTGAGCGGCGCTGGGGCTGCTTGACCACAGCTACCCCGGCTGAGCGGCGCTGGGGCTGCTTGACCACAGCTACCCTGGCTGAGCGGCGCTGGGGCTGCTTGACCACAGCTACCCTGGCTGAGCGGCGCTGGGGATGCTTGACCACAGCTACCCAGGCTGAGCGGCACTGGTGCTGCTTGACCACAGCTACCCTGGCTGAGCGGCGCTGGGGCTGCTTGACCACAGCTACCCTGGCTGACCGGCGCTGGGGATGCTTGACCACAGCTACCCAGGCTGAGCGGCACTGGTGCTGCTTGACCACAGCTACCCTGGCTGAGCGGCGCTGGGGCTGCTTGACCACAGCTACCCTGGCTGAGCGGCACTGGTGCTGCTTGACCACAGCTACCCTGGCTGAGCGGCGCTGGGGCTGCTTGACCAAAGCTACCCTGGCTGAGCGGCGCTGGGACTGTGTGACCACAGTTTCCCTGGCTGAGCGGCGCTGGGGCTACTTGACCACATCTACCTTGGCTGAGCGGAGCTGGGACTGCTTGACCACAGCTACCCAGGCTGAGCACAGCTGGGACTGCTTGACCACAGCTACCCTGGCTGAGCGGCGCTGGGGCTGCTTGACCACAGCTACCCTGGCTGAGCGGAGCTGGGACTGCTTGACCACAGCTACCCTGGCTGAGCGGCACTGGTGCTGCTTGACCACAGCTACCCAGGCTGAGCAGAGCTCGGGTTGCTTGACCACAGCTACCCTGGCTGAGCGGTGCTGGGGCTGCTTGACCACAGCTACCCTGGCTGAGTGGCGGGCACTGAGCGAAACCGATACTTACTTAGATTGGTGAGAACCCCCAAACACTGAGCAGAGTCTTCAGTGAGAGTCTCTTCAACACTGACGAGGCAGCGTGCCGCTGGCGTGCAGAGGCTGGGAAGCTGAAGCGGATGACATGTGGGATGCCATGCTAACAGAGCAGCCAGGAAAGGGCTCTGCGGTTGCATAAGAGAAGCACCAATTCAAAATCTAAACAAGCAGTCCATTGGAAGACCAACCCTATGAAGAATCCCTATTTCAACTCGTGCAAAAAGGGGCGGAGCAAAGCCATTCCGCTCTGGCTCATCATCTTTTCTTTCGGCCCATCCCCAACTTGTGATCAGGCCTTTATTCTTTTATTTCTCAGTTTGTTCACTTTTCTCTTTGTTCACAATTGAAAAGTGTGCTCTTCATGCTCCAACGCCGAAGAGCCATTTTCAGTGTGTGTATGGTTGCTTTTCCATTGGACTGCTTGTTCATATTTTCCGTTGGGGGCTTTTCTTATTTTACCTCAGGGCTCTTTACTGGCTGCTCTGTTCGTGTGCAGTTTATGAGGCCTTCAGAAAATATTAGGTCTGGTTCGGGTGAACATTGCTTACTGACAGAGCTCTTGGGGATATGCAGTAGTCTCCCTGATGCCAGTCACCGGCTCCTTCGTTTGTTTTAACTGGGAGAAGGCTCTGATGCAGCGGGGACCATTTTGAAGGAGGAAATGGAGTTATTTAAAGATTTTCTAAATATTTCTTTATTTGGCTTGTATTGTTCCAATGCTGCTTGGTACATTTTCGTGTTTTTACGTTTCTGTTGCATTACATGTGTTGTGCATCATAAGGAAAGCTCTGCGGTGACAGTTTGAACACAAAAGAGGAACATAGCATTGCCAAGGTGTCCAATGCTGTTGTCTTCCTTTGGTTTTCAGCCTTTTACCATCAGCCATCTTGGTATGGGAGAAGACTCCTAACAATGAAAGATTATACGAAGACACTATTGAGGCCAGGGCCGATGCAGAGTGGGTTTGTGTTCCTATTTGAACTGTGGTGCTGCAATGAATGTATTTAACCAATAGCACGTTGGCCATAATATGATAATAAAAAAACATGTCATTTTATGAAAAATATTAAACACTTATCCCCTTTCTATGAAGCGTGTTAAAAGCACAATGCTTTTGTAAAGCATTTTGAGAATATGTAGTGAAACACAGAGAGGTTCTTGGGGGCGGATTGTAGCACAGGGTGGGGGATGCGGTGAGATGCTGGCATGGCCGAAAATGGCGATCTGACGAGCTGTATGATAAACCATTGCCCATTCTGGCGCATAGAGGATCACCTCGCCTTCTGGAAGGCACTCAAGACCTGGCTCTAACCCCCCTGCATCTTGACTGACCTAATCTGCCTCTTGGGTGAAGTTCACCACCAGACAGGTACACTGGGGCATCAATGAGTCACTCCAAGAAAGTACAGAGCACCTACAAAAAAGACTCTCATAGACCCGCAGGACAGGACGTGCACTCCGTCAACGAAACTAGTAATCAGCTGTGAATCACGGGTACGTATCACACTCCATCTCGATGAAAGATAGCCGTCCCACTACCAAGGCACGTCCACCCACCCACACACACCTACAATCATCCGCTACTTGAAAAGGCATCGCACAACAGCTCCACCACTAGAATGCAGCTAAGTCTCACAATACCAGCTGCACTTCCTCAGAGGTATTCTTCCTTTCCTCTCCTTCCCCCAGAAGCTCACTGTCTCCAGAGCTCTGGTTCTCTCTAGGCTGGACTACTGCAACAGCCTCTTTCTAAATCTGCCTGCTTCTACTCTCCGCCCTCGGCAACTCATCCAGAACAGGACTGCAAGACTTGTCCTTGGCCTCAAGCCCTGGGATCGTATCTCTCCAGGACTGAAATCTCTGCATTGGCTCCCAGTGGCTGCAAGGATTAAGTTCAAGACCCTGTGCATTGTCCACAAGGCTTTCTGGGGCCGGGGCCCGCACTAAATCCAATGCTCTCTTCCTAAATATCTTCCTTCTCAAGCTCTTCGCTCACCCGCCTCAAACTCCCTCAGGGTCAGTCGCTTCTCCAAGCAACGAGTCGGTGGTAGATCTCTGTCTTCGGCCGGGGCATCCCTCTGGAACAGCCTCTCTGCCCCCCTGAAATTTGAGGAGAACCATCTTCCCTTCCGGAAGCACCTCAAAACCTTCCTCTTTGCTTCTGCTTTCTATCCTCCTCTCCGCTGCTGAACTCCTGGTTGTAATTGAAACTGCACTGGTCGCCTGGCCACCCTCGGATCGTGAGCCCAGGTCCCCTCCCCCGCCAGTTGCACCCCACACTGCCTCCCTGGCAACCCTTGCACTTGTGAACTATTTCTGTAACCCTACATCCCACTACCTGCACTTGACAGCTGATTTCTGCACTCACCCTTGCACTTGCCACCAGCTGGACGCACCTTTTACTTATGGATTCCATTTATTCTATTTATTCCACTGTTGATCTCATGTACTGCACTGACCCCTCCCCCTCCCCCCAGCACTTTCTCCTTTACCCTCCCCCTAAACTTGCGCAATCTGAATTACACGTGGCCTAGTAGGATCGTTGTCTTTGTCCTCCCTATGTCTACCCTCCCTTGCCTCGTCGCGCCTTGAAACACTTGTGTATAGGCGCGTTATGAATGCCATATCACATCATATCATATAAATGTGGTCTACCTGGACACAAAATCAGTCTGCTTGACTTGCCTACTCTCCAGACAGCCTTCACGTTACCCTTCCACAAGAAAAGCTCTCTGTGGGTTGCTAGCAGGGACTTAGCCACCTCTACCTATCTTTGTGTTGGCCAAAAGGCACAAACGCATTCTAAATTCCTCTGACTAATCACATATACCTCAGACTTCTGCATTACATTGGAAGGGGGCATATTTTTAAGAAAAAACTGAAGGCTTAAAGATCTCCAAGTGTTACGGGCAGTGCTTTTTCACTTTGTCCATATTATGAGGTAAAACAATGCAATCCCAAGTGTGTGTGTAACCCCGATCAGTCTTTATGATTGAATGTTTCAGGTTTTCACGTGAGGCAGGGAGAAGGGGACCGTGCAGCAACACAGACTGAAATGATGCAGTGTGGGAAGAAAGTGTGGGAGAAAGTGTGGGAGAGAGCAGCCATGGTTGATGAGGCAACTCAGCCCCACGCCTGGCAGATTCACCGCAGTATTGCAGCAGCGCGGCGTCAGGTCTTGCTATTGTGGCGATGACTTGCGCATGAAGGTGCCTGCCCTGCCATGGGCCGATCGTGTAGAGCTTTTTGGGCAGTGTGCTGTGCTTCCAAACCCACTTGCGTGGCTTAGTTGAGATGGTGACTGTGGTAACGTCGACTCCCTGTCCTCAGAATGCACTCCTTCACAGGAAGGGCAGTTCGTGTAGACGATATATCGGTGTACAGTCTTCATAACGAACATTTTATGTAGAATGCACATATAGCGAAAATTTCATAACGAAAAACATACCGGAAATGTATGTGGGGGTGGCGTAAAGGGCTACATCTTGTGGGGAAATGGTTGGGGGGTTTAGGGGTTGGAAACTGGGGTTTTGGGGGGATCAACAAAACGAACAAAAAAAGTGTTATGTTTTGTCGTTATAACATTTTTATTACATGTGCATTCGTTCTACAATTACTCGTTATAAGGACATGTAACCCGATATATCCAGGATTTTGGTACCCTCAGTGCGTCTCCAAAGAAGACCAGGATTTTGCTGGACATATTTTGGTCCCGACTTCTAGTAAAACTAGTCTGTAGTAGCAACAGTCTTTTTGATGGGTAGGTTTTTACTTTTAAGACTTTTAGGAAGGCATACATGGCCATTTGGTAAGTGGACTTCCTAGTGATGATTTGTTCTAAAGGTGATTTTAAAAGAATGTGTTTTGTTTTTCCATTTTTGGTTCGCGTGAAAGCTAATTGACTTCTCTGCGATTGTGCAAATCTTTACCCCACAGTCGCTGACTCGTTGGCTCCACTTAAGCTACGGAGAATGACTTTTCGCTCTTGCGAGCCATGGTTTAATGTTGAGCTTAAGCTGTTGCGCTTGAAAAAAATCCAAATGTAGCCTAAATGGAGAAGTGCTTACTCACCCGCGGACAGGTTACTGTTTCAACACTGTTCTAATGACTACCATCAGGAAATTTGTGCGACCAAGTAAGCATTTTACTCAGCTAAAACAGAGAATTCCTTGCATAGACCAAAGGAGCTGTTTGCTCTGTTTGCTCTGGTACATTTGTTGTCTGCCAAGGAAGATGCCCTGGCAGGGGTGGGTCCTTCTCAGGCCCTTTGTAACTCACTCCCTGACTTGTTTGAGAAAAAGGTCAGGGATATTCACGACCAAATCTCATTGTCGGGTCAATCCATTCTTCCGATGATCTCTTGGGTTCTCATAAGGAGGATAGGGAGCAGTGGTCTGTGTTTCCTTTGTTTTCTCCGACGGATATCATAAATGCCACTAACCGCCTAAAATCTGCTTCCCCCTCGGATGCCATTCCTCTGGGCGTCATACAGGAAATTATGCCACAGATTGCCCCCTGGGTGTCTCAGGCAGTCAATGTTTCCTGTTCCAAGGGTTGTTTCCCTCAGGGAATAAAACAATCACATATCATTCCTTTATCAAAGAAACCGTCTCTTGCTCCTACTATTCTATCTAAATTTCGCCATATCTCTGTGCTTCCGTTTCCTATAAAACTCTTGAAGTGGCTGGTTTCCCTACTCCTCACTTCTTTTCTTGAGCACTCTAAACTACTGCATCTTTTTCAATCGGGCTTCTGGCCAGGCCGAGGACCAGAAAGTGTTCTTGTGTCCGTCCTGGACGACCTGACGCGTCTCGCTGAGCAGGGGGCTGGGGGCATTGATCCTGTTGGATCTGTCAGCCGCATTTGATACAGTGGACCATCCTTTGCTGCTCCCTCACCTCTCTCTGGCTTTTCTCTCGGATCTGGTCTTATCCTGGCTTTCATCTTTCTTGTCTGAGAGGACCCAGATTCTTTCTCTATCTTCCTTTCTTTCTCACACTACAGCTCTCCTGCACGGTGGTCCTCAAGGATCCACCTTGTCGCCGGCTCTTTTTATCTATATTCAGCCCCTCTTGCTACCTATCCAATCCTTCAGGATTCGCTGCTACTCCTATGCTGATGATGGGTTGCTTAGCAGCCAGGAGTAGTTCGATGGCAGCAACTGGCTTAAAATGAATGGAGATAAGAAGGAGGTCCTAGGGGTGCGTTCTCCCTCAGGCTCCTCTTTCTGGTCGACGGGCTGATGGCTTCAGGAGCTGGGCCCCCACCCCTCACCAGTGTCTTAGGTTAGGAATTTAGGGTGCATTTTTTCAGAGTCTTTATCTGCCGCACCCCAGGTTAGTGCCATATGCAACGCTGTCTACTTCCAGCTAAGAGTACTCCGGAAGGTTTTGCCTTTCCTCCCCTTTCTCTCATTTTAAGTCACTTGGACTACTGTAATTCACTACTCTTGGCTGAACCTACCTATCTTCTGTATCGTCTCCAGCTACTGCAAAACCTTGCGGCTTGCATGGCTACCAACACCCCCTATGGTGCCCATATTTCACCGGCTTTGCGTACTCTCCACCGGTTTCTGGTACAGAAAAGGATTCTCTTCAAGTCTCTCTGCATTGTCCACCGGGCCTATCATAGGCAGGGAGCTGAACATTTGCAGGAGAAATTCCGGCCTTATGTCCCGACATGCTCTCTTAGATCCAGTGAAGCCTGTCTGCTGGGGTTTCTCATGTTTGCCTTGCCTGGATGGGTGGCCAGCCCTTATCAGTGGTAGCGGCCAGAATGTGGAATGCCCTGTCGTTCTGCCTTCGGGCTACTAAAAGTCATTTTAGGCTTCGGCTACTCCTGAAGACCCATTTGTTTTAATTGCCAGTTAAATCCTGTTGTATCCTCCAGTGCCATGATGCTTTTTTGGTGACTGTGCGATTAATAGAAATTACAACATAGCTGAACGTCAGACCAGGTGGCTGGTCCGATAGCACAGCGAGTAGAGCGCTCGCTTTGACATCTATGCAGAACTTGCTGACGCGGGTTCGAATCCCGGCAGGGCCAAACTCAGCCTTTCATCCTTCCGAGGTCGATAAATGAGCACCACACACTGTGGGTAATAATAAGCAGCGCTCAGATACCTGAGGGTTCATAGCGCTATATAAATGCTAAATTATTATTATATAACATTTATATACACAGAGTAAATTGGATTGCATAAGTATTAATTAAATGCTTTTATTTGGGTTTGTGTTATCAATAGCCTCGGCTATGCTGTAGTCCTAGTGCATATGTATTCATTTTGCAGTCATCCTAGCCTTCTTTTGCAGATTTGTTGTGTGTTTTGTGTTAATGTAATCGATTTGCGATGTTTTAATGAGAGAATTGTCTACTGTGTGTGAGATATTGTATCTGATAAAAATGCCAGAATGGTGTGTTTTTCTGCACGGTTTTCTTTTATCTTTAGTTTCCGTAATATTATGTTGTGGTGATTTCCTAAGTAATGGCTGTTGTGACATTTGTTAAGAGAAGTCTTTTTTTGAAGGTACTTTTTGAATATTGTTGCGTTTTTGTTTTGTGTGTTCTAATGTGAAGGATGTTTGACTTGGTGGCGGCACCTGGATTGGTGGTGGGAAGCTTTGCTTCTTACCGGTGGGCCATGATATCAGTAATAACCGGGATAAGGAAGATAATAGCTCTTCTACTTTGCCACCATGTTGGAAATGCAACAGTGTTCATCTTTCTAGAGTTGGGGAGGACATCTTGTATTGTATTGGCTCATGGAGTGCTCTATTCCAATGGACCCCTTTCCTATTTCATTATTGTATCTTTTTTGTCATGGAATGTACATGTGAGTAAGTGCAGGTACTCTTTAGAACATGCATGGACAATATAACGATCCGTATGTAGGCAGAGCATTTTATTGTTTTCGTATATGTGTATTTTTTTCTTTGTGTTATAGTTTTTGTGGGTGAGATGGTTCAGGCAAAAGTTGATTGAACCCTTAGCATTCCCAAGGTGTTCGACTTAGTCAAATTTTACAGGATTGTCCCAAAGTTCGAGAAAAGAGGTTCAACTTTGCGTCTAAACAGAGGCAGGGGAGTAGCGCTGAGAACCCCACATGCATTAACTAGGCACAGGAAAAGGCCACATCATTAAGAACCCCATGTGCAGCCCCTTGACGCAGGTGAAGGCCACCGCGCAGGGTGCCCACATGCAATTATTGAAGGGATGTGGTGAGTTAAATAAACATGACTGAATCTACTGCAGTGCCCAACCGTGGAAGCGGCCAGAATGTATCTCCCATGCAAACATCAGCAGCAGCTGTTTGCATGGGAGAAGGTCATAGGGTACGAGAATCAATGCGCCGGCCATACTAATCAACAGTGCTTCAAAAACAGCTGCACCAGTCTCAAAAGAATGTGGCGCATTGGGAAGACATAGAATAGTGGATGCGACACCTTTGCACATATTAATGTGTTATTTATACAGCACTTTCACCAAAGCAATTTACATAGAAGACATTTACATAGAACATCACCAAACCTGAAGTCGGTACTCATTCATTGGCCTTAGAAGGATGAAAGGCTGAGTTGGCCTTGCCGGGATTCGAACCTGCGTCCTGCAGATCAAAAACATATCGCTGCTGCAAGCGCTTAATCTGCTGAGTTATCAAAATGGCGCAGGATGTAGTGCAGGAGGAGAAGGAGGCAGGTGAGCCACCACCAACCATAGCAAGAAAGGGAGAAGATACGACGTTATTTCAGCAACAAAGAGAGAAACTCATGGATGAGGAAGACGAGGTGCACATTCCCCACCTTTTATCCCCTTGATTCCCTTGGAAACAGATGACAACGAAGAGTTTGAGAAAGATTAATCCGCATCCCAAAGGTCAAGATTAAGACTCACAAACCTCTCCTTTGATGACACCACAGACGGTGAGCGAGACAGGATGGAATAAGTGGGTGCAGAGATTGTCAACTACTGTTCACAAGTAGCAGGATTCACACACTCCACATGTTCCAGAGCACATGCAGTCATTCACATCAAGTGTGCCAGCCCCTCACTCAGCAACACCCGCACAGCATTCACTGCAAAGTACATGAAGCAAACTCCAAGAAGGAGGAGGCGTAAGGGGCCATCTTAGCCCCACCCCCTGAAAAATCAGAAGCATGGACTTTTTTTCCAATGGAAAAGCAACACGCTCATTTTTTCAGCTGCCATATATGCAGGAAAAGTGTCTTGCTATGGAAGGCGGGTACCATATTGGGCACCTCGCCCCTGTGAGCCCCACAAGGTTGCATCATCTGCATGCTGGGCATAAGGAAAGGCAGACAGGGAAGGGGCAGCCTACCATCACCCCTCAACTGAAGGAGAGAGTCACATTTGAACAACCATTAGGAAATACTAGACCCAAGAATCTTACTTATTCCCGGATTTTCCCAAGCCTTGTAAGACCTCCGTCTTTACCGGCAGATCCCAGGGCATGCAGCCATCTGTTGTACCCCACAATGTGCCAGCCTATTGTTGCTGAGGCTTTTCAGTGTGTTATCAGAAACCACTAAAGACACAATAATCTGTGTCTATTCAATTACAAACTTGTTGTGATGTTGGCAATAGATTTACTGCCCTATTCCTTTGTACAAATGCATGGATTCAGAGCACCCCTTCACTCACCCCTCAGACACACGCCTCTATGAGTATATCGGGAAGCAGCAGGAGGGGTACTGGATCACTGTGAGTGTAAGAAGGCCCACAACACAATGGATGTGCCAAGCAGTGTCCATGGCACAGATGTGATGGCCCTCACAAGGCACCGGGCCAACAGTCCTCATAGCTCTCATTAGCAAATCCCAGGACCGCAGCTACCAAATGCCTTTCACCAGCAGGCTACTTTGCGTATGACAGGACGTGACAACAGGGAGTTGGTCTCTGGGAGAAAGTGAAGGAGGTTGGCTCACTCCACATAGTTAGGAAGTTGATCTAATGAAGGGTAGACGAAACCATGCACACGCCCTGCTTTGCCCATGTCATCCATCTCATGGTGACCCACTTTATAAGCCAGTATCCACCATCGGATGAGAGGGCAAGTGTGGCTGAGACGTCTGCATCCACTTTACCTGCACGACCCGTGCACATAACACGCTACAAAATCTGGAGTCATGCAATGAGCTCCCTTACAACCAACTGGGCGGAATACCTTCCTCCTTATGCCAGAGGCTTTGCCAGGGCTATGCAATACAGTGAACGACTACTGCAATAGCCAGACCTGACAACTGAATAATGCCTACTTAACATGGACACAGTGTTTATTTCGGATGATGTGTGTTAACTGCTGCCACCGGGTGGGTTAGCCTGTACACTACATCATCAGCAGGGGGCTGCCACCAGTGTCTCTCTGGCATTGATAACTATCCAACACAACTCATGAACTTGATCTTTCTGGCGAGGGAGAACCAGAGCAACTGAATATTAATCTGCTATCATTGGTAGGATGTGGAATAGGGAGAACATCCTGGTATCTTTCCTTGACCTACGCTTTAAAGTCGAGATAGAAACTTTTAAACAGCATGCACGTGAGTATGAGGGTGCGGGTTGCCATTCACAAGAGGATGTGCTGGCCATTTGTGAAGGCTGCACTAAAGGATTGTGCAAAAGGCCGTCTGAACTAAGAGGAGAGAGCCAAAGGATGGCCAGCAATCTAGTGTGGGACACCACCAGTGCAAAGATAATCTGACAGTGGACACCTGTTCTCCACAACTCTTGACACGACCGTCAGATAAAATCCTCAAATGACAAATGGTTCTCTGAAGCACTACTCGCCCTTCGTAGACACAAGCGTGCCCTTGAACACCTCTGGAGAAAAAACCCCTCTATAGCTAACAAAGAAGCCTTCCTCATCTCTGCCAGGAAGTACAAAGAGGCTATAATCACAACCAAATCTTTCCTCTACAACACTAAAATCTTGGAGCCAGCTCCAACACAAGGGAACTATTCAGAATTCTTAAAGAGCTTGAATCCCCAGCACCTCCCACCCCCAGCTTCAACAAAGACAAACCCAGGTGTCTTGTATTGTATTGTATTGTGTAAGCACGAACAAGACCAAAAAGGCATCAAGACGCTGAGCAAGCGAGAGACAGAGGACGTTAAAGGTAACTAAAATAGAAACGTTTTCAAATGTTTGCGAATGTAGAGAAAGTGGGGAATGTTACTAATTTAAGCCAAAAGGCTCAGAGGATTGGCAGCAAAGAAAGATTGGATGAACGGAGAGTTCTGCTGGGGTTGTATGGTATCAGTTTAGATTGTAGGCACTCTGCCCCAGCGTTTTGGGTAGCCTGATGCACAAGACAGAGAGCCTTTAACTGGATATGACTTTTCACAGGGAGCCAGTGAAGTTGATCGAGATGCTCCCTAGAGTGTGCCAGTCTAGGGGCATTCAAAGCAAGGCGGGCAGCTGAATTCTGAAGTATCTGCAAACGTTGATTCAGACTGCCCGAGATAGATTCTGTTGCAGTAATCGATATAGGCCCTAACAATTTGGGATCTGGAGTGAGCCGAAAGAAAGGGTACAACTTTTTTTAAGAGTTTAAGTTTTGCGAAGTGAGCTTGACAGATTGCTGATACTTGGACGGACCTGGATCCAGAGGACATGATTTTTATGGCCAAACTCTTGACAACAGAGGCAGGTTCAGGGCAGGTACCAAGGCAGGGAAGCCAATAAACAGAAGTCCAAGAAGAGATATTGCAGGTGGAGCCAACCAGCAGTATCTCTGTTTTGTCACCATTGAGCTTTAGCCAATTTGTGGACATCCAATCAGCGACTGCAGAAAGGCAGTTTTTTCGTTTATAAGGAGGGTCAGTAGAAGGAGCATTGAGACGAAAGAGAATTTGAGTGTCATCGGTATAGGAAAAAAAGTGAATACCGTGACTAGAAATCCATTTTGTGAGGGCCAGCATATATATAAACAAAACAGAGGAGGGGCAAGAGCTGAACCCTGTGGGACCCCACAATCAAGGGTAATAGGGAAAGACTTAAATGAAGGAAGAGAAACAGTCTAGATCCGGTTAGAAAGAAAAGATGACAGCCCTTTAAGAGGGGCACCAGAAATGCCGACTTCATGAAGACACTGCAAGAGCCTGTGATGATCAACGGTGTCAAAGGCCGTGGAGAGGTCAGGGAGGATAAGGGCCCCAGCCTCTTCACGAACCTGAAGTAGGGCAATGTCATCAAAGAGGGGAAACCAGGAAAGACTCAGTATCCATGCAGGGAGAAAGCCCGCCTGGAAGGGGTGAAACACGTGATTGATTGCAAAGAAAGAGGAAAGGTGAGGAGTGGCAATCACATCAAGCAATTTAATTAATATTGGGAGAAGAGAAATAGGATGGTAATTCCCCATGGCAGCAGGATCTAGATGTGGTTGCTTCAAAGGAGGAGGGATCACAGCGTGTTTAAGAGATTCTGGAATATGGCCAGTGGAGAAAGAATTTTGCAGAGCCGAGGTGAGAAGAGGGGTAAGTTCATGAGAAAGAGATTGCAGGATATAGAGAGGAATCGGGTCCATGGGAGAGCTAGATTTGAGTTTTGAAAGGGCAGTGGAGACCATGGTGTCCATACCTATCGTAAACTCAAAACTGTTAACAAAAGAGGTGGTCGGGGAAAAAGAGACAAGTCTTTCAGTGCATATAAGTTCTCAGATATTGCAAATCTTAGACTTAAAAAAGGCTGTGATTTGGTCACAGTATTTTTGTGTAAGCAAAGAGGCAGCGGGGGACATATCAGAGTGGTAAGTTCCTTTGCCACCGTAAACAGTTCCTTAGAGGAGCAGCTAGCATTCAAAATGCGATTCGCAAAATGTTGAGCTTTAGCATTGTTTATGGCGCTTTGATAAAGTTTACGCGCTGAGACGTAAGCCATTAAAGCCGGAGAGTCGAAAATACAATGCCACCTGCGTCCAGCTTGTCTGCAGTTTTGTTTTAGGGTACGCAAATCAGGGGAATACCAGGGGGCAGATTTCATAGCATGGGTGTTAACAAGCTTAGAGCGAGCCAGAGGGTCAGCAGCAGATTGTAAAGCTTCAATCAGAGAGTCAGAGAGTCACGTGGATTGATGAGTGATGGATTCTAATAGAAGTAGCAATGTTTTCAGGGGGAACATTAAGCCATCTACGTTGAAGTCTGGCAGAAGTGTACAACTATCCAATCAGCATTGGTGGACAAAACCCATAAGCTAAGAGATAAAACTATCCTTAAGAAGTCCTTGCTAACTACCAAAGCTTCTGCACCCCTAAACCAATCTGTATCGACCTCAGCCACCCCATCTCCCTTCCACTTTACTTCAGACATCCAAACCATTATCCAGCACCTTAAACCCTCAAACTGCAAAGGTGACACCTTCCCCTCCCACTTCGTCAAACGTTGTGCAGCCCATGGGCACCCATCATCTCTAAATTCGTCAACACTTCCTTTACGTCAATCTCTGTCCCTATATCCATCAAAGAAGCCTTGGCCACTCCCTTACTCAAGAAACCATCCCTTGACCCCCCCTCCCTACCAACTACCGCCCCAACACTTCATTTCCCTACCTACATAAAATCCTTGACCGTACAGCCTATACCCAACTCCAAGCCCACCTGGAACACCATTGCCTTCTCGGCGCCCGTCAATCGGGCTTCAGACATATACACAGCACTGAAGCCGCCCTTCTTGACCCCAAGATCCAGCTTTATGGTATCCTAGACTAAAGAGATATCGCCATCCTGCCCCTTCTTGCCCTCTCGGCAGCTTTTGATCTGGTCGACCATGCAAGCATCTAACCTCCAAATTCAACCTTTCCGGAGAAGCTGCTTGCTGGATCGAATCCTTCCTTAGTGATCACACCTCCAGGGTATTCATAGGTACTGCGGCTGCTGACCCCATCCCTATGCCCTACGGTGTCCCTCAGGGCTCTTGCATCTCCCCTACACTCTACAACATGTACAAGAGACCCCTGTTTGATCACATTGACCAACTTGAACTACCTTATCCTAACTTTGCTGATGACATGCAAATCCTTCTGAATATTACTGGGGACCAAGCTCTAGACTAGGCTAACATCAATCGTGTCTACAGCATCATTCAGACCTGAATGGCCGAACACCATCTTTGTCTCAATTATGACAAAACAGAGCTCATCACTGTGGGATACCCTCACCGGCTGAAACTACTGGACGCTGTCTTTGCATTATTTTCCATCTACGGCAATCAGACCCCTGTCTTCAGAAATGTGAACACCTTGGGCATTTACCTTGATGCAGAACTCTCTGTGCAAAAGCAATTCAACGGCATGGCTGCACCTGCAGCATGACAAAACCGATTAATCTCAGCAGAAAATGTTTTACTTCTGACAACTGCCTCACCCAAGCCAGGGCCATTATTGGTAGAAAACTGGACTAATGGCACCTCCACAAAAACTTTTGTAAACTACAACTGATCCAAAACAATGCTCTCTGTGCTGCCTGGGGTATGAAACATATAGATCACATCTCTCAAGCTAGGGGAAATGCCCATTGGCTACCAGTAAAAGCACGTTTTGAGTTAAAGATCCTGTCAATCACACACTACTGCATCCACACTGCCACACACCCTTCCTCTACCAGCACACATCCATAAAAGCTAGACCCTGCTGCTCATCATCCTCCCTTATCCTATTTACACCCAGATGCAATAGGAAGTGATCAGCGGGAGTGAGCTTTCCTGGCATGCACCTACATTGTGGAACATCCTACCGCCCTCCATACAAGAAGAACCATTGTATACCCTCTTCAGGAAACATCTGAAAACCTGGACGTTCAATAAATATGATTAAGACGTTGCCAAGCTTCAAGCTTTTGTAGCTTCCTATGTTACAATACTACGTACCAGCGCCGTGACACCTACGGGTCTGGGCGCTGAAAACAGATTATATAAAATAAATAAATGAACTTGCTCAGGCTGCCCCATGGCGATCTTTCAGAGAATGGAAAGCCATATGAATCTGTGAGGGGACAGACCACCCCTCCCCCAGTCTGGGTTGCTGTATGTAACAGGGTCCCCGTGAGAGTTCAACGGGCACAATGCAGACCAGATGGTCGATGCCTAGGTGTTTGACACGTGTCTACTGTGTAGTGAGGATCCGCTGCAACATTGACTTGGCAAGGAGTCAGTCTGGCCATTTGCGCTTGTTCAGTGAGCAGTGGAGCGCCTAAGCTGCCCCAGCTAGTGCTCAGAGGGAACAGGTGTTTAGTGCTGCTTGGGATATTCGCTCAGACCAGAGAAGATGTGAAGGAGCTTCCTTTCCTTTCCTAAAGATAAATGAGCATCTTCTTGCCAAGGACTGCAGAGGAGAAAACACCAATCCCATCGTTGGCCAGACGGCACAACAGCCATCCCAGATGATGGAGGTTTATGTACAAATGAGGTACAGACACAACGATGCCATGGCATGGGGAGGTGCAGGGGCTTAGCCGCTGGGAGTGCTGGCTAAGTGCATTGCTACTAGCAGAGCCACTAATGCCTTTTTTATGCACTGTTCTAGTGAACCAGGCCAACCCTTTTTACTACCCTCTATCCCATTCATCTAAAATAGAGTAGGGCGCTACAGAAGCAAGTGTTCTCCATGGCATCCACCACTAGCTCATCAACCAGCTCACACTCACTGGCAGAGGTCAGGCAGTGGCTACATTACTCCTCACAATAGCTGACCAGTTCTGCCCAAATGCACCACAGCCTAAACTGTACCTCTGCCAACAGGAGGAGGTTGGGCTAGTGGTGGTGAGTAACCCTGATAGCTAGTAGTGGCAGTAGGATCCTTGAACACATCATTGTACCACAGTCAAAAGTGCACGCACATCAAAGAATGTGGCCTGGGCGGCTGGGCCCTCTTCTTGGGTTACCCCGAGGAAATGTCTTCTGCCAGAGGTTGCATATTACTCTGCGAACCTCCCCCTGACAGTAATACAAGGCAGTAATGTAATGGGTGGGGATTTCTTTTGTTCTGACGTCACCCTCTTTTGGAAAGCCTTGGCCCACCTTGCCCCCTCTGTGCACTCAAGCAATGGGGCACAGGCCCTAGTCTCCACGTTTTGAGCCATCTGATATGGGACCATCTCTGTACCCTTTGCCTGGTGCTATTTGGTCCCCTCTGGCACCATAATCTACTTCTCTTAGTTTCACCACCTGCACCTCTGTGGCTATCTTTCCCTAATGCCCCTGAACTACCTCCTTCTGGACAATTCCAAACCCAAGGTACTTAACGACCTTGTGACTCTGCAGACACCACCACCTCCTCAAACACAGTCTCTGTTTAAACACCATCTCTCCCTCCTCCTCAACCAGTGCCTCACCCTCCTCAACCACTACTTCCCTCTCTGCAACCACCATTCCCCTCCTTCAATAACTGCCTTACCCTCCTCAACCACTGACCTTCCCTCGTCAGGCTCCATCGTATCTTCCATCTGTTCTTCTCCTTGGGCTCCTGCTCTACCTCAAGCACTAACACAGAGTTTGAGGAGTAGTCCAGCTCTTCATTTAGAAATATAAGGTAGTGTTGCATAAGGTCTCAAAGTGCAAAGTGACTGTCAATGTGCAAAACACAAAACAAATGGCAAAGACAAACAAAGGGATTCTCGCAAAACTCATCAGACTCGGTCTCAGCCCAACATGTCTGGGGTTACTTTCGATCTCATACAGAAGGGATGGGACCAATTAGTTTGGGCTGGACTGCCCCTTTTGGGTTGGAACTAAGCCTGATTTGCATATGAGCCTCATATCAAATTGTGCGGTATTCTATTGGGAAATCCACCGGAATACCACACAATGGAATTACCGTTACTGCCACTTGGTCCTGTGGAATTACCTCTGGATTATAAGTAGCTCTAGCAGAATTAATCCCCATTTTGATAGCGTCCATTGGACTCTACAGGACATTTTTGGTGGAAAAACTGCCGGCTGAATTACCACTGCGCTAATTCTGCCGATTTTGCAGAGTTTTGGAAGAAAGTGGGAGGATTTGCCTCCAGCATTGTGCTGGAGGTAAATCCCTGACTCCAGGGCCATACTCGTAGTATGGCATTGCGGGAAAAGTGGTGGTAATTTACGCTACAGCCAATTCCTTCCCAGACCGCCATACTTGTAATGTACCCCATCTTTCCCCGTTTTTGTAATGGCTTGGCAGGTGAAGTACGATGGTCTGGAACATTGTCCAGAGAGATGCCATGATTCAAGATTAATTCTAAACCTCTTTTCTTTTGCTGAACCTCAAATATTCCCACACCCAAGATCTTAGATGGCCTTTGGGTGCAGCCTAAGTAATCGAAACAAGTGTGCCTGTAGTCTTGAGAGCTGGGGTGGTTGTGGTGAAGGTGAATATATGAGATGTCTGAGTGTGTGTTGTGTTGTGGGTTCGTCAGTTGAGATTCAGTAATCTGTGATGGAGGGGTTTAAGTGAATTTGGGTCATTTTGTCAGTGTCATTTAGCTTGGGGGCAAGTAATGAGTACACTGACTATAGTCCTATATGGTGTATTGTTAGTAGTTGTATGTGGAATGGAGTCTACATTTGCTAAAGAGGTGGTGGGATGGGGTGTAGGGTGATGTTCCACTTGACTAAGAAAACTTGGTGAGAGTGAAGACTCCATCAGGGGACGCTGGCTGGCTACAACTTAGTTGCTTTGAGTGGTGCCGACACTATGGCGCACATTTAAAGTTGAACCTAGAACGAGATGTGTACATGTTGTTATTGACAATGTTTACTTTTGTAAGCGGTAACAGTTTGCTGTGTATGGCCTCTATATGCCCCCATTAGGTGTAATGTTTCTTTTGACATGATTGATCCTCTGGGTGTGGAATCATGGAAGAGGGCTGCTATGACATCTCCGCACTGGTATAGGCTAGAGAGCACCTTCTCAGACAGGGGTCTTTCTCTTTCATTTGTAGTTGCTGCAGAGGAAGGCTTGGTGGCAGCTTTTTGTAGGCTTGAAATATGTGTTTTATGTCTCCTCTGTACACTCCCCCCAATGACATCCTTTGGGTAGAGAGCAGGGATGGCCACCCCATCCAAAATGGATGTCGCGGCCATGCACAGCATAACAGCCTCTGCTAGTACAGCTCTACAGTGAATTCCACTGTAAAGCTCAAAATAACAACACAAACAGCTCAAGCTTCTCAGATGTTAAACCAAACTCCTCAGCAAAATATATCCCTCCTAGTTGATTGGTTCTCACAATATTCGATTTACTAATATTTTAGTCTGTCTTCACTCTAGTGCGTACTTTACTAACATACGTTTTATTTTAAGGATTGATACTGCTGTGTAGCCATTAGATCTTTGTTTGTAAGGTGGACCAGGTTATTTATTGAGTGTGATGCATTTTAGTGATTCCTGTTTGGCATTTTTTCTCTGGATCTTTTCTGGGTATGCAAAGTGGTGCTCTGTGGCAGGTGTTCGAAGGATTTTGTAAATAAATGTAGAAATATGGCTAATGCTCATGATATGATACGTTGTTTATAAAACACCTGTACACAAGTGTTTCTAGGCACGACAAGACAAGGAAGGGAGGACAGAAGGAAGACAAATCAGCTATCTTACTAGGCCTTGTGTCATTCAAATCGTGCAAGTGGAGGGGGGAGGTTGGGGGAGAAGTGCCCGGGGAGTGACGGGTAGGAGAGAGTGCAAGTAGCTCGTAAGTGCTGCTGGGTGGTGGCTCATAAGTGCCAGAGGGTTAAGGGGGAAGGGAGAGTGCAAAGTGACTTGTAAGGGCTGCCGGGAGGTGGCTCATAAGTGCAGAGAGTCAGGGGACTGTAGGGTTGCAGATACAGTCCCTTAAGTGGTTGGGTGGCCCGGAGGCAGTGCAAGGGCAACTAGTCATGCAGGAGCCTGGTTCCGTACGTTCAGTGTGTGGCCAGGTAACCAGTATGTGCAGCAGACAGGGACATCAGCAAGGGAGAAGGAGAGAAAAGGCATAAGCGAAAAGGAAGGTCTTGAGTTCCTTCCGGAACCTAAGGTGGTCCTGCTCAAGTTTGAGAGAGGCAGGGAGGCTGTTCCAGAGGGAGGCCCCAGCCGAGGACAGGGATCTACCCCCAACTCTGTGCCTGGAGAAGCATCTGGCCCTCTGACAGTTGGAAGTGTATGAGCCAAGGGCTCAAGAAGGTAGATGCTTAGGAAGAGAAAGTTGGATGTAGTGTGGTCCCATGCCCCAGGAAGCCTTGTCGACGATGTAGAGGGTCTTGAACTTGATCCTTGCAGCCACAGGAAGCCAGTGCAGAGATTTCAGGGCTGGCGAGGTACAATCCCTGGGCTTGAAGCCAAGGACAAATCTCGCAGTCCTGTTCTGGATAAGTTGTGAAGGGTGAAGAGTAGGGGCAGGCAGATTTAGAAAGAGGATGTTGCAGTCATCCAGCCTAGAGAGGACCAGGGCTCTGGAGATGAAGAGTGTCTGGGGGAAAATGAGAAAAGGAGAATACCTCTGAGGAGGTGCAGCTGATAGTTTGACTTCTTAGATACATGCGTGATGTGAGGAGAGAAGGAGCGGGTGGAGTCAAAGATGACCCTGAGGTTCTTAGCCTTACAGGAAGGAGCATGTAGAGAGCCCAGGGTGAGTGGCCTGAGTGAGAGAGGAAAGTGAGGAGGAGGTGTCCCAATGAGGTGAATCTCAGTCTTACCGGCATAAGGTAGAGATTGTTGGAGGCACACCAGTTCGGAATTACAGAGAAACAGTCTGGTATGAGAGAAGAAACAGAAGAGGCTGAAGGGAGCCTGAAGGAGAGGTGAGTGTGCTCCGCATTACACTGAAAGTCAGAGCAGAAGGTGGAGATGCGTTGAGCCAGAGGTGCCAGGTAGTGGTTGAAGAGCCAGGGAGAGAGGGTAGACCCCTAGGGAACACCAAAAGTAGAGAGAGCGATAGAAGAGAGGAAAGCCCCCAGCTGGACCTGGGAGGGTCGATCAGTGAGAAAGGAGGTCAACCAGGCAGGGGCCTGACCAGAGATACCCAGGTTGTCAAAGAGATGATTGAGCAGGATGGCGTGGTTGACCGTGTCGAAAGCAGAGGATAGATCAAGGAGAATGAAGACAGAAGGGAGATTAGAGTCAAGATTGGAGAGAAAGTCTTCACAGGTGTTCAGGAGAGCAGTTTCCATTCTTTCGGGCTGCTTTGAAGCCAGACTCGTGGTCATGGAGGAAACCAAGAGATTCAGTATGAAGAATAAGCTGGATAGGGCCAACTTATCCAGGAGTTTGCCCAGGAAAGGAGTGATGGAGATCGGGTGATAGTTTGCCGGAGAGGAATGATCGGCGGAGGGCTTCTTAAGAAGGGGGTGCATAAGTGAGTGCTTAAGGGGGAGGGGAAGGTTCCAGTGGCAAAAGAGTGATTGCAGAAATTGGTCAAGGCTGGAGCAAGGGTATCGATATGGTCCTTAATGGTTCTGGAGAAGAAGGGCAGCACCTACTTTGACAAGACATTCATAGACCGGACTTGTCTAGAAAAATCGTCAGGAGTGAACAGGGGGAAGGAGGAGAAAGGAAGAGGATAAACATCCAGAGAGGGGCCTGGAGTGGTAGAAGTAGAGGAAGAGAGAGTGGACAGGATGTCCCGATATGCAGACTTGGATGGAGGCTCTCTTCTTAGAGAAGACCGAGAGTCTGTATTGACTTTGGAGCAGGTGGCAGGCCAGTTTGTCAGAGGAGGCGCTTGATGCCCCCCACTTCCTCTTAGTCACCCTAAACTTGCGATTAAAGGTGGCTGGGTGCAGGCTTCAAATGGATCCTCATTACAGGGGCAAGGACATGAAGACTGTTAGAGATAGAGAGATGAAGGTTGGAGAGGGCTGTGTCAGAGTGTGAGTCAGCCAAAGGTGTAGGAGGGGGAGAGAAAATAGGGTTGAAAGCCTCCACTGACACCCTCGCTCCAGCACTTGAGCATTTTCTGCAACCTCTCCTTTGCCTCGGGAGTCTTCCCCTCCCCTCTGAAGAACTCTCTTGTGCATCCTCTTCTCAATAAACCCACAGCTGATCCTGCTTGCCCGGCTAACTATCGCCCAATTTCCATTACTCCTTTTCTGGGCAAACTCCTGGAAAAGCTGGCCATCTCGCTGCTTAACCTTCACTCTGATTCTGTTGGCTGTCTTCATTACCATCAGTCTGGCTTTATAGCTGCCACAAGCACGGAAACTGCTCTCCTGAACATCCGTGAAGATCAGCTCTCCAACCTTGACTCTAACATTCCCTCTGTCCTCATCCTACTCAATCTCTCTTCTGCCTTCTACACAGTCAACCATACCCTCTTGCTCAACCATCTCCATGACAACCTAGGTACCACCGATCAGACCCTGGCCTGACTGACCACTTTCCTCTCTGATCGACCCTCCCAGGTCCAACTTGGGTCCTTCCTTTCATCTATCTCCCTTTCTACCTGTGGCACTCCCCAGGGGTCTAACCTCTCACCCTGGCTCTTCAGCCAATACCTGGCAACTCTCGCCCACCGCATTGGCATTTTCTGCTCCAATTTCCAGTGCTATGCTGATGACACTCAACTCATTTTCAGGCTTCCCTCGGCCACCTCCTCTCCTTCTTTCATCTCTGATTGCCTATCTGCCACTCAGGATTGGTGTGCCACCAACGATCTCTGCCTGAATGCCAACAAGACGGAGATCCTCCTCATCGACACACCTTCACCCTCCTTTGCCTCACTCTCTGGCAGGCCTCCCTTGGTCCTCCTCCTACCCCCACCTGCGAGGCTAAGAACCTTCTGGTCATCTTTGATTCCACGCTTTCCATCTCTGCCCACATCTCTGATGTCTCTGAAAAGTCAAACATCCTACTGCACCACTTAAGAGGTACCCTGCCTTTCCTCTCCTTCCCCCCGAAGCTCACTGTCTCCGGAGCCCTGGCTCTCTCTAGGTTGGACTATTGTAACAGCCTCTTTCTAAATCTACCTGCCTCCACTCTCTGCCCTTTCCAACTTATCCAGGAGAGGACTGCAAGATTTGTCCTTGGCCTCAAGCCCTGGGATAGTTTCTCTCCAGCCCTGAAATCTCTCCACTGGCTCCCAGTGGATGCAAGGATTACATTCAAAACCCTTTGCATTGTCCACAAGGCTTTCTGTGGCCTGGGTCCAAAATACCTTCAGCTGTCCCTCTGTAAATACCTCCCCTCTCAACCTCTTCCTCTAATTTCTTCAGGGTCATTCATTTTTCAAAGAAACAAGCTAGGGGTAGATCTCTGTCTTCGGCTGGGCCTCCCTCTGGAACAGCCTCCCCGCCTCTCTGAAACTTGAGGAGAACTATCTCCGGTTCCGGAAGCACCCCAAGACCTTCCTCTTTGCTTCTGCCTTCGCCTCTCCTCTCCCCTACTGATCTGCTCTCTCTCGACACAGTGCCCTGACCTACCCTCTGACTTCCGGGCCCAGGTACCTGCTCACACTGCCACCCACCCTAACTTCCTCCTGGCATTTCCTTGCACTGGGGTTTGTGTCTGTAACCATGCAACACCCCCTTTTTGTCCTGCACTCACCAGACACGCCCTGTCTATTTTCTTAAACCCAGTACTTGCCACTTACTGGCTGCACTACCACTGTTTGTTGCTTTTTATTATCTATTCATTTTTTATTTATCTGATTTCCTTTGCTCAGCACTTTCCACTTCTCCACCATTCCATGCACTTTTCCCCCTTCCCTCTTCCATGCACGTGCGCGTTCTCAATGTCACTGGGCCTAGTAAGATCGTTGTTTTGTTCTCCCTTGTTCCCCTCCCCTGCCCTGTCGCTCTCTGAAACACTTGTGTATGAGCACAATACAAATTAAATATCAGTATCTTTTTTTTTTTTATTATAGTTGTTTTGGTCACGAAAAATTTGAGACCTTTCAACTTAAATTACATACAAAAATTAAAACAATGTACAAACAAGCATCACACAATTTTTGTAAAAAAAAAAGAAGAAAAAAAAAATACAACTCATTCCTTTTAAAAAGAACACATAATTAAAACATACTTAAAACATTAATTACATTGACACTGCATACTTTGTTATTTTTAGCTGTTGTAAATAATTAACAATAGCATACCTTACAGACTTTCTTTTGGTGTGAAATAAAAGTACCGATAATTCTTCAGCAGTCGTGACCTCTTGGTCCAAAAATAAATGCTTGAAGTGAGTACAACGGACTAGCAACAATGTTTCGCATTCTGTGCACAGATGCTGAAGAGTTTCCACTTGATGTTTACAAAATCGGCAAAGCAAAACAGTGCCATCTTTGGTGCGACTATTAGACACATCATTTGTTAGCCACAAATTTAGCCTGAATCTCATAAAACCATTGCGATGATTAGAATGTGGGGATTTCAACAAATAATCAGCCACAACATTATAGCGCTTTAATTCAAAAGGGTTGGTCTTAAAGTTCTTATATGAGGTACATGCAAGGCATGTCTGTATCCAATCTGTCTCCCAGATTTTTGTTTACGCTTTGTCAGGATTTTCTATTAGGAGCGTACTGTCTATTTGGGCTTTTTCTAGGATTGTTTGAATTTTCAATCGCCACATTTTTGGAAATGTATCCATTGAGGTCATTAGATATGCCGAAATAATACTGGTGATTCCTGTCGAGCATTGATTCATCAAACATTTGCGGTATAGGGCACACAGTTTCCATTTATAGACAGCATAAACCGAGATCTAGCCCAATTCATGTCTTATGAGAGGTAGAGGTTGCGAATTTGGTAAGTTCAACACCTGCCTCCAGAATCGACCTTCCCTTACAGACCAGTAGGAATATGACATTATTTTTTGGGTTTCTGCACCAAATAGGATCACAGGCACCACTTTTAACTTGAAATAGGATAGTATTGGTGACACCGAAAATTTACAGTATCTTGCTCTGATGATACGGGCTTGTGAAATGGTCATTTGCAATTTGTGAAGTCCTCGTTTAATATAATGTTCCGGAGCACATTGATTACAAAACAGCATGCCTAGATATACGTACACATTGGTGACAGTAATTTTACAATTTTGAGGTGGCCAGTACAAGTGTGTCTTACTTTGTTTCTTGGTACCAATTGGATAACATTTGTTTTTGCCACATTAATGGTTATACCATTTGCCTTGGTATATGTATCCAGGGCACCCAGGAGCTTGCGCAAGCCTCTTGGAGTATGTGACATAAGCACCATGCCATCGGCATAGAGTAACCATTGTATTTCTACTCCCATGATTCTCGGAGAGTCAGATGTCAAATTGGCAAAGGTTCGATTAACATCGGAGACAAAAAAATTGAACAAGGCTGAGGCTAACCAACAGCCTTGTTTTAGGCCTCGAGCAGTTGCAATCGGAGATGTTAATAGACCGTCATTACTCAATCTAATCTGGATCGAAGTATTGGGGTGCAATTGGATTATCCATTTGAGTATACTCCATGGACAATTTGCATCCACCAGCTTTTTATATAATAATTCTCTGGGAACAGCATCAAATTCCATTTGAAAGTCAATGAAGGCAAGATACAAGGGCTGTTTTCGTTGGTAGGTTCGCTGAATGAGGCTAGAAAGGGTGACAGTATTTATTCCAGTGCCTATACCTTGCAAAAACCCAGTTTGAAAAGGATCTCGCAGGTTTTTTTCCTGCAGCCAAGTATTGAATTTCTTTAAGAGTAACCTGGCAAATAACTTACCTGGACAATCTAATAGGGCTATAGGCCTATATGACTTGGGATTCTCGCGATTACCCTTCTTAAATATCGGGACAATGATGGATTTCTTCCAAGTCTCTGGGATATTGCCAGATTTAAATACTTGTCTGAAAATGCGATAAAGAATGCTTGCCCATTCATCCTTATACATTTTTAACATGGCATTGTGCAGGCCGTCAGGTCCTACTGCACGAGAAGAACTCAACTTTGAGATACAAAGTTTGATATCATCAATATCAAATTGAAATTCACCTAGTGCTGTAATTGTGTGGAAACCTAATTGTATATTCGGAAAGGGGGTAAGATACAGTTTTTGAAATACAGCTGCCATACATCTGATGCAATCGAGTTTACCTGGGCAACAAGCTGCACTGTGGTAGAAGTGTGATTGAGCAAAGCCCATATACCGGCAGTAGATTTTTGAATAAGCTGTTTTAGCATGATGGCTCCTTCTTGTTCGTACAGCGTGGCTTTTCTTATTCTGAGCCATTTTTTATATCTTTGTTTTGCCGCTCTAATTTTGGCATCCATGTCACTTTGATTTAATTTTTGTGAATATCGAATTTCACGTTTTGAATCAGCTTTTTGATATTTTATTTCCACATCGAATACATGTGCATGCCGATGTTTCGTCACCCCATTGTTACTAAAAACTCGAGCAACCGTTTGCATGGCGGCTGTATAATCTTTGACCATATCAACATGACTGCGATACATTTCCATTAGGTAGTGATCTAACTTTGCTAGTTTCTCTCTATCCCAAGTCAGACGATTACGTCCATTATTCACTAGCACATCCGTTATATTTGGATTCGTCCATTGTAGTATTTGTATCTGATCAATCTGCAAAGTCAGTTTCAATTTGTGATGATCACTTAAGTTTGTTTGTACGATCTCAAACTTCTGAACCAGATTAAAAACTCTTGCATTAATATAAGCATAATCTATTTTAGCATGCTGTACACCCCTTCGCCAGGTGACCTGTGCAGGACAGTCCCCCTTCACATTTCCATTTAGCATCAGGAAATTACGCTCTGCCATAATGGAGGACCATGTCAATTCATCTCCCATTAGTGTGCTGTCTCTCTCTGTAATGAGATGTAAATTGAGATCACCCAATATTATGCTGTACATTAACCCCTCATCACTGGCCAATGCATCTAATATTTCCAGAAACTGCCTAAAGAATACCTCAGATTTTAATGTATTGATAGACCAATATATATTCACTATTGCTATTTTCTGATGCCTGTGAGAGAGTTTTAACACTTGGAATGACATGGATGGGGACTTGCAGATGACCATTTTAAAAATCACGGTTCTTTTTCACTGCTATTATTAGCCCACCTTTCGTCTGACCGAAATGACCTTTTTCTGCTGTAGTAAAGAATATATTGTGTGAATCCCAAATCGGAGGCCGCAAAAGCCATGTTTCCTGAAGTGCAATAACATCATTATCAATCAAGTCCCCAATATCAATATCAACACACACTTCATGGGACGGATGACCGCGAAGGCGGGTGGCAATGCTGGGGACAGCTTAACCTGAGGGGCAGAGAGCAACAGGTGAGAGGAAAAAAGAAAGTGGTCAGTCCAGGAGAGAGCAGTGGTGAGAGCGTTGGAGAGGGGGAGGTCTGATGAGATCAGAACATCCAGGGTGTGCCCGGCAGAGTGAGTCGGTCCAGAGGGCAGAATAGTGAGAGAGAGTCGCAGAGGTTGTGAAAGAGCCCAGAGGAGCAGCTTGTAGCATCTAAGTGGATGTTAAGGTCTCTGAGGAGGAGAAGTTGAGACGTAGAGGCACAGAGGGAGGAGGAGGAGAGGTCAGCCCACTCGGAGAGGAAGAGGGCGACCTGGCCAGAGGGCCTCTAGATGGTGGCACAGTGAGAGAGAGGCCAGTATAGATAGAGAGCCTGCAGACCAGGCATTCAAAGGAGGAGTAGGCCTGCGTCGGAATGAAAGAAGCAGGGATTAAATCCGGGAAGATCAGGATTACTCCCCTGCCAGGATGTTTGGTTCTGGTTTCGGAGAAGATTTTGAGCCAACAGGGAGGAAAGTGTCAAAACCCCTGACAGAGCTGGCCGAAAACCAAGTCTCATTGAGGCCAAGTACATCCCAATCAAGCTCGTCCAGGAGAAGCAGATGTCCGAGAAGTGTTTGACATCTGAATGAGAATTGAGAGTAGTCATGTGGAGCAGGTTGCCACATTTGCAAGACTTCCGTGGAGGGGTACAGGCATGAGGTACGCCCTGCGGAAGTGTTAGAGGTGAGATGGCAAGGTCGCAGAGGAAGAAGAGAGTGCTGGAGAGGTGGCAGAGGGTGGAATAGGCAGAGTGGCCAGAGAAGCAGAGGGGGGTGCCAGGGAGGTAGTGGAGGAAGGAGGCGGCAGAGCGGCCAAGGAAGCAGAATAGGGTGTCAGAGAGATGGAGGAGGAAGGAGGTGGTAGAGAAGTAAGAAAGGTATAGATAGGAGTAGCAGGAGAAGAAAGGAAGTTAATAAGATGCAGGAAGCATCTTTCGAAAAGAAAGAAATTGGCCTGAGCGGCCTGAACCGAGACAGTACCATTTAAGTAGACATTAATGATGGTCTTGGAGGAGTGTAAGGGGGCCAGGAGATCTTCCCACCGGGTGCCACCATTAATGGGAGAGGAGGAAAAAGGAGAGAGAACAGAGACCAAATGTGGGGTCCATAGGCCTGGAGATGGAATGACAAAGAGGATGTCAGTGAGGATCTGTTTTGAGGAAGCACTGGTTTCGGTATCAGCGATAGGGAGGCCTTGGTTGGAGACCAGGACATCCCTTTTGAGCTTCTTCCTCCCAGACCTAGTGAGAGGGATAGTATAATAGATATGATAGCAGTTAAAGAAAATAGGGGGGACAGAGAGCACCATAGAAGGTGCGGGCAGAGTGAGAGGGGCAGCCCAAGCAAGGAGGGGGTGACAGTCACACACTCAGTGCACACAAGAGGGACTCACATGGGGGGATCACACTACAAAGAGGGGCAGACAGGTAAGTACATCACAGAACAAGAGCACTGGAACCTTGCGGGGTCCTAGCATGAGCATGAGAAAACAATGCACGCAGGAAAGTAAACTACAGCAGAGAAATGCACACAATGCTGTAGGTACACAATACAATAGTAACCCAACAGAGCAAAATACACAACCACTGGTAGTCAAAGGAAACCTGGAAGTAAGAGGGACACAGGCAATGCAATGGAAGGCAATACAGTAGTGAATACAATACAGTAGAATGACAATACATGGTCCAGAATGTAAGGGCATTAGGAGCGGGACACAGGCAGGGAACAATGCACTGGGCGTGGCTCAGGGGACGCTGAAGATGAAGGAGGGTAGGAAACCGGGTCTGGTGTGCGTGGGGAGCAACGCCAAGGAAGGATATGGTAGGCCAGGGGAGAGGGAGCAGTTGCGTGGGGAGCGATGCAGAGAGGGATGCACTAAGTCGGGGGAGCAAGGACAAGTTGCATTAGGACCACCGCAGAGAGGGATGTGCTGGGTCGGGGGAGCAAGGACAAGTTGCGTGTGGAACAACGCAAGTTGCGTGGAGAGCACAAAGAGAGCGGTGTGCTAGGTTGGGGGAGTGGGACCAGTGCATGGGGATCAATGTAAGTTGCGAGGGAAGTGACGTATTGTTATGGCAATAAGTTGCTTGTTTTGCTACACACTTTAAGGTATTTTCTTCATGCTTTATGCTAACTGAGTTTAAGTTTATACTTGGATAGTTAAGGTTTTATAGTGACAGTCAGAATTCCCTACTAAAGCAGTTGCAGGTTTTCCCAAACATAGTACATTTTCTTGATTTCTTTTATTTTGTTAGCATAAGCATACCTAGTGAAACATTTCTACTCAGTTGAATGCAGTCTTTGAATTGCAGTGGTCTTTGCTTATGTTCTATGGTGACTTTTTCTCATGTTTCTGTTCCATGGTTCTGGGGCTATGCTTGGCTCCTGTTGTGTGCCCTGGCTAAGGAGGTTTTACCTGCATGGCTCGGGTGTGGGCTTATTTTGTAAATGCTTCTGTAATGAATGGACAGAGTATCATTTGTTACCCTCGCTATAGTGATGGTTTGTATTTTTGTCACATTTTTATACCTTGGTTTACCTACTTTATAGTGGTGTCTGGTGACTGTCCCAGACTGTCATGGCTTCACTTCTATGTCGCATGATAAGATATTTGACCCATTGACACTTATGAAAAATAGCAGCTTTTGTTTACAGTTAAGGTCCCTGGTGCTAGTTGTGTTGTTATTCTCAGGTTCTCAGAGGATTGCGGCTCTTTGATGGCGTATTCCTGGCTCCGGTTGTGCTGTGTTAATACGACTGTGGCTGGTGTCATGGGTGTTGTTACCTTTTGGAATTGGTTCTGTAATAAATAGACAACCCTCAAAAAGTCAAAAAACACTCACACATCACATTCTACATTGGTTGGTTGTGTCAATCACAAATCACATCTGGTGTTTCCGTAGTGAGGGTCCTGGTGCTTGTGGTGTTTGTGTTCCCAGGATCTTCCCGGGTTGTGGTTGTTGGATGGTGTTGCATGGCTCCTCGTGCAGTGGAATGGTGTTTTCCTCCATGGCTACTCCGATGACATGAAGCTATGAATGTATATGTATACTATTGTTATAGCTGGCCATTGAATGTGTTATTACTTGTACTAATTACCACAGTTGTTTATTTCACTAATAAGGTTGCAAGACTGGGCTACTAGCCTTAGGTCTGGTATTTCTCTTCAGAAGTGCTTGTCTTGTTTATTTTATATACACTGTTTACTACAGCGGTTTTCAAACTTCTGGTGGAGGAGCCTCCCTTGAGAGTAAATAATGTTGGCCAGGTTCCACCAAATTCTGGGCCTGCTTTTTTTCTATTGAGAAAAATCACCTTCCTCCATTTATAAAGAGCCTTGCACGCACCCACTGGACACATTTTACGGCCTTCTGGGGGGCAGGGACGCAGTTTGAAGACAAGTGGTTTAGTAGTAAAATTTAAGATCATAAGAACAATTTTCGAAAACATCTTTCAGTGACATTGTTTTTCGAGTTACAGGAAGAATGGTGTTACTTCATCTGCCCTTTCCTGCCTTTTGGTGACAGTCTCATTGTCGAATTGTCTTCCCTTTATTGTTTTTTTAGTCTTTCTGTAGTACAATGTAAATGCATATGTGTACATTGGATGCAATGTAAATGCATATGTGTACATTGGATGCACTGCTCATCTCTTTAATATCCTAGTTGTAATAAGATGCCACATCCATGGAGATTGCAGCAGGATAGGTGGTGGGTTGTGCACTTTTGACCCCTGCGCTGCAGACAGGGTCCTCTGAATTTGTTTTTATTCTGGTTGCAAGAGGGTTGCTTTTCCAGAACAGTGACAGATGTTTATGTAAGGATATGCATGTGCTGCCTTCCAAGTTATTGTTGTGTGTGTTTGCTTTAAACTTGTATTGGGGTTGAGTAAATTGCAAAACTCATTATTTTAAGTGTGCTGTTTTGTGTGGTGCATGTGTGATATTCTTAGTAACACTTAACATTAATGTATCAGCCATGTGCCAGGGCATGAGGGTAACTGAGGATTTCCTTGGGCTTGGGATATTCTGGTTTATTTCTAATTCTACTGATCCGGAATGATGTGTTTTCTGTGTCCCGGCAGAAGTGGCTCTCTTTAAGATTTCACTGTTAGGTTCTTGCCTCTGTGACGAATCCCCGGATGTCGTCCCTTCTCCCATAGTGGGAGAACCATCCTATGGGGCCAAGGGCCGTGCAAACACAGCCAATATTCCCCTGGAGGTGGTATACTGTGGGAGGATCACATGGGCAGGTAACCCCCCTCATCCTCCGACCCGATACATGGACCATTAACCCCTAAAGCCCACATAAGCATCCCTGACACGACTGAGATGAGGGAGAGTAGTGACTAACCAAGGGAAGCCGTATTTACTATGACTGTGATGAAGAAGAGACACAGAACCACGCAGATCGGTGCTCCCATCGACGCTGAGCACACTAGACAATCTGGACACTATAGAGATATGAGAAGGGAGGAAGGACTCACCAATGTGAGAGACCCTCCCTGGAGGAACCGGGAGATTTGAATCCCATACAAAGAAGGAAGACATAGCAGAGGACCCCTGTGCAGAGGCGTCCCTGAAAGGTCCGCCATGGTCCGGCTGGAGCGGGAGATGGGAAGCAGAGCACGCAGTGCAACAGCAGGGAACCCCTCCGGAGCCACATCAGTCCCTGAAACGATTGGAACATGCCAGAGAGGGGAGCCGAAGCCCGAAGACAACCGAGAGACACCAGTAAGGGCCCAGAACAGGGTTGGAATACTGGAACGGTTGTGGAGGCCCCTGAAAGGCAGAGAAATCACATAACATGGGCACGGGACCCGCACCCACTGAAAACGTGCATCCATAGTCATCTTCTTTGTGGCAGTATCTGGGAGGATAGTGCACCAGGACTGCCACATTCCCAAGGTGGGGAACCACGGGTCTGGGACCAGTACACAGAGAGAATAATACAGAAGAACAATTGCCTACCAACCAAGACCTTATATGATGGCGAACCATGTTTGCTAAAGCCACGAGAATTCCAAGCCTGGCAGGGTAGTGAGCTAGGTTGATCAAAGTCACGAGAAATCCAAGTACTGCTCTGGGACCGCCATACAATACAGCAAACCCTGAAGAGGTATTGCATACAAAGTAAAACCTGGCAGGATCAGGTTTGCCCAAGCCAAGAGGAAGCCAAATCCGGGTCAAGAAACCATACAGAAAGGTCTAAAGAAGGTCAGGGGAAGGGAGTCATTCCCCCTAGCTTAAAATACTGTGAATGTCAAGAATAACCAGAGAAAGGGAGGCTTTCTCACTGGTGTTACTAAGTCTAATGAAGACCAGGTGAAGAACAGTATACCCTAGGTATTGAGAAACCGACAAATCAGAGATTCAGGAGAAGGCAGTCATTCTCCAGGGAACCCAATAGTGACACTAACTGTGGTCAACAAGGACTGGTGTTTGGACACTTTATAACTTGCAAACTTTGTTTTTTCCATCTAAAGACATTGGTTTCTTCAAGAACTCTGAATCATAGTCCAGAAGAAGGGAGGCATTCCTTTGGATCAAGAAGAGACATTGTTTCCTTAGAATAAGTGTAAACTACGGAAATAGGTTTCAGACAAGTCGGTGGACATTCTTTTATCTATTTATTTATTGATCATTTGTAAGGCGCCTATACAGCAGCACGTGTTTCCAGGCACCATAAGACAAAAGGGTGGTGGAGGGGACAGTGGAGAAAACAACAATAACGGTCGTACAAGGCCTTGTGACATTCGGATCGTGCAAGTGCAGTAACAAGATGTGCAGGGGGAGGGGCCAGATCAGAGTGAAGGATCGGATTGGGAGAGGGGGAAGACAGAGATGTGCAGGGGGAGGGGCCAGATCAGAGTGAAGGATGGGATTGGGAGAGGGGGAAGACAGAGATGTGGAGGGGGAGGGGCCAGATCAGAGTGAAGGATGGGATTGGGAGAGGGGGAAGAGAGAGGAGTGCAGGAGGGAGGGGGCCGTCAGGGTTGGACAAGTGCTAAGGGAAGCCCAGAGGGCAAGAGCCCATGGCGCCAGGGGTGGGACAGCAGGTGAGAGGAAAAGGGCTGATATGACTCAGTAGTCTAGTCAGGGAAGGGTGCCCGAGGGCAAGTGTTGGTGAAGAGGTGAAGGGGAGGACTTGTTGGGGAAGGGCCTGGCCCCAGTAAGACTCATAAGGGACACAGCCAAACAGTTGCAGCGTCAGGTGGGGACTAGCAAGGGAGGGCGAGAGGAAAGGAGGAGGAAAAAAGGAAAGTCTTGAGAAATGTACAGAACTTAAGGAGATCCCGCTCAAGACAGAGAGGGGCAGGGTGGCCATTCCAGAGGAAGGCTCCTGCTGAAGAAAGAGATCTACCTCCTACTCTCTGTTCCGAGAAACATCTGATCTGCAGAGAGTTGGAGCTAGAGGACCGGAGAACTCTAGCAGGGAGGTATTTAAGGAGGAACAGTTGAATGCAGTGAGATTCCGGGCCCCAGAAAGCATTGTGATGATGCAGAGTGTCTTGAATTTGATTCTGACAACCACAGAGAGCCAGTGGAGAGATTTTAGGGCTGGAGAGATGTGTTCCCTGTGCTTCAGGCCAAGGATAAGTCTTGCAGCCCTATTCTGGATTAGTTGGAGCGGGCGGAGGGAGGAAAGAGTTAGATTAAGGAAGAGGCTATTGCAGTAGTGCAGCCTGGAGAGAACCATAGCTCTGGAGACATTGAGTTTCTGGGGTAAGGTGAGGAAAGGGAGAATGCCTCTGAGGAGGTGAAGCTGAAAGTGGGCCTTCTTGGCAAGGTCAGCGATATGAGGTGATAAGGAGAGGGAGGAGTCAAAGATGACACCCAGGTTTTAAGCCTCACACGAGGGTGCAGGGTGGAAGGCCATGGAGGGTGACCAGAGAGTAGGTGGGAAGGAAGGGGCAGGAGTCCCAATGAGAGGAATCTCACTCTTACTGGCGTTAAGACAGAGATCATTAAATCACACCATGCCTGAATAGCAGTGGGTCAGGAATGAGAGAGGAAGGAGAGAAGAAGGAGGAAGGAAGCTTGAAGGAGAGCTGTGTGTCATCAGTGTAACACAAATGAGGAGAGAAGAAGGAGATCAAGTGGGCAAGTGGAGCAAGGTAAATGTTGAAGAGCTACAGTGGGAGGATAGAACCCTGAGGGACGCTGCCAGTAGAGGGTGGGGTAGAGTAGAAAAAAGGGCCCAGTTGCACTTGGGAGGGCCGATTCAAAAGGAAAGAGGTCAACCAATCCACTGCCTGGTCCGTGATGCCCAGGGTACAACTAGCCAATTTATGAGGGTGGAATGATTGGCTGTGTCAAATGCAGAGGACAGATCGAGGCGAATGAGGGCGGAAGAAGAGTTGGAGTTGAGGTTTGAGAGCAAGTCATCACGGGTGTTGAGGAGAGCTGTTACCGTGCCTCTGACTGCTCTACAGCCAGACTGGTGGCTTTGAAGACAACCAACATATTCAGTGTGATTAATTAGTTGGGAGATGACCAACGTCTCCAAAGGTTTGCCCAAGAAGGGAGAGTAGTGGAGATAGGGCGGCAGTTAGCACGCTGGAAATGTCCGCAGATGGCTTTTTTAGCAGGGGGTGCACAAGGGAGTGCTTGAGGGGTAATGGGAAGGACCCAGTGGCAAAGGAGTGGTTACAGAACTCAGCCAAGGAGGAAGTGAGAGCTGTAATGTGTTCTTGACAGTTCTATATAAGCAGGGAAGCACATGTTTGTAGGAGACTTTCATAGCGCAGACTGTCCTGGTGACCTCAGCCAGTGCTTTGGGTGATAAGGAGGAGAGTAGGGGGAAGAGAGGGTGGCCAATGGAGGCATGCGTGCAGGCGGAGGAGGGAGGTGCATAGAGGAGAGAGAGGACAGGATGTCCTGACCTTTGGTTGAAAAATGGAAGGCCAAAACAGTGCAGAGAGCCTGGGAAAGAAGAGGAGAAGCAGAGACTGCAGTAGGATTGGCAAGTTCCTTACGCATTTTGAAAAGTTCAACCATGTTGTTTGTGGCCCCGAGATACGTGCTTGAATATGGGCCCATTTCTCGGAGCGGATGGAGAGTCTGTATTGCCTTTGAAGCAGGCGACAGGCCAGTTTGTCAGAGGATGTGCCAGAAGCCAACCACTTCCGTTCTGCAATTTTGCACTTGTGTTTAAGCAAGGCTAGGTTGGAATCATACCAACTATTGCACTTGGAAGTAGGTTTCATGCAGATGCTAATGGCAGCGGCACGGATGTCAAAGGTGTTGGAGATGGAGAGGTGAAGGTTAGCACGTGCTGAGGCAGTGTGTGAGTCAATATCAGGAGTGGGGGGGAATGAAGGAGTGGCAAAAGCAGCTACTGACACTTGCTTCATTGGTCGAATGACGGAGAACGAGACTGGCAGTGCAGGCAGAGGCTTAGCCGGGGAGGCAGCAGCTACAGATGGTAGGAGCTATCTGCTAAGATGAACGCATCCAAGATATGTACGGCTAAGTGGGTGTTAGGCAGAATCCAGGGCAGTTCCCTTAGGGAGCACTACCCCAGATTAGGACTACAGGTGAGAGCAATAAATCCCCTTTGGTATCAGTCTGTATCATAAAGATTTAGTTGGTAGCTGTGGCTGAGCAGTCAGGCTTATCTCAAGAGGGAGATGAGCAGTATTCAGGGTTGACACAATAGGTAGTACAGTACTATGGAGCAAGGAAACACTGACCAAATCTTTGTATTAAAAAGAGAATATATATTTATTTTATACACTTCTAAGTCAACACATAGATCACAGTTAATAAAGTAAGTTAAGTTTAGTCAAAAGAAAAGCATTTACAACTCCCTATTCAATTGTAGACAAGTTTGCGTTATAGTGAAAACTGAGCAAAACGGCACAGTGAAAACAAACTACAAATGGCACTCTAGCAATTTAACGAAAGGGAGGGAAAGCACAAGTTAAACCAAAATATCTTCAGACACCCCCTAGCAACACTTCCCTGAAGTTTTGTGAACAGGTAATGCACAGTAACACTTTAGCCAAAAGACAAAAAGATAAGTGAATGAAAACTGAGCAAAATGGCACTCCACAAGTTATAACAGTAGGAAGGAAGAGGGGTTTAGAAGATTTAGGTGCATCCACACATTTCTCATTGAAAACCAATCTAGTGAGAGTAGATCCAACAAATCAGCCAGAGTCAATAGGCCTGAGCCAGAGTCAGTGGTACAGAGCCAAGGCTTAGGAGCAAAAATGTTCTTGTAGCTGCAGTCAAGTCTTTAGTAGAAAAATATTGAAGAGGTCAATGCGAGGCGAAAGACAATGTTAAGAGAGAGGGCGGACCCATTCAGTGAAGACAAGGACCACTCTGCCTCCAGACCAATAAGACCAGGACTTGGAGAGGATCCTGTACCCCTCCGGAAGGAGAGTGTCAAAAGCAGTGGCAGAGCTGGCATTGAATCATGCCTCAGTGAGAGCGAGGATGTCAAGTTCAAAGTCTTCAAGGAGGTGACAGATGTCAGAGAAGTGTTTGACAGCGGAGCCAGAATTGAGGGTAGCTAGTTGTAGCTGGCTGCCACCTTTGAAGGTCTTCTGAGGTGAGGTACAGGGACGAGGTACACCCGTCAGTGGGGGTGAAGAGGCAAGAGGGGTGGCAGATGGAGGAGTGGCAAGAGAAGGGAGGAATATAATGAGAGATGGAAGACGCCTGTCAAGATGGAGGAGATTGGGCTGAGAGCCCTGGGCTATGATAGTGCCGTTCTGGTAGACATTAATGATGCACATAGAGGATGGGAAGGGTGCCAAGAGAACTTGGTTCCATGTAATAATGTCGCTGTGAAAAAGTCGTCAGGTTCTGGTGACTTTTTCTGGGTATCAAAATTCTTTCCCCAAATATTGTAGGATGGGCATAATTATATATTATTACCTCCAGTCCTAGAATATTTGGGGAAAGTGTTTGATAGTATGGAGGGTGCATCATTAATTATTTTTTAATGTTTTTTTTAAAAGTCGCCAACCTGACATAGTTACCTGATACCGAGAACTTCCCATCTGGTTCCACCATTAATGGGCTACAAGGTGAACAAGTACCGCTACTCCTCCCTTGAAGTCCTCCTGTTTCCCTGGGGCCCTTATCCTCCCAGGTGATCCTCCCAGCTAACACCACCTGCAGGGTCAGGATCAGGAATCATCTGCCTTTCCCTGGCCATCTGAGAGGTGACTTTAGGTAGGGATTTTGTAACGACTCCATTGGATTCATCACACTCTGATCAAAATCTCATCGACAGGAGAATGAAGAGATCACAGGCTGCCAACGGAGGCACTATGACCGAAACAGTCAGCCACCAGGACATGACGTGACCAGAATGGCAAACCTCCCTTTTATGCATTTGGCCCACAGAGTTGCGGGTTACGCAACAAGAGTAATTGTGTGGGGAGGCAAGGGCCCCAGCAATACTAAAGAAAGCTTGTCTACATGATAGAAAGTAAAAAAGCAGTGAGGGAGAGCAACGTGCTAGCCAGGAGCCATAAGCTGGACCTGCAGGACTAGCAGGTCCACCAAAGAGAATAAAGAAGACTTGCTCAGCCCTTACACACCCAAGTCTGCTGTCTCAGAGGAACCTAATGCCAGCAGGTGTGCCAAAGGTCCGTGTCTGAGGTGTCAGCACTTGCATGGAAGCTCAGCCTATACTGGGCTCCCAGAAGGCAGAATCCAGAAAGGAGGTTCTAAGAGAACCCTACAACCATGACCAGATAAAAACCTGAGAGACTAGAAATACCCAGGACAGACAGGATATAAACAGACTGTCAGCTGCAAATGGGTGACCAGGACTTCAGAGGGCCAGCCTTTGCTCAAAGACTCTGTGACCTTTGCTGAGGGTCTCAGGAAACCCAAGCCCAAAAACTGTGAGAATAGACTAGAGTCCTAAGGAAATCAGACCCAGGACCTATGAATGACTTGTATACATATCTAAAGAGACAACCATCCCAACCACAAATCCGAAAAGGATTTGCACTGTTCTTAATTAACATGACCTGCACTTGCTCTTTTCTGCTTACCCCCATTTTCTGTTAAGTTGACATATCCAGTTTGCTTTTGACCTTAACCCTAAACCCCAAGAAAAGTGTTTCAGAATAAAGATTATTTTGCTTCACACTTCTTTGCTTGATCCCACTCAGTGTGGCACTGCACAAATATATGTGTTCCTCAGAAGACATAATTATTATATAATCATTATAATAATTGTTCTTCTATAACGCCCTTAATACCAGCGAGTGGTTTCTAAGCAGGGATCAGGGTTCAAACCTCTGTTGTGCTGCATTCTCTCGCTTCCAAGACGAACGTGTTGTCCCTGAGCTATCCTTCCTGTCTTACTTAATGAATAATGTATCTTTTATAACACGCTTAATACCGGAGACCAGTCACTAAGCGCAGGACTAGGAGTCAAACCTGTGTTGCTCTGCACTGTTTTGCTTCCAAGACAAACTTGTTGACCTTGAGCTTTCCTCCCGGCCCGAGTGTTCATAGAAAATATTATTTGCTTATTGATTTTGCGACCACAGAACAGAAATTGCATATTGATGCAGCAATTTCATTATCACCCCACGATTCTGAATGTTAAGCCAATGTGTCCCTGGAAAGTATGAACACGCATTGGCAAAGCCAATAGGCATATACTGGGGTATAGCTTTTTAGCTCTGTACAAAATAATCTAACCCTCCACATTTACAAAGCCAAACTTTGCCAAAGCCTGTTTGCTGTTTTCCTAAAACAGTCACCAAAAGAAACTTTAAAAAGATTGTCCCAGACGACTTTCTCAATGTCTAACGTGGGTAACGGAAATTACCTCGGATTTAGAACCCCCACAGAAGCGTTAGAAGAGATATACAATAATCAATTAACGGACCTTTTGGCTAGAGTTGCCCCGCTGAAAACCAAGCTGGTCAGGGATAAAAATTGCCAGCAAGTATGCATCTCAATCGACTTGGCAACACTAAAAACGAAAAAAAGGCAAGCAGAACAACTATCGGAAAGAAATCAAACCGATGAAGACAAAACGTCCTGGAAAACACTTTAACAAACTCACTATTTCTCTGGAAGGTGGTGAACAAAGTGGCACCTGTCCAATTGCAGCAGCACTTGGTAAAATTGGAAATCCTGCACCCGATGTAATCGGGTTTCCGCCCTCAGCGTGCCACGGAAAGTGTCCAATTAAACCTGCAGTCGCATGTGCTTGACTATTTGGAAAAAGGCAAAGCTGGTCTTTTAGTACTTTTAGATCTGTCAGCTGCCTTCGATCTGCGTGATCATGGTCGCCTACTGGACGCTCTGATCACGAAAGAGGCCATAGATTGGATTCACTCCTCCTTGAGCAACAGGGAATCACGAATGAGCTGGGGAGGAGCTGTCTCAGATGCAGAGACCATCCTATACAGAGTCCCTCAGGGAGCGTGCTTATCACCGGCGCTTTTCAGTCTCTATATGAAACCTTTCTGTGACTTATTAACCAGCCTGGGTGTGTATTTCGCCGACTATCCCGATGACACCCAGCTCGTGATTGAGCTCTGTGGAGATCACAAGAGTGACTCAGCGAGGCTCAATCCCGCCTATGACTCAATAAAAGAGTGGATGTGCAGGAACTGGATGTGTCTCAATCCCTCAAAGACGGAGCTCATGATCTTTGGATCTGTGCAGGCGAGAGCACAGCTAAGCCCTACACGTAAATCCATGCATCTGGATGGAAACTGCACAATAGACATCCTGAAGAAAGTTAACACATTGGGCTTCTACACTGAAGCCTCCCTCAGTTCCAAGGGGCGCGTTGATGGAATTGTCAGCGACGCGTACTCTCATCTTAGAGTACTGAGACACGCCAAACCATTTTCATCACAAAGAAATCGTGAAGTCTTGGTCTGAGCCACCATTACGCCCCGGCTGGACTAATGTTACACACTCCTCTTAGGAGCCAATAAACAGTGCACTACCAAGCTCCAGATGATACGAAATGAAGCAGTCGGGGTTATTTGTGATATTCCTAAAAGGGAACACGTTTCCAAGGCCAGAAGGATATTACATTGGCTGCACGTGTCAGCCAGATCAAGCTTCAGGGCTCTCTCCGTTACACATCAATGCCTACATGGGAACGCCCCCAGTTACAATAAGAAGCACATATCACCCTACCTACCCCCCAGGAATCTCCGATCAGGCACCCAAGGACAACTTGTTGTACCACGTGCAAAAAAGGGCAAAGCATGTGGGTGCTCTTTTGACGCCCTCACACCTCAAGCTTGGAGAACACACTACCTCTGAAGCTGTGCCTTGAGAAATGCCACCTGCATGTAAGAAACTGAAGACGTGGCTGTTCCAATACTCATTATTCTCAAGCCTGACCCACGCATTAGTCCATGTGTAGTCCTTTTAATGCTTTCTTGTCTGCGTGTTTATGTTTGACTGCGCCCTGCTGCCTGCAGGCTTTGGCACAATATAAATAACACAACCCAACATATATATATATATATATATATATATATATATATATATATATATATATATATATATATATATATATATATATATATATATTTTTTTTTTTTTTAAAGGGTGTTACCAGGCCTTTTCCACTTAATTTTCCTGTAATTGGATGCAGGAGAAGGTGTGCCTATTCTGGGTTTTCTGAAGTTGGACTCCAGCCTTGTGACGCTGTGTAATGCTTGTGCATATGTAGGTGCTAGGCAGTCCAGCCGCACCACACTGATGAGACCAGGGCTGAAGGGTTATGGGGTTGCTTCCAGGCCTTGAAGAGGGCACATGCCCTAGTGGTCAGACTGCAATGCTTCCATTGGCAGCAGGACCAGGGCAACGTTTGATTTTCATAATGCTGGTCCCCAGGTGAGCTAAAAGATGAAAGTATTGCAAACTACCCAGAGCAACGTCAGTGGTTATGATTAATTCAAATCCTTCCATCCATCAGTCGGCGTGAGGTCTTTTATGTCGTGGGTTAGTTTCTGTTGGGAAGCAGGAAACCGCCACTGACTAATATAAGGGTCCAGTCGCACAGGAGGGGCCTTACCACTTAATGGTTAGTGAAGGGGGCAGTTGTATTGGTGAATATCTGGCTTGAGGTGCACCCTTCACAGTTTGTAGGGAGGGCGTAGGCAGTGAGTGCGCAAGGCCACTGGGGAAGAACAGTGAGGGGGGGCTGAAGTACCAAGAGTAATATGCCACGTGGACCAGACCCTGAAATCTGCTGGCACAACTGGGCCAAAAAGAGGTTGCACCAGGGTGGAGTATGAGTTTGGAAAGAGTTTGGTGAAGGTGTTTGTTTTTCCAAGAGTCAGCAGAGGAGAGCTGTAATTATGGGGGCACTGTCAGAAAGCGAGCAAGTGCACAGGAGGTCCTCAAGAGTATTTCGTTTTTCGTGACGGCAATGAGACTGAAAAAAAAGCACTGGGGTGGATGGTAGTATTGGGGTGGGTGGCAGCGTTGGGGGTGGGTGCTAGCGTTGGGGTGGGTGCTAGCGTTGGGGTGGGTGGCAGCGTTGGGGGTGGGTGCTAGCGTTGGGGTGGGTGGTAGCATTGGGCGTGGGTGGTAGTATTGGGGTGGGTGGTAGCATGGGAGTGGGTCGTAGTGATGGGGTGGGTGCTAGCATTGGGGTGGGTGGTAGCATTGGGAGTGGGTGATAACATTGGGCTGGGTGGTAGTGGTGGGGTGGGTGGCAGCATTGGGGTGGGTGGCATCATTGGGGTGGGTGGTAGTGTTGAGGTGGGTGGCAGTGTTGGGGTGGGTGGTAGGGTTGGGAGTGGGTGGAAGTTTTGGGGTGGGTGGCAGCGATGGAGTGGGTGGCATCATTGGGGTGGGTGGTAGTGTTGAGGTGGGTGGCAGTGTTGGGGTGGGTGGTAGGGTTGGGAGTGGGTGATAACATTGGGGTGGGTGGTAGTGGTGGGGTGGGTGGTAGCATTGGGGTGGGTGGCATCATTGGGGTGGGTGGTAGTGTTGAGGTGGGTGGCAGTGTTGGGGTGGGTGGTAGGGTTGGGAGTGGGTGGAAGTTTTGGGGTGGGTGGTAGCGATGGAGTGGGTGGTAGCGCTGGGGTGGGTGGCATCATTGGGGTGGGTGGTAGTGTTGAGGTGGGTGGCAGTGTTGGGGTGGGTGGTAGGGTTGGGAGTGGGTGGAAGTTTTGGGGTGGGTGGTAGCGATGGAGTGGGTGGCATCATTGGGGTGGGTGGTAGTGTTGGGGTGGGTGGTAGGGTTGGGAGTGGGTGGAAGTTTTGGGGTGGGTGGTAGCGATGGAGTGGGTGGCATCATTGGGGTGGGTGGTAGTGTTGGGGTGGGTGGTAGGGTTGGGAGTGGGTGGAAGTTTTGGGGTGGGTGGTAGCGATGGAGTGGGTGGTAGCGCTGGGGTGGGTGGCATCATTGGGGTGGGTGGTAGTGTTGAGGTGGGTGTCAGTGTTGGGGTGGGTGGTAGGGTTGGGAGTGGGTGGAAGCATTGGGGTGGGTGGTAGTGATGGAGTGGGTGGCAGCGTTGGGGTTGGTGGCAGCATTGGGGTGGGTGGCAGTGTTGGGGTGGGTGGCATCATTGGGGTGGGTGGTAGTGTTGAGGTGGGTGTCAGTGTTGGGGTGGGTGGTAGGGTTGGGAGTGGGTGGAAGCATTGGGGTGGGTGGTAGTGATGGAGTGGGTGGTAGCGCTTGGGTGGGTGCTAGCATTGGGGTGGGTGGTAGTGTTGGGAGTGGTTATAACATTGGGTTGAGTGATAGTGTTGGTGTGGGTGGCAGCGTTGGGGTTGGTGGCAGCATTGGGGTGGGTGGCAGTGTTGGGGTGGGTGGCATCATTGGGGTGGGTGGTAGTGTTGAGGTGGGTGTCAGTGTTGGGGTGGGTGGTAGGGTTGGGAGTGGGTGGAAGCATTGGGGTGGGTGGTAGTGATGGAGTGGGTGGTAGCGCTTGGGTGGGTGCTAGCATTGGGGTGGGTGGTAGTGTTGGGAGTGGTTATAACATTGGGTTGAGTGATAGTGTTGGTGTGGGTGGCAGCGTTGGGGTTGGTGGCAGCATTGGGGTGGGTGGCAGTGTTGGGGTGGGTGGCATCATTGGGGTGGGTGGTAGTGTTGAGGTGGGTGTCAGTGTTGGGGTGGGTGGTAGGGTTGGGAGTGGGTGGAAGCATTGGGGTGGGTGGTAGTGATGGAGTGGGTGGTAGCGCTTGGGTGGGTGTGTTGCCATTACAGCAGATGGTCACCTCTTTATATGTCCCTGCTACTGGTACCCATATTTCAGTGTGGAGGAGAAAGGATTCAATAACCAGAATGGGCTGAGTGATGTCCCCGCTTCTTGTGTTCACAGGACAAGCCCCCCTTCTTCGACTCACCAATGGCTGGCACCGCTGCGCAGGGCGCGTGGAAGTCTTCTACGAGGGTGCTTGGGGGACGGTGTGCGACGACCTCTGGGACATGACCGACGCCAGCGTGGTGTGCACGCAGCTCGCCTGCGGACAGGCCTCTGCGGCCCCAATTAATGCCCACTTTGGTGCAGGCTCTGGCCAGATTCTCCTGGATGATCTAAACTGCCGGGGAAATGAGACTTACCTCTGGGACTGTCCCAGCAGCGGCTGGACCAGACACAACTGCGTGCATGGCGAGGATGCCGGCGTCATCTGCTCGGGTAAGTGTCTAAGAAGCAAAGGGGTGTGAGCTTTCTGCCCAGGGCAAAGGGGTAGCTGTTCTGCTTAGCCGCAACATCCCACACTAGGCTCCTGTGCCCTCCATGTTGTAGTGCATAGTTTCGACATGCACTTGATTTCTCCCCTGCATTTGCCTCCAGCAACATGTCCCCCATTGCCTTGCCCCCCACCCCCACCACCCTGAAATAGCAAACAGACTCTCATTGTGGGTGGACAGGCCGCAGTTGCTTTATTAAGCAGGAGGTAGCTTACATGTGTTCCGTTTTGGCAATACAGCCTCAGGATTCTGCTCTGAGCTGAAAGCCCTTACACTTTCTAACTTGGCGGAGCAGCATCCGGTTTTGTGCGGAGCTGACGCCCTTAATTATTACTTACTTTCAAAACACTCCCCAGTTCAGTCAACAGCTTTTCAGGTAGTCACTTCCATTTTACTACTTTTCCCAGGTGCAGGATTGTTAAGCAGCTCCCCTGTTGGCCAGGTGTCCTGCGCTCTTCCCCTTTTCATTCACCCCAACTCCTTGGTACCCCGACCCCCAGTTTCCATGTCCCTAACTGATTAGTTGCCCCAGAGTTCTGGAACTCTCTCACCTCCTAACCCACTCCCCTGGTGCCTTAACCTCTGCCTCTTTTCCCAGTCTCTTGGCCTTCTACGCCGTTCCCCGTTGCTTGCTTGACTTACCCTCTTACATGCCCCATTTTGTTTTCCTGTCCTCATTTATTGCCCGTTGCACGTGCTCCCGCCCCGTTTCCCCCGGTGACTTCTCCTCTTTCCCCAGGTGTTGGTTGCTGCCCCCCCCTGATGTGGTTGCTTCCTCCCCCTCATTCCCCGGGCCAGTTATCCTCTCCTATGTTCCTTGAGTTTCTGGGACACTGACCCCTCCCCCGTCCCTTCGGTTCTTTCCTTTTTGTCTCCTCCTGCCTCCCTTCGTTCCAGTTCTTTCCCTCACTCTCCTCAACCTTTGCTCGTGCCATGGTATCCGACCACTAGTCCTCTACTAACTCTCCAGGTTGCTGCACTGCTTCTTCGTACATTTGTCTCCCCCGACTCACTGGATTCCCCTGCGCCCTGTTTCCTATTTGCCTGCCAGTCCCTTCTGCCCTTTGCCTTGTCTCCAACATTTCTTTTATCCTTGCACCTTTCCACCTCCCCTTCCACCCCCCCCTACTTTCCCTGTGGCTTGCGGAAGTAGATACCCTGCCGTCGACAATCTTGGTCGCTGCACAGTCCCTTGCGGTTTGTGGCAGGTCTACCAGCCTGGATACACCACGTATCTCCACTGCGACGGTTCAGCCGTAGATTAGAAAATCATGACATATTAAACATTTCACGTCATTCACATTACACTTTGGGTGGGCGGGAAATCCTTTCTACACCCAGCCAGTTCGGGAAAAGATGGTGTTTGTTTATTTATTTGTATTGCGCGCCAGACCCAAGGGTAACCGGGCGCAGTGAACAGAATATACGAAGCTTACAATGTTGCATAGAAATTACAGTGTTACAGCAAATTACAATGTTACATAATTAAAAATTTACAATAGTGATAAGTCTTTGATGGTACATATATACATTCAGATAAGTAACATAACACAAATTAAAGTCTTTCAAACCTTACATGTTGTTGTCATTGAGGTGTTTGATAAGATTCGTTCTAAAGTGAGGGAAAGGTTGGTCTGATCTAAGGTTGTGTGGCAGGGCATTCCACCATTTAGCGGCTAGCACAGGGAAGCTTGTGCCGCCAATTTTGGCAAGTTTAAATCTTGGAATTTCCAGACAGTTGGAGTTGGGAGTTCTTGTAGGTCTGCTAGAGATTTTTCTTCTTATTTTGGCCACCAGGTAAATGGGGGCAGCGTTGTTGAGGGCTTTGTGCGTCAAGGAGAGCATTTTTAGGTGAACTTTATTGTCGATGAAGAGCCATTTGTATTGTTGTCTAGTGGAGGAGATATGTTCCCTTTTGTTTATGCCTAAGGTGGCTCTAAGGGCGCTATTTTGTAGGATTTGTAGCCTTTTGGTGATAGTTTTGTTAGCGCAACTGTAAAGGGCATTGCAATAATCGAGTCTTGATAGTATTAAGGCTCTCGCTAGGATCATGCAACTGTTGTTAGATAAGAAAGGTTTACCTGTTCTTATTAATTTGCAGGTATAGGCTGTCGTGGAAGCTAAGGAGTTAACTTGTTTGGCAAAAGACATGGTGGAGTCAAAATAGAAGCCTAGTGTTTTTACTTCACTCGAAACCTTGATGCTATTGCCATCTATGTTAAACGTGGAATAGTCCTTGCCTAGTTTGTTGATATTGGCCTGCGTGCCCAGAATGATCAGCTCAGTCTTATCATCATTCAGGCAGCGGCCATGTGATGCCATCCATGCCTGAATAATGAGGTACACCCTATTCACCAACTCCCTGTCTTTGCTGTGATCCCCAGAAAGCGGGAGGAGAATCTGTGTATCATCTGCATAGTTAGTGTAGGTGATACCTAGAAGGTCCAGATCATCGAAGAGGGGTTTAGTGAATATGTTGTACAGGGTTGCTGAAACACAGGAGCCTTGAGGGACGCCGCACGTGATTGGAAGAGGTTTTGGGAGTCATGCTTTATAAGCAGTTTTGAGGGATGGGCTAACCTTCTCTGCCCCATCCCACCCTTTTCACACTATGAGTTTCCCTCCCCACGCCCACTTCCTGACCTCTGGCATCGGCCAGTCTGCGTGAGGCTACCCAGCTGCCCCTCAGCGCGTTCCCTGGCTGTTCAGTGAGTTACACAGTTACATTGGCTGAAGGCCTGTTGTAGGGTATAGACTGTTGAGGGAGAGATGACTTGCCTTCAGTGTGCGTCTGTGGAGTGACTACAAACTGAGGACTGACTCTTATTTTGAAGGCTATGAAGAGCCACTCAGTCGTTAAATGGACTGGAAGATGTATTGGTTGGTCTGTGCTACTGAAAGACTTAATGGGTTGGGTTGAGCCTGGGGGGTGATTGGCTTTGCCCAGACCCCTTGAACTTTCATCCCCGCTTTGAGAATGGCACGGTCAGGGTTTGGTGGCAAAATAGAGTCCATGGCCAATGGAGAGACCCGAATAACAGAAACTGTCCACCGGCACCATTGCAGAGTTGACAGTGTCCAGCGGCTGCAGCACTGCCCATAGACCCATTATTCTTCGCACACCGCAAACTTTGCATGCGCATTAATTCTCCCCCGCACTTATCTTTTCCATACCAGTCACCACTTGATGGAAACAAATAAGGCAAGCTTTCTTTTTGGTGTGGGCTGTGATTAGCAATGTGTATGGTGGCATAGTGGGGGGGGCTGTTCTGCATATATCTGTAAGGTGGCATAGCAGGGAGGGGTCTATGCTGGGTAAATTTGTATGGTAACATTGAGGGGTGGGGACTACGATCGGTACACTGGTGACATAGCATGGAGTGGTCTAAGCTGGGTAGAACTCTATGGTGACATCCCAGGGAGGGGTCCATGATGGGTAGAAATGTATGGTGACATTGCATGGAGGGGTCTATGCTGGGTACATCAGTAAGGTGGCATAGCAGGGAGGGGTCTATGCTGGGTAGAATTGTATGGTAACACTGAGGGGGGGACTACGATGGGTACACTGGTGACATAGCATGGAGTGGTGTAAGCTGGGTAGAACGCTATGGTGACATCCCAGGGAGGGGTACATGATGGGTAGAAATGTATGGTGACATTGCATGGAGGGGTCTATGCTGGGTACAGCAGTAAGGTGGCATAGCCGGGAGGCGTCTATGCTGGGTAGAATTGTATGGTAACACTGAGGGGAGGGGAATTAGATGGGTACACTGGTGACATAACATGGAGTGGTCTAAGCTGGGTAGAACTCTATGGTGATATAGCAGGGAGGTGTCTATGCTGGGTAGAATTGCATGGTAACACTGAGGGGAGGGGAATTAGATGGGTACACTGGTGACATAACATGGAGTGGTCTAAGCTGGGTAGAACTCTATGGTGATATAGCAGGGAGGCGTCTATGCTGGGTAGAATTGTGTGGTAACACTGAGGGGAGGGGAAATAGATGGGTACACTGGTGACATAGCATGGAGTGGTGTAAGTTCGGTAGAACTGTATGGTGACCTAGGATGGAGGGGTGTAAGCTGGGTAGAACTCTATGGTGACATTGCATGGAGGGGTCTAAGCTGGGTATAACTCTATGGTGACATAGCACGGAGGCGTCTATGCTGGGTAGAATTGTATGGTAACACTGAGGGGTGGGGACTACGATCGGTACACTGGTGACATAGCATGTAGTGGTCTAAGCTGGGTAGAACTCTATGGTGATATAGCAGGGAGGCGTCTATGCTGGGTAGAATTGTATGGTAACACTGAGGGGAGGGGAATTAGATGGGTACACTGGTGACATAGCATGGAGTGGTCTAAGCTGGGTAGAACTCTATGGTGATATAGCAGGGAGGGGTCTATGCTGGGCACAGCAGTAAGGTGGCATAGCATGGAGTGGTGTAAGCTGGGTAGAACTGTATGGTGACCTAGGATGGAGGCGTCTATGCTGGGTAGAATTGCATGGTAACACTGAGGAGAGGGGAATTAGATGGGTACACTGGTGACATAGCATGGAGTGGTGTAAGCTGGGTAGAACTGTATGGTGACATAGGATGGAGGGGTCCATGCTGGGTAGACATGTATGGTAACACTGAGGGGAGGGGACTACGATGGGTACACTGGTGACATAGCATGGAGTGGTGTAAGCTGGGTAGAACTCTATGATGATATAGCAGGGAGGCGTCTATGCTGGGTAGAATTGTATGGTAACACTGAGGAGAGGGGAATTAGATGGGTACACTGGTGACATAGCATGGAGTGGTGTAAGCTGGGTGCAGCAGTAAGGTGGCATAGCAGGGAGGGGTCTATGCTGGGTAGACATGTATGGTAACACTGAGGGGAGGGGACTATGATGGGTACACTGGTGACATAGCATGGAGTGGTGTAAGCTGGGTAGAACTCTATGGTGATATAGCAGGGAGGCATCTATGCTGGGTAGAATTGTATGGTGACACTGAGGAGAGGGGAATTAGATGGGTACACTGGTGACATAGCATGGAGTGGTGTAAGCGGGGTAGAACTCTATGGTGACATAGGATGGAGGCGTCTATGCTGGGTACAATTGTATGGTAACACTGAGGGGAGGGGAATTAGATGGGTACACTGGTGACATAGCATGGAGTGGTCTAAGCTGGGTGGAGCTCTATGGTGATATAGCAGGGAGGCGTCTATGCTGGGTAGACATGTATGGTAACACTGAGGAGAGGGGAAATAGATGGGTACACTGGTGACATAGCATGGAGTGGTGTAAGCTGGGTAGAACTCTATGGTGACATAGGATGGAGGGGCCATGCTGGGTAGACATGTATGGTAACACTGGGGGGAGGGGACTATGATGGGTACACTGGTGACATAGCATGGAGTGGTGTAAGCTGGGTAGAACTGTATGGTGATATAGCAGGGAGGCGTCTATGCTGGGTAGACATGTATGGTAACACTGAGGAGAGGGGAATTAGATGGGTACACTGGTGACATAGCATCGAGTGGTCTAAGCTGGGTAGAACTGTATGGTGACATAGCATGGAGGGGTCTATGTTGGGTTGAATCTATGTTGGGTAGAATTGTATGGTAACACTGAGGGGAGGAGACTACGATGGGTACACTGGTGACATAGCATGGAGTGGTCTAAGCTGGGTAGAACTCTACGGTGATATAGCAGGGAGGCGTCTATGCTGGGTAGAATTGTATGGTGACACTGAGGGGAGGGGTCCATGATGGGTAGAAATGTATGGTGACATTGCAACGGTGGGTCTATGCTGGGTACATCAGTAAGGTGGCATAGCAGGGAGGGGTCTATGCTGGGTAGAATTGTATGGTAACACTGAGGGGGGGACTACGATGGGTACACTGTGACATAGCATGGAGTGGTGTAAACTGGGTAGAACGCTATGGTGACATCCCAGGGAGGGGTACATGATGGGTAGAAATGTATGGTGACATTGCATGGAGTGGTCTAAGCTGGGTAGAACTCTATGGTGATATAGCAGGGAGGCGTCTATGCTGGGTAGAATTGCATGGTAACACTGAGGGGAGGGGAATTAGATGAGTACACTGGTGACATAACATGGAGTGGTCTAAGCTGGGTAGAACTCTACGGTGATATAGCAGGGAGGCGTCTATGCTGGGTAGAATTGTATGGTAACACTGAGGGGAGGGGAATTAGATGGGTACACTGGTGACATAGCATGGAGTGGTGTAAGCTGGGTAGAACTGTATGGTGACCTAGGATGGAGGGGTCTAAGCTGGGTAGAACTCTATGGTGACATTGCATGGAGGGGTCTAAGCTGGGTAGAACTCTATGGTGACATAGCACGGAGGCGTCTATGCTGGGTAGAATTGTATGGTAACACTGAGGGGTGGGGACTACGATCGGTACACTGGTGACATAGCATGTAGTGGTCTAAGCTGGGTAGAACTCTATGGTGATATAGCAGGGAGGCGTCTATGCTGGGTAGAATTGTATGGTAACACTGAGGGGAGTGGAATTAGATGGGTAAACTGGTGACATAGCATGGAGTGGTCTAAGCTGGGTAGAACTCTATGGTGATATAGCAGGGAGGGGTCTATGCTGGGCACAGCAGTAAGGTAGCATAGCATGGAGTGGTGTAAGCTGGGTAGAACTGTATGGTGACCTAGGATGGAGGCGTCTATGCTGGGTAGAAGTGCATGGTAACACTGAGGAGCTGGGAATTAGATGGGTACACTGGTGACATAGCATGGAGTGGTGTAAGCTGGGTAGAACTGTATGGTGACATAGGATGGAGGGGTCCATGCTGGGTAGACATGTATGGTAAGACTGAGGGGAGGGGACTACGATGGGTACACTGGTGACATAGCATGGAGTGGTGTAAGCTGGGTAGAACTCTATGGTGATATAGCAGGGAGGCGTCTATGCTGGGTAGAATTGTATGGTAACACTGAGGAGAGGGGAATTAGATGGGTACACTGGTGACATAGCATGGAGTGGTCTAAGCTGGGTAGAACTCTATGGTGACATAGCAGCGAGGGGTCTATGCTGGGCACAGCTGTAAGGTGGCATAGCATGGAGTGGTGTAAACTGGGTAGAACTGTATGGTGACCTAGGATGGAGGCGTCTTTGCTGGGTAGAATTGCATGGTGACACTGAGGAGAGGGGAATTAGATGGGTACACTGGTGACATAGCATGGAGTGGTGTAAGCTGGGTAGAACTGTATGGTGACATAGGATGGAGGGGTCCATTCTGGGTAGACATGTATGGTAATACTGAGGGGAGGGGACTACGATGGGTACACTGGTGACATAGCATGTAGTGGTGTAAGCTGGGTAGAACTCTATGGTGATATTGCAGGGAGGCGTCTATGCTGGGTAGAATTGTATGGTAACACTGAGGAGAGGGGAATTAGATGGGTACACTGGTGACATAGCATGGACTGGTGTAAGCTGTGTCCAGCAGAAAGGTGGCATAGCAGGGAGGGGTCTATGCTGGGTAGACATGTATGGTAACACTGAGGGGAGGGGACTATGATGGGTACACTGGTGACATAGCATGGAGTGGTGTAAGCTGGGTAGAACTCTATGGTGCTATAGCAGGGAGGCGTCTATGCTGGGTAGAATTGTATGGTAACACTGAGGAGAGGGGAATTAGATGGGTACACTGGTGACATAGCATGGAGTGGTGTAAGCTGGTGTATGGTGTATGGTGACATAGGATGGAGGGGTCCATGCTGGGTAGACATGTATGGTAACACTGAGGGGAGGGGACTATGATGGGTACACTGGTGACATAGCATGGAGTGGTGTAAGCTGGTTAGAACTCTATGGTGACATAGGATGGAGGCGTCTATGCTGGGTAGAATTGTATGGTAACACTGAGGGGAGGGGAATTAGATGGGTACACTGGTGACATAGCATGGAGTGGTCTAAGCTGGGTAGAGCTCTATGGTGATATAGCAGGGAGGCGTCTATGCTGGGTAGACATGTATGGTAACACTGAGGAGAGGGGAATTAGATGGGTACACTGGTGACATAGCATGGAGTGGTGTAAGCTGGGTAGAACTCTATGGTGACATAGGATGGAGGGTTCCATGCTGGTTAGACATGTATGGTAACACTGGGGGGAGGGGACTACGATGGGTACACTGGTGACATAGCATGGAGTGGTGTAAGCTGGGTAGAACTGTATGGTGACATAGCAGGGAGGCGTCTATGCTGGGTAGAATTGTATGGTAACACTGAGGAGAGGGGAATTAGATGGGTACACTGGTGACATAGCATGGAGTCGTGTAAGCTGGGTAGAACTCTATGGTGGCATAGCAGGGAGGCGTCTATGCTGGGTTTAATTGTATGGTAACACTGAGGGGAGGGGAATTAGATGGGTAGACTGGTTACACAGCATGGAGTGGTGTAAGCTGGGTAGAACTCTATGGTGACATAGGATGGAGGGGTCCATGCTGGGTAGAATTGTATGGTAACACTGAGGGGAGGGGACTACGATCGGTACACTGGTGACATAGCATGGAGTGGTCTAAACTGGGTAGAAGGTGACATCCCAGAGAGGGGTACATGATGGGTAGAAATGTATGGTGACATTGCATGGAGGGGTCTATGCTGGGTACAGCAGTAAGGTGGCATAGCAGGGAGATGTCTATGCTGGGTAGAATTGTATGGTAACACTGAGGAGAGGGGAATTAGATGGGTACACTGGTGACATAGCATGGAGTGGTGTAAGCTGGGTAGAACTCTATGGTGACATAGCAGGGAGGCGTCTATGCTGGGTAGAATTGTATGGTAACACTGAGGAGAGGGGAATTAGATGGGTACACTGGTGACATAGCATGGAGTGGTCTAAGCTGGGTAGAACTCTATGGTGACATAGCATGGAGTGGTCTAAACTGGGTAGAACTCTATGGTGACATAGCATGGAGTGGTGTAAGCTGGGTAGAACTCTATGGTGACATAGCAGGGAGGCGTCTATGCTGGGTGGAATTGTATGGTAACACTGAGGGGAAAGGAATTAGATGGGTACACTGGTGACTTAGCATGGAGTGGTGTAAGCTGGGTAGAACTCTATGGTGATATAGCAGGGAGGCGTCTATGCTGGGTAGAATTGTATGGTAACACTGAGGGGAGAGGAATTAGATGGGTACACTGGTGACATAGCATGGAGTGGTTTAAGCTGGGTAGAACTCTATGGTGATATAGCAGGGAGGCGTCTATGCTGGGTAGAATTGTATGGTAACACTGAGGGGAGGGGAATTAGATGGGTACACTGGTGACATAGCATGGAGTGGTGTAAGCTGGGTAGAACTGTATGGTGACATAGGATGGAGGGGTCCATGCTGGGTAGAATTGTATGGTAACACTGAGGGGAGGGGAATTAGATGGGTACACTGGTGACATAGCATGGAGTGGTCTAAGCTGGGTAGAACTCTATGGTGATATAGCAGGGAGGCGTCTATGCTGGGTAGAATTGTATGGTAACACTGAGGAGAGGGGAATTAGATGGGTACACTGGTGACATAGCATGGAGTGGTGTAAACTGGGTAGAACTGTATGGTGATATAGCAGGGAGGGGTCTATGCTGGGTAGAATTATATGGTAACACTGAGGGGAGGGGACTACGATCGGTACACTGGTGACATAGCATGGAGTGGTCTAAGCTGGGTAGAACTCTATGGTGACATTCCAGGGAGGGGTACATGTATGGTGACATTGCATGGATGGGTCTATGCTGGGTACAGCAGTAAGGTGGCATAGCAGGGAGGGGTCTGTGCTGGGTAGAATTGTATGGTAACACTGAGGAGAGGGGAATTAGATGGGTACACTGGTGACATAGCATGGAGTTGTGTAAGCTGGGTAGAACTCTATGGTGACATAGCAGGGAGGCGTCTATGCTGGGTAGAATTGTATGGTAACACTGAGGAGAGGGGAATTAGATGGGTACACTGGTGACATAGCATGGAGTGGTCTAAACTGGGTAGAACTCTAAGGTGACATAGCATGGAGTGGTATAAGCTGGGTAGAACTCTATGGTGACATAGCATGGAGTGGTGTAAGCTGGGTAGAACTCTATGGTGACATAGCAGGGAGGCGTCTATGCTGGGTAGAATTGTATGGTAACACTGAGGGGAGGGGACTAGCACCGGTACACTGGTGACATAGCATGGAGTGGTCTAATCTGGGTAGAACTCTATGGTGACATCCCAGGGAGGGGTACATGATGGGTAGAAATGTATGGTGACATTGCATGGAGGGGTCTATGCTGGGTACAGGAGTAAGGTGGCATAGCAGGGAGGGATCTATGCTGGGTAGAATTGTATGGTAACACTGAGGAGAGGGGAATTAGATGGGTACACTGGTGACATAGCATGGAGTGGTGTAAGCTGGGTAGAACTCTATGGTGACATAGGATGGAGGAGTCTATGCTGGGTAGAATTGTATGGTAACACTGAGGGGAGGGGAATTAGATGTGTACACTGGTGACATAGCATGGAGTGGTCTAAGCTGGGCAGAGCTCTATGGTGATATAGCAGGGAGGCATCTATGCTGGGTATACATGTATGGTAACACTGAGGAGAGGGGAATTAGATGGGTACACTGGTGACATAGCATGGAGTGGTGTAAGCTGGGTAGAACTCTATGGTGACATAGGATGGAGGGGTCCATGCTGGGTAGAAATGTATGGTAACACTGGGGGGAGGGGACTACGATGGGTACACTGGTGACAGAGCATGGAGTGGTGTAAGCTGGGTAGAACTGTATGGTGACATAGCAGGGAGGCGTCTATGCTGGGTAGAATTGTATGGTAACACTGAGGAGAGGGGAATTAGATGGGTACACTGGTGACATAGCATGGAGTGGTTTAAGCTGGGTAGAACTCTATGGTGACATAGCAGGGAGGCGTCTATGCTGGGTAGAATTGTATGGTAACACTGAGGGGAGGGGAATAAGATGGGTACACTGGTGACACAGCATGAGTGGTGTAAGCTGGGTAGAACTCTATGGTGACATAGGATGGAGGGGTCAATGCTGGGTAGAATTGTATGGTAACACTGAGGGGAGGGGACTACGATCAGTACACTGGTGACATAGCATGGAGTGGTCTAAGCTGGGTAGAACTCTATGGTGACATCCCAGGGAGGGGTACATGATGGGTAGAAATGTATGGTGACATTGCATGGAGGGGTCTATGCTGGGTACAGCAGTAAGGCGGCATAGCAGGGAGGGGTCTATGCTGGGTTGAATTCTATGGTAACACTGAGGAGAGGGGAATTAGATGGGTACACTGGTGACATAGCATGGAGTGGTGTAAGCTGGGTAGAACTCTATGATGACATAGCAGGGAGGCGTCTATGCTGGGTAGAATTGTATGGTAACACTGAGGAGAGGGGAATTAGATGGGTACACTGGTGACATAGCATGGAGTGGTCTAAGCTGGGTAGAACTCTATGGTGACATAGCATGGAGTGGTCTAAGCTGGGTAGAACTCTATGGTGACATAGCATGGAGTGGTGTAAGCTGGGTAGAACTCTGTGGTGACATAGCAGGGATGCGTCTATGCTGGGTAGAATTGTATGGTAACACTGAGGGGAGAGGAATTAGATGGGTACACTGGTGACATAGCATGGAGTGGTGTAAGCTGGGTAGAACTCTATGGTGATATAGCAGGGAGGCGTCTATGCTGGGTAGAATTGTATGGTAAAACTGAGGGGAGAGGAATTAGATGGGTACACTGGTGACATAGCATGGAGTGGTGTAAGCTGGGTAGAACTCTATGGTGATATAGCAGGGAGGCATCTATGCTGGGTAGAATTGTATGGTAACACTGAGGGGAGAGGAATTAGATGGGTACACTGGTGACATAGCATGGAGTGGTGTAAGCTGGGTAGAACTCTATGGTGATATAGCAGGGAGGCGTCTATGCTGGGTAGAATTGTATGGTAACACTGAGGGGAGGGGAATTAGATGGGTACACTGGTGACATAGCATGGAGTGGTGTAAGCTGGTTAGAACTGTATGGTGACATAGGATGGAGGGGTCCATGCTGGGTAGAATTGTATGGTAACACTGAGGGGAGGGGAATTAGATGAGTACACTGTTGACATAGCATGGAGTGGTCTAAGCTGGGTAGAACTCTATGGTGATATAGCAGGGAGGCGTCTATGCTGGGTAGAATTGTATGGTAACACTGAGGAGAGGGGAATTAGATGGGTACACTGGTGACATAGCATGGAGTGGTGTAAGCTGGGTAGAACTGTATGGTCATATAGCAGGGAGGGGTCTATGCTGTTTAGAATTGTATAGTAACACTGAGGAGAGGGGACTACGATCGGTACACGGGTGACATAGCATGGAGTGGTCTAAGCTGGGTAGAACTCATGGTGACATAGCTGGGAGGCGTCTTTGCTGGGTAGAATTGCATGGTAACACTGAGGAGAGGGGAATTAGATGGGTGCACTGGTGACATAGCATGGAGTGGTCTAAGCTGGGTAGACCTCTATTGTGACATAGCATGGAGTGGTCTAAGCTGGGTAGAACTCTATGGTGACATAGCATGGAGTGGTGTAAGCTGGGTAGAACTCTATGGCGACATAGCAGGGAGGCGTCTATGCTGGGTAGAATTGTATGGTAGCACTGAGGGGAGAGGGCTACGATCGGTACACTGGTGCATAGCATGGAGTGGTCTAAGCTGGGTAGAACTCTATGGTGACATCCCAGGGAGGGGTACATGATGGGTAGAAATGTATGGTGACATTGCATGGAGGGGTCTATGCTGGGTACAGCAGTAAGGTGGCATAGCAGGGAGGGGTCTATGCTGGGTAGAATTGTATGGTAACACTGAGGAGAGGGGAATTAGATGGGTACACTGGTGACATAGCATGGAGTGGTGTAAGCTGGGTAGAACTCTATGGTGACATAGCAGGGAGGCGTCTATGCTGGGTAGAATTGTATGGTAACACTGAGGAGAGGGGAATTAGATGGGTGCACTGGTGACATAGCATGGAATGGTCTAAGCTGGGTAGAACTTATGGTGACATAGCATGGAGTGGTCTAAGCTGGGTAGAACTCTATGGTGACATAGCATGGAGTGGTGTAAGCTGGGTAGAACTATATGGTGATATAGCAGGGAGGCGTCTATGCTGGGTAGACTTGTATGGTAACACTGAGGGGAGAGGAATTAGATGGGTACACTGGTGACATAGCATGGAGTGGTGTAAGCTGGGTAGAACTCTATGGTGATATAGCAGGGAGGCGTTTATGCTGGGTAGAATTGTATGGTAACACTGAGGGGAGGGAAATTAGATGGGTACACTGGTGACATAGCATGGAGTGGTGTAAGCTGGGTAGAACTCTATGGTGATATAGCACGGAGGTGTCTATGCTGGGTAGAATTGTATGTTAACACTGAGGGGAGGGGAATTAGATGGATACACTGGTGACATAGCATGGAGTGGTGTACGCTGGGTAGAACTGTATGGTGACATAGGATGGAGGGGTCCATGCTGGGTAGAATTGTATGGTAACACTGAGGGGAGGGGAATTAGATGGGTACACTGGTGACATAGCATGGAGTGGTGTAAGCTGGGTAGAACTGTATGGTGATATAGCAGGGAGGGGTCTATGCTGGGTAGAATTGTATGGTAACACTGAGGGGAGGGGAATTAGATGGGTACACTGGTGACATAGCATGGAGTGTTGTAAGCTGGGTAGAACTCTATGGTGACATAGCACGGAGGCGTCTATGCTGGCTAGAATTGTATGGTAACACTGAGGGGTGGGGACTACGATCGGTACACTGGTGACATAGCATTTAGTGGTCTAAGCTGGGTAGAACTCTATGGTGATATAGCAGGAAGGGGTCTATGCTGGGTAGAATTGTATGGTAACACTGACGGGAGGGGAATTAGATGGGTACAGTGGTGAAGTAGCATGGAGTGGTGTAAGTTGGGTAGAACTGTATGGTGACATAGCATGGAGGGGTCCATGCTGGGTAGAACTCTATGGTGATATAGCAGGGAGGCGTCTATGCTGGGTAGAATTGTATGGTAACATTGAGGGGTGGGGACTACGATCGGTACACTGGTGACATAGCATGGAGTGGTGTAAGCTGGGTAGAACTGTATGGTGACCTAGGATGGAGGGGTCCATGCTGGGTAGAATGGCTTTGTAATGATTTTGGTGCAGGGGACACCACTGATCCTGCACTGGGTGACGACTTGTTGGCGTTTCCTTTTGGGGTTGGTGACTGGGTCTCCACAGCAGCATGTTGATAGTCACCTATGGTGTGTGTGACGTGTGTGGGTGTAGTGGTTTCATTTTCTTTTGGTTTTGTTACAGTTATGTACCTGCCGTAGTTTGAAGCGCAAGGTTGAAGGGCGTTTTGGTAGCAGATTGAAGACCCAGTGCTCCCTGTTTGGCGCTGAGGAAGACTGCTTGGTGGAGTCAAAACTAGAATTACAATTTAGGCCATTCTGGCATGGGGGACCTTTTAACACAATAGGCCTACTTCAAGTTTAGACCTAGTGTTTTTGCAGTGTTTAGGCACCTGGTTGGCCTCAGCGGTTGTTTCCACGATGTCCTAGTGGACCCTGGGTTGTAGGCAAACCTTGCTTTGATAGCCTACTGGTGTCCACAGCACTTCAGATGTGGTCTGCGGGTCTTAGGTGAATCTCATGAATATTGTGACTTAATAATACTGCATGGACCTCCTGTGAATGTGTTGACACACACTTGAGGGTGCTACTTTTACACACAGCTGTATGTGTTCATGCTGGTTTCCTTTCTATGATTGCAATGTTCAAGTTTATGCTTTAGTGATGTTGGTCCTTTTTACTTCTTTTTGTAGTTGCATAATAAATTATTTACTCTTGTGGTTTTGTTGGCCATTTGGGCTGCTCCTTGAGCGTATGCCCTGCTTTACGTACTTAGGACAATGTTTTCCTGTTCACAGACAGTGATAGGGGTGTTCAGAAGTGTTATATAGCGGTCCACAGACAGCGATAGTTATATAGTGGTACACAGACAGAGATGGGTGTACTCAGAAGTGTTATATAGCGGTCCACAGACAGCGATAGTTATATAGCGGTCCACAGACAGCGATAGTTATATAGCGGTCCACAGACAGCGGTGGGTGTACTCAGAAGTGTTATACAGTGGTACGCAGACAGCGGTGGGTGTACTCAGAAGTGTTATACAGTGGTACACAGACAGCGATGGGTGTACTCAGAAGTGTTATACAGTGGTACGCAGACAGCGATGGGTGTACTCAGAAGTGTTATACAGTGGTACGCAGACAGCGGTGGGTGTACTCAGAAGTGTTATAGAGTTGTACGCAGACAGCGGTGGGTGTACTCAGAAGTGTTATACAGTGGTGCGCAGACAGCGATGGGTGTACTCAGAAGTGTTATACGGTGGTATGCAGACAGCGATGGGTGTACTCAGAAGTGTTATAGAGTTGTACGCAGACAGCGGTGGGTGTACTCAGAAGTGTTATACAGTGGTGCGCAGACAGCGATGGGTGTACTCAGAAGTGTTATACGGTGGTATGCAGACAGCGACGGGTGTACTCAGAAGTGTTATATAGTGGTACACAGACAGCTATAGGTGTACTCAGAAGTGTTATATAGTGGTACACAGACAGTGATAGGTGTACTCAGAAGTGTTATACAGTGGTACACAGACAGCGATAGGGGTGTTCAGAAGTGTTATATAGTGGTACACAGACAGCGATGGGTGTACTCAGAAGTGTTATACAGTGGTACACAGACAGCGATAGGGGTACTCAGAAGTGTTATATAGTGGTACACAGACAGCGATGGGTGTACTCAGAAGTGTTATACAGTGGTACACAGACAGCGATGGGTGTACTCAGAAGTGTTATACAGTGGTACACAGACAGCGATAGGGGTACTCAGAAGTGTTATATAGTGGTACACAGACAGCGATGGGTGTACTCAGAAGTGTTATATAGTAGTACACAGACAGCGATAGGGGTACTCGGAAGTGTTATACAGTGGTACACAGACAGCGATGGGTGTACTCATAAGTGTTATATAGTGGTACACAGACAGTGATAGGGGTGTTAAGAAATGTTATGTAGTAAACATACACACTGGTCAGCTCCAGGAGAATCTTTGTGTTCTATAGGTTGTTGTCCCTGCTCTCATGGTGAATCGGGGCACCCTGGTGTTCTTTGTGACTTGCAGAAAGCTTCCACGTTAATACCACTGCTGGATAAAGCAGCATCTGTGGATTCTGGGTAACGTCGGCGCCTCGGCTGCAAATAACGCTCATCCTACTTGGTGTTTCTGACGTAAATGTGATTAGCACCACATCTGGTGATTAGCACCACATCTGGTGAGCCGCTGCCTCCTTCCAATCACGGGTAAAGAGGGCGGAGGAATTAGAGCATATTAACTAATAATCTAAGTGTTATTCTGGAACTAAGCCCCTGAGGAAGGGTTTGCAGATGTTGTGCCTCAATTACAGCTCTTCCTAATTACCGTTTCCACATGCGGTAAACATCTCTGCAAGCTTGAGGCTCTGCACTCCTATGAGCAGTAAAGTAGGCAGATTGTAGGGAACAATTGCACGTGGCATTTCTAAAAATTGCATCTAAGGTTTTTATTCTCATTTTTGAAAAAACATATTTTGTATCCCTGTTTGGAAAATGGAAATGGATTGTTTGGAGAATCGGATCACACCTGTACTGTATCAAGTGAAATTATGTATGCAGGGAAAGTGTCAGTGTCGATCCTTGTGTGCATTAAATGGCAATGTGGGTGACAATGAGGTTATCTGAGATGCACACATGTTCTCCCCCTTGGGAGGTACAAAGAAACTATTGCATGGGGTACATATTTAGTATTTCCCCACGCCCCCACGCAGCACGTTTGCCATGTAATGCTGTCTCATAGTTAGGTGGTATTTTTTAAAAAGGAGGTAGTTAAAGTACTGCATGTTTCACTGTTACCACCAGGTTGATAATGAGGCCGCTAGTTGCTCTGCTCCCTGAGCTTATTAAACGTTTCCTCCTATAGGTGTGTTTCCAGCAGCACCAGACTGTGCAAAGATACCAAGCTATATCAAGGAAACGGATACATGTTACAAGGTGGGAGTGGCAGCACACAATGAGGCTGTTAGTAGCCCTGCTCCCCGACCCTACTAAACGTATCCTCCTGTAGGTGTGTTTCCAGCAGCACCAGGCCATGCAAGGATGCCAAGCTACAAACGGATACATGTTACTAAGTGGGAGGAGCAGCACAGAATGAGGCTGTTAGTAACTGTGCTCCCCGAGCCTACTAAACGTATCCTCCTGTAGGTGTGTTTCCAGCAGCACCAGGCCATGCAAGGATGCCAAGCTACAAACGGATACATGTTACTAAGTGGGAGGAGCAGCACAGAATGAGGCTGTTAGTAACTGTGCTCCCCGAGCCTACTAAACGTATCCTCCTGTAGGTGTGTTTCCAGCAGCACCAGGCCATGCAAGGATGCCAAGCTACAAACGGATACATGTTACTAAGTGGGAGGAGCAGCACAGAATGAGGCTGTTAGTAACTGTGCTCCCCGAGCCTACTAAACGTATCCTCCTGTAGGTGTGTTTCCAGCAGCACCAGACTGTGCAAAGATACCAAGCTACATTAAGGAAACGGATACATGTTACAAGGTGGGAGTGGCAGCACAAAATGAGGCTGTTAGTAGCCCTGCTCCCCGAGCCTACTAAATGTATCCTCCTGTAGGTGTGTTTCCAGCAAAGGTCTCAGCGCCGGGCCATGCAAAGATACCAGCTACATGAAGGAAACGGATACATGTTACTAAGTGGGAGGAGCAGCACAGAATGAGGCTGTTAGTAGCTCTGCTCCCCGAGCCTACTAAACGTATCCTCCTGTAGGTGTGTTTCCAGCAGCGCCAGGCCATGCAAGGATGCCAAGCTACATTAAGGAAATGGATACATGTTACATAGTGGGTGGAGCAGCACAGAATGAGGCTGTTAGTAGCTCTGCTCCCCGAGCCTACTAAACAAATCCTCCTGTAGGTGTGTTTCCAGCAGCGCCAGGCCATGCAAGAATGCCAAGCTACATAAAGGAAATGGATACATGTTACAAAGTGGGAGGAGAAGCACAGAAAGAGGCTGCACTCCTCCGGGAATACCAAAACTAACGCCCCACCCCCGCACTCCGTGCAACCAGCCAACATGGGAATAACCTGCAGAATGCCGGTGTGCGTCTCTCCTGGCTGTCCTGGTGTTAACAAGGCATACTATGGAAGTAATATGTTCGCCATGAAATTACACACATGCTGTAAACATGATAAAACTAATGTTTTTCTAGAGCTGGAGGAGACAGACAGCGGGCAGGAGCTACCTCTAGGGAGAGGGGGCAAATATGTAGCAGGCGCAAATCAAACTGTGTGTGTTCATTAAATATGATCCATTACACCTTAAAAGTCTTCCAGATGTGTTGTAATGCTCTGCTACGCACACCTCCAAATGCACAGAGCTAACGTCACATCAGCATGTTTGTACTGCACCAGCAGGTGGGGGCAGGGGCAGTCGTAGCTCTTCTCAGCTATAAGCAGGGGCCAAATAGCTCCTAAAATGCCTGTCCCTGTAGTGCCATAATTGTAATCATGGTGTTGTTCTTCTGTCTTCACAGCTGCCCAGATGTCAACGCAAGCACAGCCAGGTGCGTTTCCATGCTTGTTTTAACTATCAGATTATTTATTTCTGGGACCTGGAATGGCTCCTATACTAACAACACCTGTGGTTATATAATCGTTGATGCTTCCTTTTTAGGTCTGGCAAGAGAACACTGTAGCTCTCTGCTAGAGCGCCCTTGGCAGTACATAGAGTGTGAATCCGGTGCTCCATGATACACAGTGCTGTTACAGTGTCAGCCATTTTGTTTTAGAAACCAGTGCAGATGAGTAAGTTGGGGAGGGAGTTGTTGAATGTTGCTTTTAAAGGCTTCTTTTGTTTCTTCGCTGCTTGGTGCACGCAGGGTTTTGCTCCTGAGTGCTTCATTACAGTGTGGTTACAGAATATAAGAGGTGCAGTTTCCTGCTGAAGTAGAGAAAATGCTAATGCACAGCCTATTGCACCCTCCAGCTGATGCTAGCTGTCCCCACAGTGGTGTTCTGTCACTAGATTGTGGTGATGAGCCGTCTATCGAGGGTGTGGGGACAGAGGAAGAGGCTGACCCTATTTTGACTACAGAAATGTGTCCCAGACCATTGGGTCCAACATTCGGAAAACACAAATGTTTCCTCAATAAAATTCCAGACAAAATAGTGAGTGCCTGAGTCCAGAGCATAAGCAGGAGGGTTATGGTACTTTAATGCACCTGCTTTTAAAACTCAAAATACTGAATTTCTAAAAACACAAACAGACAAAGAAACAACATTAATTGAGAGAAGGGTGACCGTTATTAATTGGACATCCCTCCCAGCATCTAGTTGACCAGTTTCAGTGGCTCGAATAAGTGTTGCCATTTTCTTCAGGACCTTCAAAGCTCAAAAGCTCATCGTTTTGGATAACACTGCGAGTGCGTGTTAGCACAATTTGTGTGTTCCCTCATCCATTGGTCATTCAATACCTAGGGCGATTGACTCTGCTTTGGACTTGTCAAAAGATGAGATGGGTGGCCTTATTTAGATTCAGGGCATTCAATTGTATCTCTAACGGGAAATCTGTTTCTATAACGGTTCCGTGCATACGCGTTCTCCGCACAGGCGTCCTCCGCATAAGCGTCCTCCGTATAAGAATACTGTGCATAAGCATCCTCCGCATAGGCATCCTCTGCATAAGCGTCCTCCAGGTAAGCATTTTCCGTATAGGCATCCTCTGCATAAGCATCTTCTGCATAAGCGTCCCCCGTATAGGCGTCCTGTGCATAGCTGTCCTCCGCATAAGCGTCCTCCGTATAAGAATACTCTGCATAAGCATCCTCCGCATAGGCATCCTCTGCATAAGCATCCTCTGCCTAAGCATCCTCCGTATAAGAATACTGTGCATAAGCATCCTCCGCATAGGCATCCTCTGCATAAGCGTCCTCTTCCTAAGCATCCTCCGTATAAGAATACTGTGCATAAGCATCCTCCGCACAGGCATCCTCTGCATAAGCATCCTCCGCATAAGCGTCCTCCAGGTAAGCATTTTCCGTATAGGCATCCTCTGCATAAGCATCTTCTGCATAAGCGTCCCCCGTATAGGCGTCCTGTGCCTAGGTGTCCTCCGCATAAGCGTCCTCCGTATAAGAATACTGTGCATAAGCATCCTCCGCATAGGCATCCTCTGCATAAGCGTCCTCCAGGTAAGCATTTTCCGTATAGGCATCCTCTGCATAAGCATCTTCTGCATAAGCGTCCCCCGTATAGGCGTCCTGTGCATAGGTGTCCTCCGCATAAGCGTCCTCCGTATAAGAATACTCTGCATAAGCATCCTCCGCATAGGCATCCTCTGCATAAGCATCCTCTGGCTAAGCATCCTCCGTATAAGAATACTGTGCATAAGCATCCTCCGCATAGGCATCCTCTGCATAAGCGTCCTCTTCCTAAGCATCCTCCGTATAAGAATACTGTGCATAAGCATCCTCCGCACAGGCATCCTCTGCATAAGCATCCTCCGCATAAGCGTCCTCCAGGTAAGCATTTTCCGTATAGGCATCCTCTGCATAAGCATGTTCTGCATAAGCGTCCCCCGTATAGGCGTCCTGTGCATAGGTGTCCTCCGCATAAGCGTCCTCCGTATAAGAATACTCTGCATAAGCATCCTCCGCATAGGCATCCTCTGCATAAGCGTCTTCTGCCTAAGCATCCTCCTTATAAGAATACTGTGCATAAGCAACCTCCGCATAGGCATCCTCTGCATAAGCGTCCTCTTCCTAAGCATCCGCCGTATAAGAATACTGTGCATAAGCATCCTCCGCATAGGCATCCTCTGCATAAGCATCCTCCGCATAAGTGTCCTCCAGGTAAGCATTTTCCGTATAGGCATCCTCTGCATAAGCATCTTCTGCATAAGCGTCCCCCGTATAGGCGTCCTGTGCATAGGTGTCCTCTGCATAAGCGTCCTCCATATGAGAATACTCTGCATAAGCATCCTCCGCATAGGCATCCTCTGCATAAGCATCCTCCGGGTAAGCATCTTCCGTATAGACGTCCTCTGCATAAGAATCCTCCACATAAGCGTCCTCCGTATAGGCGTCCTGTGCATAGGCGTCCTCCGGGTAAGCATCTTCCGTATAGGCATCTTCTGCATAAGTATCCTCTGCATAAGCGTCCCCCGTATAAGCGTCCTGTGCATAGGCGTCCTCCGGGTAAGCATCTTCCGTATAGGCATCCTCTGCATAAGCATCCTCTGCAGAAGCATCCCCCGTATAGGCGTCCTGTGCATAGGCATCCTCTGCATAAGCGTCCTCCGGGGAAGCATCTTCCATATAGGCATCCTCTGCATAAGCATCCTCTGCATAAGCGTCCCCGTATAGGCGTCCTGTGCATAGGCGTCCTCTGCATAAGCGTCCTCCGTATAAGAATACTCTGCATAAGCATCCTCCACATAGGCATCCTCTGCATAAGCGTCCTCCGGGTAAGCATCTTCCGTATAGGCATCCTCTGCATAAGCATCCTCCGCGTAAGCGTCCCCGTATAGGCGTCCTGTGCATAGGCGTCCTCCGGGTAAGCATCTTCCATATAGGCATCCTCTGCATAAGCATCCTCCGCATAAGCATCCCCCATATAGGCGTCCTGTGCATAGGTGTCCTCCGCATAAGCGTCCTCCGTATAAGAATACTCTGCATAAGCAACCTCCGCATAGGCATCCTCTGCATAAGCGTCCTCCGGGTAAGCATCCTCCGTATAGGCGTCCTCTGCATAAGCATCCTCCGCATAAACATCCTCCATATAGGAATCCTCTGCATAAGAGTTCTGCGCATAGACGTCCTCTGCTGCTGCAGTGTAACCGATACTGATTTGCTCAAAATGGCGATTTCATACATTCAAGGTGCAATAATTATAATTATTTTAAAACCTTGAAAAGCATTTGTCTCTCTTTTTTAATCATGATACTGCTTGACACTTGTCTGAAATAGAGCACAGCATTGGTTGTGTAACAATGCAATGCAGAGTGATGTCATTCACGCGCAACTTGAGAAAACTCCAGAACTACAGCTAATCGATACCCCTCAAGTCTCACATTCCCAAAAACCTATTGTTTGGTATGGCATTTTGCACACAGCATAAGGTGGTGGTGGCGGAGTGATTTTATTTTATTTTTCCATGTCACGCATCTATTTTTTTAATTATTTATCTTACTTTTATATTCATGTTTTTGTTAAGGATTTTCTATATCAGCTATAAAAGGATACATTATGTGCTGTACGTCCTGTATCAGACACTGTCGCGAGCACGCAAATGTCCATTGCACACAATTTGATGAAGCAAAATGTACAGGACAGGCACGCGATGGCGCAGGGCAGAAAAGTGTGGCCCGGGAGGGAGGGGCCAGGCAGAGAGGAGGGGACGTGGGATGGGGCGGGGGGGTTCTGGGTGCAATAACAGCAGAAGGCGGAGAGAGAAGGCAGGATGAATAGGGCTTTCCCAGAGTGTCCGCTGGAAAGTCAGCAGGGGGCTGCGGGGTGGGGGGTGACCAGATGCAAGGGGAGCGAGAAAGGATCTTTGCAGCTTCGTCTTTTGGTAAGAGTTCAGTTACTAGTGGGACACTTCCACTCTTGCACGCCATCCTTTCCTGGGAAAGGCTGCAATGTCTCTCTGAAGACCTAACACAATTCTCGATTCTTTTTCCTGCAAGTCTTATTCCATCTCAAATTGTGCAACAGTGCTATTTTCCTTGGTTTTGCTTGTGTAAAGCGCCTTTTTACTGCCACATCGCCAGCTAGAGCTTATCCTGGGTGTTAGGGAGAATTCTCCGAATGGCTAATTTCCCTTACCAATTGAGTTCCTCGGCAGCTTTGCTGGATTTCTAGGATTTATTTTGTCACCTGGTAAGAGTGTGAGCCTTTTTTCCCCACTCTTACATGTGTTTTTGCTGTGTGTTGTACATTGTTTTTGCTCATGGACTATGGAGTCTCACCTACTCCATAGGCATCATCTTTTTACTGTGTGTTACACAGCACCTTTACTGCAGTGACACAGGGTTGTCTTTTTAGACTTCCCACTTTGAATTCCATTTTCTGGGACTGACTACTGTCTCCCAGAACATGTAAAGTCCCCATTGACTTCACTAGTCTTTTTAAAATTACAGACCCAGTACAACTTATCTTCCAATAGAGTACTGGAAGGGTTAATAGTTATCCCTTTTTGTCTGATTCTCATGGAACATTATTTTGTTCCCCTTTCTCTAAGATTTGGCTGGTGGCAGTGGTATCTACCATTTTTATTCTACCGCGAGCTATCGAAATAGCCTTGGTTACGTTAGAGACTATGGTGGTAGCCTCAAACTCTAACCCGCTGGACCCCATTGGTTTTTATTTGATTCCAGTCGGGTTTATTCACCATTTCTTTTTGTAAAGGTCTTCCTCCTGTTTTACTCTGTGCACCAAACCAGGTTTGGTTCCTTTGTTCGGCGTCCTTTGACGGGCTTCTGCACAGAAGCCCTCCTTACGCGCCTGGGTGTCTGGGGGGACAGGATGTGAGGGAGGGGTTTTAGGCCCCCTGCAGAGGGTCTCCTTGGAGACCCAAGCCACACTCTAGTTTGATTGGCTAGGTGACTGTCCTGCCAGGACAGCCACCCTTCTGTGTGATTGACAGCCAGGCTGTGTGAATGGGGGAAAACTGCTTAAAAGCAGATCTCTGGGACTTGGAAGGCAGAGTCGCCACTGGAACGAGAGAACCAATGAGGAGCTGAAGGAAGACGACTGCTGCAACTACTGGACATCCCGTTGAATCCCTGCTGCAGGTCTGAATCGCCCGAAACTCCGACGACAGAGAAGATCTGCAAGGAATCTTCTTCCCTTGAGCCTGGTGGGACCAACCAGCTCGCCAAACACCAAACGCCGGCCTCCCTCTCCTGGTCGGATTTGCTGTGCATCGCTGCATTGAACCGGATAGCCAGGAGGAACGGAACCTGTTTGGGTTTTAAGGAGTGCACCTTTTATTTGACACTTTGCTCTGCTGCTGGCTTCTTCCCTAGGTAGTGCAGGACCGTCCAGTCATCCTCCTTCTTGTCACCATGACAGTCTCTTCAGGAACCGTGAGCCTGCAGGACCTGCCGGGAACTACCGCCTCAGCTACAGCATTCTTCTTCAATTAAGGTACTGTTCAAATCCAGTCGTTCGTTCCGTCCGACCGCAGTGAAAGTGTTTGAAATCTTTCGCCTCTCCGAAGGCTTGTCCTTCTCTACTCTTTTGAATAACTTTTCCTCCGACCAACTTCGTTTTGAACTCTTGGCAAAAGCTTAACAGTGAACTACTTTGAACTGTGTGATCCTCTGCAAAGACTCTGACCCATTAACATTGGCCCAGGCCTATTGACTTGAATCCTAGTTGTAGTAAGCCTTTTCTAGATTGCCCTGCCTATCACTTGTTGGTGTTGTTGATTTTGAATAACCTTGTCTTTCCACCCCTTTTAAATTGCTGGAGTGCCATTTTGCTCACACTTCATTTTGAGCTTAACTTGTCAAGAATTGATTGGGTTTCGTTGCAGTGTATTAAGACTGTGATTTTATGCCGCTTTATATAGCAAACTGTTTCATAGCTAATGGTGTAAATAAATGTATATTCTTTTACTCAGAAACCTTGAATCAGTGTTTGTTTGAGCCATAGTAATTGCTGTCTCCATCTGTTTCTGTGGCATAGCTTCTTCACCTTGATCCCAAGATGTCACTTATCCTTGGTAAATTCTTGATGGCTTATAGAATATCTGCATTCTCTGGTCATTGCATCTCTTCTATGTGCATCAGTTCAGCTCATTTGTGATGTCACCCTTCATCTTTGCCGTTTATCTGCTCTGCTTCTTCAGGAATCTCATTTAAATTGACATTATATTGTCTTGTATGTAGGGTGTTCTCAATGGGTACCTTGCCTCCTAGATCTTCTTAGGTATTGGTGCTCTCACTGGTACTGCACAAAGTCCATACTCTGCTCTTTGTCTGTTCAACTGCTCCGTGTGTGTCTCATTCTCTGGTTTCCAATAGACAGGTAATATGGGCGGGGCGGTTGGAGTAGGGGTACTTGCCTCCTCCTCTACATGTGCATGTAATGTAATGCTCTGGTAGCGCGGTATGCCATTTATCATGCAAGGTGCTGTACATTTGCGTGTAATGTTCAAGTGGTGTGGTACGTTAATGCAATGTTTTGCAAAATGTGCGTGTAATGTTCAATTCAAGTAATGTGCTGCTTAACATGTGCAACGTGGGATGGGTGTGTACGATCAGCCCTGCACTTGCATGATCTCAATGTCACCTGGCCTAGTAAGATCGTTATCTCTCTCCTCCCTCTGTTCCCCCTTCCTTGCCTCGTCGCGCCTTGAAACACTTGTGTATAGGCGTGTTACAAATGCCATATCATATCATGTCATATCATAAGCTCATTCCTCGGCTGCAAACAGTTGCTCTAGGAAGTCCCAAGACACTGAGGGAGCACCCTACATAACGTAATTTCAAGATGAAACACTCACAGACTCAGGTCGCCATCATTTCCTACCACATGTTCTCCCCTCACGCCACCCTGGCCAAGGAGGCAAACAGAGTTGATCCATCCAGCATGCAAGCTTCAATGGTGCACACAGGCACACCATGAGCCTGTCACTTATCTATGGACTGACCTTACCTGATACCACTCGGTATTGACTTTATCTGATACCACTTGACATTGACCTTGCCTGATGCCACTTGGCATTGTCCTTGTCTCTGATACCACATGGCATTGACTGTATCTGATACCACGTGGCATTGACCTTGTCTGATACCACTTGGCATTGACCTTGTCTCTGATACCACATGGCATTGACTGTATCTGATGCCACTTGGCATTGTCCTTGTCTCTGATACCACATGGCATTGACTGTATCTGATACCACGTGGCATTGACCTTGTCTGATACCACTTGGCATTGACCTTGTCTCTGATACCACATGGCATTGACTGTATCTGATACCACTTGACATTGACCTTGTCTCTGATACCACATGGCATTGACCTTGCCTGATGCCACTTGGCATTGTCCTTGTCTCTGATACCACATGGCATTGACTGTATCTGATACCACTTGCCATTGTCCTTGTCTCTGATACCACATGGCATTGACTGTATCTGATACCACGTGGCATTGACCTTGTCTGATGCCACTTGGCATTGACCTTGTCTGATAGCACAATGAACATTTTAAGATAACTGGGTGCATTGCCAAACAAACCTATGCGCGTCAGTACATTGGTCTTAAACTCTACTCTTGCTTCCACTGGAAGCCAGTGGAGGTCTCTCCTGTGCTGTGAGATGTGTTCATGTTTAGACACATTTTTCAGTACGCTCACAGCATCATTTTGTAGGATCTGTAATCTCCTGATACAGCCTTCACTTGCTCCGCCAAACAGTGCGTTACAGTAATCTAGTCTCGATAGGACTAGCACTCTTACTAATGTAGCACAGTTTGCTGCAGAGACGAAAGGTTTTAACAGGCGTATTAGCCTGAGGTACTAATACAGTAGCAACTTGGGCGTCTGCCTTAAGTGATGCCTCAATAGTCACCCCCAGTGTTTTTAGTTTATTGACTATTTCAATTTCATGATGGTCAATATATAGTTTTCTATAGGCTGTTCCTAGTTTTTCTCCTATTTTGTCAGAGCCGAAGATCAGGAGTTCCATCTTCTGACTGTGCAGACAGTGTTCAGACAGAGACCGTTCTCTATCATCCAGGTGCGAACAGCTGCATGTGTGGACGTGATCATCTCTGCATCTTTTTCATAATTCCCATTTAGTCTAAACAGAAGCTGAGTATCAGCAGCATAATTAGTAAAGTATAGTCCCATAGACTCCAATAGGTCACACAGGGATCTGCAAAAGACATTAAATAAGGCAGGAGACAAGCAGGCTCCCTGTGGTACTCCGCATATAATCTGGTCTAAGACGTAGAATGCACTTTGCCAATTGATTTGGGATATCCTGTTGCTTAGAAATGATTGAAACCATTTTACTGAGTCAGAGGAACAATGTCCATTTTCCTGTATACACTTTAGAGGTTTCGTGTCATCTACAAGATCGAACGCCACTGAAAGATCTAAAAGCATTAACAAACCGGCTTTACCATCATCCACTACCCCCAGCATTTCCGATTGTCAATCTATCGTGGCGGTTTCCGTCCCATGTGCAGCCCTAAAACCAGGCTGCTGTCGATGTAGGATATTGGATTTCTCAATGTGTTGTTGGAATTGACTGGCTGCAATCATATCCACTATTTTCAATAGGAATTGTGTGTTGGTAATAGGTCTGTAATTGGAAAATTGTGTGGGTTCAAGATTAGGCTTTTTCAACAGCGGGGTAACTGTGGCGCTTTTCAACAAGTCTGGCACGTTGCTGTGAAGAAAGGGAGCATTTATAGAACGGGTTAAAAACCTACAAATGTTGTAAAACAATCTTAGAACGTAAAATGTCCATTTGACAGGTGGTAGGGTGCATCATTTTTAAAATATGAATCGGGGAATCCATAGTAATGGGCTCAAAAGAGAAAGGAGGATTAGCAAAGTCTTTTAATGTGTTTCTTATGTGTCTTATCATGCACTCCCACTTCCACAGCCATATCACTCCTTTTCTCCATTCCCATTGTGTCCCCCATCTATATGTTAGCGTTTCTGCCTCTCCTTCTCTTTCCCAGCTATTCCATCACTTCACAGACCAATGCTGTGATAACCGACTGCACCATCACTCTGCATCCAGTCACATTCCCACTTTCCTGGACATATGGAATCTTGACTAAAGCAGTCTTTACACAGGTTCGCTGGAACGACTTGATGCTCCTACCAATCTTATGTTTCAGACCCATGCACATGTTTCGACACAGTGTGGGATTCCCACACGTGGCACAACCTTTGCCGCCTCCAGCCTGCAACAATGCATTATAGTGCATGCATCACTGCAGATTGTTATAGGGGACTATTTTTGTTGCAAACCTTAAGCAGCAGCATGTAGCAACGCATTCCTTTAACACTTGACTTATAATTAGAGAACACTGGCTATTCATTAGGAGCCAGCATGAGATAAGACACTTGCAAGACTCCCTAAACGTTCACCATGCAGACATCGCCCGCCCTGCAAGGTCAAGTAGAAAGGGATTTCCTGGTCTCATGGCATGAGCATGAGGGATGGTATCTTCTTCAAATGATGAAAAAATACAGTCCATGGGCCTCTTCCCCCCAATACCCCATCTGGCTCTTGATGGCCTGTCAAGTGTCCAAGGTTGGTTAGTAAAATGCCAACCTATCAAAATCCTTAGTGTCATGCTGCCCATTGAATTATATGCCAACCAATCCTGTAACGTAGAAATGATGTACTTTTACATTTATCGAAATAAGGGGGATCTCAGGTGGAGCCATCAGATATGGCTAACCCAATCAAATGCTTGTCCCCTATATGATCTATATGTAGCCATACCCATTAACCAATCCCCAATCTGCACTGTGATTATGAGATGATGTCAGTGATGATGCGGTTGGTGTACTTAAATGATTGTTTTGTATTAACTCTCTGAGAGACATGATATTGTATTGCTCGTCTGCTGTCCCTGCTTTATTTGGATGATACTAACGTTGGAGTTGGTCTTGCATTTGGTCTATTTCCTCATTTAGCCTAGTTTGGATTGAGTCCAGTTCCTCCGGCATTCTTGGGACCTTTGGGCTCCCCTCAACAAGGGGGTTCCTGAGGCTGCTGGCAGTGAAATACAGGGGGATCAGATGGGCGCTGCCACATAACCACTACTATTATATCAAACACTCCAGCCGAGAACCATGCGCTCCTGAAATATCTATTATTATTTATCTTCATTGCTGCAGTGCCCCTCAAAGAGGCACCTTCTTGAAAAAATATAATTCTTACCCATGTCCTGAACTACAGTCTTGCACTTCTTGATTACACTGGGCATCGAAGGAACATGGGTAAAAATAATCAGGTATACATTTTAGGTTAAATTCACTCCACTGACCTTGTGCCATTTAACCAGTTTGGCTGTTTATCCTGGACCCTGGTCTACCGATAAATCTGCCTCATTATGAGTTGTGGTTTGTTGAAGTTAGTCCCCATCTGTGGAGTCAGCAGGACATCCTGGGAGCTTGGGAGCATTTACTGCAGGCGTTAGGTCCCCCTGAGTTAAACCCTTTATTTTTGGGAGGAAAAGTGGAGATAAAAAACTCCAGCCAAGTGCTAGGTTCTTGTGACAAATCAACTTCCGCAGCACCAGTGGTCCAGGGTTGAATATCGGTTTCTAAACCATCAATCAGCCCCATACCTCTAGTGCACCAGAAGGGATACAAACAGATTTGAAACGCAAGTGAATTATAGGACCTCCTTGTCCAATTTTTGGTAACGTGGACGGAATGGCAGGCTTATCACCGCAAGGTCGTGGAACGTTGGTTAGCTGTATCACTGCAACTAACTGAGAAAATACAATTATTGCCCAACGATAAAAGTGACTGTCCAGTCAAGGTAGTAAAAAATATCTACTTTATTATTATTCAACAGACAGTTCTAGCAACACTACAAAATACAAACCACCCTGTAAGGAATGCAGATAACAGACAGTTTCAAGAAGGAAAAGGGATGGACTCTGGATACTGACAGGGGGGTAGTAAGTAAAGTAGTTAATTACAATAGTTTAAGGATACTTGGTCTATGAACAAAGGGAGCAACGGGTCGTAAAATGTCACCAGGAGCCTTAGGAGAAGGACCAGGGAGACAGAACCACAATGTACTTTGTGCTTGTAAATGTTCTTGGTGCTCAACAGGGCCAAGTCGATTTCAGGGTGCTTTGGAGCTCCTCCCGGCAGAATTCCAGATCGGAGACAGCTGCGGATATCAGGCAGCATGCAGTTCGGCGAGCGAGGCTAGTTGGATGGCTTCAGGCTGGCCTACACGGCGTATTGGGGTCAGGAATTGTTGTCTCAGTGCTATTTGGCGGGTATGAAGAACTGGCCAAGGCATCTCGGATGACGTTAGGGACTGCGGAGTGACAACAGTCACTGCGAGTGGCTCAACTGGCCCAAAAAGGTCCTTTAAGGCAGACGCTGGTTGATGTTTGTCTATGCACTCCTCCTAGCTTCTTCACTGGGCTCGTGTCGTCCTTTAAGGGGGACAGCGCAAAGCTGAGCAGAGTGTTTGCAGGAAACAGCCTTGTCCTTTGTTCAGGGACTCTGGTGGGGCACTTCCCAGCTAGGAAGCGTACTGGCCAAACCTAGCAGGGCATGCTGTGTCCTAGCTGGGGACCAGCTCTGGAGCTGCTGGATGGGTCCTCTGAGTCTGGTATCTCCCTCCGTTCCCTGGGAGACGTTTAGGGGAGGGATCTTGGTTCCATCTTTGGAAATCCTGGCCTTCCTTCACTTGCGGAAGCTGTAAGGCAGACTGTACCTTCAGCCGGGATACAAAGGAATTATTTTTGTTACTCCTTGTAAAGTCTTCAGATGATCTGCCCAAAAGAGGGGCACAGCCCTCTTTTAAAGCCAAATGGTGTAGGCTAAGCCTACCTTAATGAACCAATCCTGGGTCCCCACAAACAATTTCCTGTATGCATGAGGTCATAACTACAGTGCTAATGTGTTTCCTCTCCTTCTTTTGCAGCTGCCAGACCATCATCAACAGCAGGTAATTCTCAGTCACCCCTGCCCCCCACTCACACCCCCCTGGTGTGCCACTTAGTCAGCGCCTGAACCTTACACTGTGTCCTGTCTCATTTCCAGCTACCAGCCAAGCTCCTGCAAGTACAACTGCACCAGGTAGGACCTCTTTGATGGGAACGTTGCTCTTTGCTTCACAGAAATGCTGCTGTTATATTAAAAAGTGGGTCCAGCGATGAGTGGAAAAGGAAGGGTTTTGGGTTGTCTGGAGTTGATGAAACCGTGGAGTGATGTCTGTGATGTACGGTGTGATGTTGGCGCAGCATCGCATAGACGGCACAAGGATTGCTGAGACATCATCCTTAGCTGTGGTTATTCGTGGCTGGGCATGTTACCCAAGGCTCATCCAATGGCCCCGGGGTTCTGATTTAGACATTAGCCACAGCTCCCCCAATTCTGCACCAAGCTACATAATTGGGTGGCGCTATGAGGTGGCGCACTGATATGATGACTCGGAGACCATGATCTAGGGAGTTGGTCTTTTACCCAAGAGGGTGGCAGTGCCAGTATGTGTTCCTCGAGGCCGTCCTCCACGTGTGTTTCAATGTCTAATTTGCGCGTTGGGTAAATTCACCGTCCTGTGCACCCACAGAATATATTGTTAGGAACATTTTAAAATATAGTACACAAGGAAGACTGTTTATCATTATCAGCGGGGATCTGGAATGAGCAAAACCGATTTCCCTTGAGCTACCTGTACTTATATAATGGTAATAAGTCCTTCCTTGATGTTCATGACAACATGGACACCAAAGAGGCAGAGGCAATGTAGGGGGATATGCAGCTGGCACACAGCTAGCCCGGTGTGAGTTCAACTTTAGTTAAACATGTTAAATATATTATTTGATACAGCAGTTCTAAAATTGTGTTTAAGCCGCACATCAAGCAAGTTCTGAGCCAGCAAATGTCAGCAAACACGTGTCAGTGCTTTTCATTTCACACAGCAACATTAATGATAAAATACTGGCATTTTTTTGAAAGCAAGGTTTGCAATGTTAACAAATTACATTGTAATTGAAATTTAAATAAATGGACTCGAGTCTGATCTGCAGACATGATGTCTCTATTTGTAACTATGCTCCACTTATCACTGTTTTATCCTTGATCACAAAGTAAGCCTGTGCACCTGCACTGCCCCTCCAGTCAGAACCCCCTGTCTGGAGCCAGAATGGAGCAAGCCTCCTTGCCTCTGCCCTCCCACCGCTTGGGCTAACACTCCGCCCACTGTGTGCAAGGGGCACGAGGCAAGCCTCCTGGAGTTTGTGCAGTCACTCCTTGGCCTGTGAGTCCATCCTGCCTGTCCATATTGCACGGTCCCCTGTTTGGTCACGCAAACCAATAATCGTGTTACGCCTCTTCGATTTGCCCAGTTTCCTCACCAGGAACTTATTGGCTTTGTCACCCTTATCATAGTAACCCTGTCTGGTCACCAGGAGAGAGTGTGCCGTTTCTTCTGCATAGAGAGCTTCTAATTGGTTTCTGGCGATTTGTGAGGACCGGTGAAGGTTCGGGGCCCACCCTTTTATATATTTCACCTCAAGCACCAACATTTCTTGTTCCAATTGGGAATGGGCATGACACTTCTGTTTATAGTACGCAGCTGAATGGGGTATCAAGTCTATAAGAGAAGAGGATCGATGGGCATGGGAGAAGAAAGTAAAGTCCTGTTACCCCAGTTGTAGTACCCTCCAAGCATCGACCACCCCGAGGGATTTGAAAAAATTGAGAATACCCACTGCGATCTTAAAATCTTTCGCAGTAGGAACATGCGTTTTATCTACCGTCGGGTCGGGGACCCCATTGAAAACCCCCCAATTAACACGTGACCTTTAAGAAAGGGGCGAATGCTCATTTCAAGGTGCTTGTAGTATTGTTCCTGCCCTTCGTTAGGGGAATAGATCGAAACCAGGGAATGCAATTCTCCAAACAACACCCCTTTAATGCCAACATATCTCCCCTGCGGATCCTGCATAGCGACCACTTCCTGAATGGAATACCTTTCGCCAATAGGATAGCAGTTCCACCAATCTTCGAGCTGCTAGAGGCCAGGAATTGTCTCTGACGTCTCTATTCCGAAGGTGAGCAAAGTCTGGGGGAAGCAGGTGTGTTTCCTGCAGGAAGATCACATTACCATTCAAGTCTTCCAAACGCCGCAGGATTGACTTCCGCTTTGCTGGAGAGTTTAATCCCTTCACAGTGAGTGACAGGAACTCCAGATTCTGATTGGGCAGGGGGGATCAAACTTAAATCAGCATCTCCCGTGATGGTGGGAGGGACCACATGAGGTTCCTTTGCCATTAAAGTTCTGATAGATCCTAATTCCAGGTAACAAACACCGTTTTCTATGAACTAACAAACCAAAAGAGAATAGCGCAAAAACGAGCTGAAAAACACAGGGATTTTCGCCCATTCGACCACGAAGTAACATCGCACTCTAGGCCGGGCGTAGGCCGCATGAAGTGCATAATAATGACGATAACTTGCTACACTGAGTCCTTTCGAGAGCTCGGTCTATGTGTATGGTCCAAAAAAATCAATGATCTATCCAGATCGGGCAAGAGGGCCTGAAAGAAATCTCCTATGCACTCTGTTAAGGCTTGGTCTGAGATTGAAGAAGGCACTCCCCTGATTCCTAGGCTCTATTCTACAAATCCTCCTGTTCAGATGCCAAGGATTTTCTTTTCCTTTCCAATGAGTGGACCCTTCCTTGAAGATCAGCCATCAGGAAGAGTGATCCAAAACTTGATCTTCCATTTCCCCCAGCCTTTGTTCTGCTTCCAGGACCCTTTGGTACAGCCGGTCCAGTTTAGTTGAGATTTCTGACATACAGTTATGGAATTCGGTCTTAATGTCAATGACGAAAGCTTGAATGTCGTCCTTGTTGGCCAACTGACCAGTAGGGTGGTCTGGAGATTGAGGTAATGATTTCACAGCCTCTGCGTTTTCCCTCTATCAGATGGCAGCAGCTATGGAGTTGGCACAGGGTTTCCTTCTCTCTGGCTCCGGGCACACTTCTCTAAGACGAGCGTCAGCCTGTAATCCTGCCGTTGGGTGGCTGGCAGCACACCACTCTGGTATGCTGATCTGGCGGTGCCATCATGGAATCGCTCAGCATTCCTCAGGGCGACACAGACCCCCGGCCGCTGCCTGGCTCCCGAGCCACTACGGGCGTCACTGCGTCAACTACCCCTTCACCATCGCTTGCTGATCACTGTCCTTCCTTCTCCAGTCTTGAATAGAGGGATAGAAGCGTTATATCATGCTTCAGAACTGGGCTTCATGCGGAGGCCGTTAGCAACGCGTCCACATAGTGGGTGCTGCTAGCCAGACCCCCCATGTGATATTTTTGACACTTTCTCTAGACTTTAAAACATTTGAAAAGGGCTTAACTGAGGCACTGCCTAGCCATGCATCTGGTTTCTTTCATTACTTGCACACAGCAGCACTGCGCCCCAGCTCCCCTTTGCCACCCTTGACGAGGTTGCTCTGTACCATTGCTGGTAGTTTAGGTTCACATGAGGGACTTTTATTATCCTGCAATCTATATAGTAATCTTTGTAGAACAGACAAGCTCAGGGCCAGCCTTAGTGGTGGCAGCAAAAAATAATTTAGTGCCCAACCTCCTGCCCTGGATATGGACGGGGGAGGGTCATTTTTTTTTCCATTGCAAACATTTTTTTCTCTGGCGGATGGGGGCACTCCCATCTCCAGTGGTTGAGCAGGGAGCTATCACTGCAATAGGGCGCTGATGCTAAAGCATTGGCGCCCTATTGTAATGAAAACTGCTCCGCTCCCTCGCTGGAGCAGGGAGTTATCACTGCAATAGGGCGCTGATGCTAAAGCATTGGCGCCCTATTGTAATGAAAACTTCTCCGCTCCCTCGCTGGAGTAGGGAGTTATCACTGCAATAGGGCATTGATGCTAAAGCATTGGCGCCCTATTGTAATGAAAACTGCTCCGCTCCCTCGCTGGAGCAGGAAGTTAATCACTGCAATAGGGCGCTGATGCTAAAGCATTGGCACCCTATTGTAATGAAAACTGCTCCGCTCCCTCACTGGAGCAGGGAGTTAGTCACTTCAATAGGGTGCCTATGGTAAACCATCAGTGCCCTATTGTAATGAAAACTGCCCCGCTCCCACGCTTGAGTGTCTGGCACCAGAACGAGAGCAGGGCTAATTTTTTTTACAATTGTGCACCTGCTGCACCTTCCCCCACCACGTCAGCTCCGGGGAACCCTTGAAAGACTCCCTCCGAGGTGGCATGATGGGGGCTAATGTGGCACCTCAGGAGGTCGCCCAGGCCTAAATCCAGCCCTGGATAAGTTTGTTCACTTCCAGTCAAGATTCCAACCACTGTCTCTCCTATTTTTGGATGTCAGATGCGCTCAAACTATTTTGGATAATTAAAAGGACTTGTCAATAAAGGAAAAATATTTAGGTTCACACAGACGTTTCCTAGCCAAGAAAGGATTCAAGTCATGCAGGCAGGACTTTGTTTTCTGTGGTGAGCTGGCGGGTTGTCCATAAGCACTTCCTGATTTGAGTTGCTCAGGTTTACTGCCTGAATGATGTTAGAAGTGTGGTAATAGCTTCTTCTGCAATTAGTCTAGCTCAAAGACCGTATAAGGATGTTTTATTGGGAAACTCAACCTGGCTACAGCCAGGAGCAGTAAAATCTAACATCGTAGGGCCTCACGATTGGTAAAAGAGTGATCATGGCCGAGACTTTGGAAGGTCGGTGGACATCACAATTGGGTACACAGGCCCCCAATGTTAAAAGTATTTTCTTCCTGAAGGCTTCGCTTCTGAACCTTCGGGGTGGATCAAAAGACATTCCCAGTTTTTTGAGAGGTGCTTTGGGTCTCGAATTTTGTTCTAGGCCACCTGATACACTTAACGTTTTCAGGGAGGGGCACCAGGTCATTAATTCCCTCACACATAAAATTCAACCAGTCCACATGACTGAGTCCCCTCAATTATTGGTTGAATGTTTACTTCCAGAGTATCAGGAGATTTCCTAAACCGCTCTAATATTCTGAAACATTTTGGTGCTATCCCTTCAATATGTTCCATATCCTCAAAGGATATGACAATGGTATACTTTGTCGATCATTACCGCACCGACTATGCTGTTCTTTACATCAATTCGAAGGAAGCCCCGTCACTGCAGCAGATGGGCTGTGATATAGTCCCCTCCTTGGAGCCACCAAACAGGACAGGGCTTCATCATTTTGACCCTTACCCAGTCCCTCACCCAAATGAACATGTAGTCTCTAACAATGAGTATAATTGTCGATTCTGTTGGCCCATCATGCAATGTGGGCCAAGATGAGAATGATTGGTCATGGGTGGGCGGTGTACTAAATGGTCCAGGAAAGTCCCAATGTGGTTCTCAGACTCTTTAGTAGAAGATGTTATTTTTCATTACTATCATGGAATACTAGGGGTCACAGGAAATTGCTAAATGACCATAAATTGGGGAAAGAATTCAAGCTATATAATGTTATCTGTTTACAGGAGACTTGGCTTACCAAAGAAGTTCATACAGATGGATATGTTTCGCTATCACAAATGTGCTATCTCTTCGGATATGGGTCGCCCCAAAGGCGGTCATCTGATTTTATTGAAGATCGAATCAGAAATTAGAGTTTCTTCTCGGATGACTCAATCATGGGCTTTTCATGTGTACACGTCCAGGACGAATCAAGCAATAAGGTGGGGAATCTTCTTCTGATGCATGTTTATTGGCATCAGGGAATATGCCCTGGGAACGAAATGTTAAAAGCTGTTGCCATGGGAAATAACTCTTGGGAGGAGTTATTTCCGAAGGGTTTTGTTATGTTAGTGGGTGATTTAAACTCCCCATGTCTGAGTGCTAGTTCTGATCAAACTAAGTAGAGATGTCCCTTGGTTAAAGATGAGAGGTGTGCAGAGGGTTGGAAGTGGCTTGTTATTCTGGAAGGTTTAGGACTAAACATGTTGAACTGGGCTGGGTCTATGGCTCCAAGAAACCACCACAATACACTGCACAATGGAACTGTGATAGATTCTATATTCATGGATGGAGGTTTATTGGAAAGCTGCTCCCCTTTGCTAATTTCCAAAACTATTTTAAGTGAACATTATATTCTAAGTGTAGATATTGACCTGGAATGGGGTGATTCGATGAGTGATGGCCCACAGGGAGTATCATTCAAGGGCACTTGTATTCAAGTCTTTTGGAACCCAGCCAAAGCTTCTAATGCCAATACTGCTTTTAAGGAATGGTGTTATTCAGCGGCAGGAGACTGGATTGCCAACACTCTAAATTATGAAAGTGCACTTAAAATATCCTAATTGGACTGTAGGTAGAAGAGCACACCGCTTCCAGTGAGATAGTGATAACATGCTGTAGGTGCTAAGGTTTAAAGACTCCCTGATGTTCCGGAGCATGATTAATAGAACCTCATATCTGCAAGCACATAAACAATTAAATGCAGTGGGTATTTTCTTGGGATATCCCAAACAATAGTCTTTTGTCGATTGAGGATTCTGGGGTTTGGCAACTGGAAGTGGATGAAGAGACCATTTTATTTGAAATATTCTTTCCAATTTAAGTTCATCCCAGGCTCCGAGACCGAACTAACGTTCCAATCTGTTATTCCGTGGTGACCCTGTAATGTGGGCAAACATCATGATTTATCTATTTAAAAACATTATAGACACAAAACGTTTTCCTGATGCTTGGTGGATTGCTCATGTAAATCCAATCTATAAACATGGCCCTAAATCCAAACACAACAAATATCGCCCATTCTCGATTCTTGATGCTGCCTTGCTGCTGCGTCACGTCAAAGATTGGGCGAAGGAGACAGGTAGGCTTCAGAGGTGGCAAATTGGTTTCCAAAAGTTTATGGGCACGTCATCAAATGGCTCTCTGTTGAAATGCCTTCAATCAACTGCATGGGCTAAAACCTATACATCTATATTTATTGCGACCATTGATCATACTGTTGATCTTGACAGTGTAAATAGGAAACTTCGATGGAAGAAACTACATGGTTGGGGAATGCCACTGGGTTTGTTGAGGTTATTGATCGGCTTGCATGAGAATTCTGTGATGCAAGCCCGACTAAATCAGGAGGGAGCTTTATCACGTCGGATTAAAGTAAATCGAGGAGTAAGACAAGGCAGCATTCTTGCCCCGTAACTTTTTAATTTATACAAATCAGAAATTGGTGAATTTTTGCAGAATGTAGCATTTGCCTACCGCAAGCTAGCCCATCTGAAAGATTTATGGCTTAGCTAAACCGATGATGTTTTGTTATTTGATTTGACTGAGAGGGGATTATAATACCTGCTTAAAGCTTTTCATAGCTATGGCAATCAGAATTACATGATGATTAATTCTCAGAAATCCAAGATAATCCAGTTCACTTTAAAAACGTGTGCTTCCTCCTACACATGGTGTGTGGGCAGAGTCACTTTGGAAAGGGTGGAATGTTTTGTCTATCTGGGATTCCCAAATTCACGCCAAGCCTAGTGTGGGGGAAATCAAGGACTCGGCCAAAGCCCGAGCCCTAGGTATGTTGAATGAGATGAAACATATTGATTCCAAATTTGGGAAATTATCTGTGAGACCCCCAATTAAGTTTTATGAGAACAAGGTGATACCCAGGTTATTGTATGGCATTGAGAAAGTTTTTTTATGGATTTAAAGTTTTTTGAAAAGCCTGGAAGCTTTTATCTGGAAAGAAGTACTGTGCATCCAAAAACCTGTTCCAGTTCCTCTAATCAGATGTGAGTTGTGTCTGAACTCTTTTGAAGGGAAGACACAGTGGAGACTTTTATCTTTTTATCCAAAGCTTCTTGATCCTCCCACTGACTCCCTTGTGATCTGAATCAAATTAGGACCTAGCAGAATAACCCATATTTGAAGGACTTAATGAGCATCTGTATGGAAATTCTGCGTAATATTGGTCTTACAGAAGGTGATTTGATCCAAATTCCAGGGTACGTAAAGAAAAAACGTGCATAGAAATGATTGGTCTTGTACTATTGATGAACTTCATTCCTATCGCTCTCTTCTGCACCTGAGTGAGGATCACAAAAAACTTGGAGAAATTGATATGTATTTAATGAAACATCCAAATCAACATTATAGGAGATCCTTCTTGAGGTTTCGACTCAATTTGTTTTTGAGAAAAGAGGTGCTATATCTTTATCATAAAGTCTTGAAGGATAACCTTTCTTGCCATTTTGGTGGCCAAAGTACACCTTCGGAAATCTTAAGACATTTGATCCTTTGCCCTTCATTGGTAAAGGAAAGGTCTAGATTTTGTGGACCGACATTTTTATGATGATTGGGGATCTGACTTCTGAAAGACCTGTCTGGCTGGTCACACAACTTCCTTAGTCATTTCAGTCGTTGTTTTTTTGGACAGCCTGGACCTTGGAGCTTTACCTCTGTAACGACTTTTATCTGTATAACAGTTTTGAAATGCACTTTAACTTTAACTGCACTTTAACTTCATTCCTTTTTCTGTATCGCGTATTCATGTTGATGTAATAATGGATTTGTTTTTATTCTTGATGAATTCTGCTATTGTTGAAACTTTTTTCAACTTTTTTACATTTTTATAACCTTGTTATATATTAAGTGTAGTGGTTTGTTTTGTTGTTTTTATTGGTCAAAAGTTATTTGACCAAATAAATAAAAACATATAGGCTCACACAGATGTTTCCTAGCCAACCAATTATTCAAGCGGTACGGGCAGGACTTTGTTTTCTGTGGTGAGCTGGTGGTTCTTCAATTAGCACTTCCTGATTTGTGTAGCTCAGGTTCACTGCCTGAATGGTGTAAGAAGGTATTTTTCTAAAACCTAACTGCGTGTTTTGTCTGCTCCCTATTGTGAAATTGACCTTTCTGGAAAAAGGATGCTGATGACTATTCAGGAACAATTTTGGGAATCTGAGCTGATTTCTGGAAGGTAATGTACTGTATCTTTGATACTTTTACAGTGTATTTATCCGTGCGTCTCCAGAATGGCGGCAGTCGCTGTGAGGGGCGCGTCGAGGTCTGGTACAATTCCTCCTGGGGGACGGTGTGTGACGATGGCTGGGACCTCAACGATGCACAGGTGGTGTGCAGACAGCTCGGCTGTGGAGTGGCGGATTCTGCTCCGATAATGGCGCAGTTCGGTCAAGGCAATGGAAGCATCATCCTGGATGATGTTGGCTGCAGAGGCTCGGAGGCCTTCCTGTCTCAGTGTTCTCATCGCGGATTGACTGTACATGACTGTATTCACGCCGAGGATGCAAGTGTTGTTTGCTCAGGTAGGTTTTTTCCTCTGAATGAATCAGGCTCCCTAAAAGCAAATTCGAACCATCTTTTTGTTGAATGGATGTTACATTTTCTCAGTCAATCAGAGCATCAAAATTGAAGGAGAACATGAAAAGTGTGAAATCATCTCAACTGGCAATTGATTTACCCCCTGCAAACGCCTCAGCAGAGCAGCCACACTCACCTGTAAACAGCCACCGAGGGCATTCCAACTTCTAGTGGGGCAATCAGCATTATTGCATGGGCCCCAGTCTCACTGCTGTCGAGCTGGACATTCAAGTGAGTTTACGCTCCTGGGTACCACACTGAGAGTTGATACAAAGCTGACCTCCTACAACACTCCATGCTGCTAGCTGGGTTCCACACTCACCTATGTCATGCAGGCACCCACCATACTTCATGCTCCCAAACCAGTGCTCATTAAAACCAAGCAGAGAATCTAACATTACTCAACCCCACGGGTTCCCGACCCACTGACATCAAGCTGAGCACCCGCCAAACCTCATGCTCCTGGGTTCCACACTCAATGACACCAAGCTGTGGATCAACCATTACTCAACCTCATGTGTCCCCTATTCACTCACATAAAGTTGAGCACCCACCATACCACATGCTCCTGCGGTCCACACTCTATGGCACCAAGCTGATAAACAACCCTTACTCAACCTCATGAGTCCCTCATTCACTGTCACTAAGCTGAGCACCTGCCATTCTTCATGCACTAGGGTTCCACACTCTATGACACTAAGTAGAGAATTAACCATTACTCAAACTCATGGGTCCCTCAGTCACTGACACCGAGCTGAGCACCCGCCACACACAATGTTCCTGGTTGCCAAACTCAATTACACCAGGATGAGAATCAACCAATACTCATCCTCATGGGTCCCTCACTCACTGACACCAAGCTTAGCACAACCATACCTTATGTTCCTGGGTTCTAGACTCAATGACACCAAGCAGAATATCAACCATTACACACCCTCAAGTTCTCTCACTCATTCACACCAAGCTGAACACCCACCATATGCCATGCTCCTGGGTTCCACACTCAGTGACACCAAGATGAGAGTCAACCATTACTCAACATCATGGATCCCTTGATCATTGACATACAGGAAAGCACACACCATATTTCAAACTCTGGAATCCCACACTCAATGACACCAAGCTAAAAACCAACCATTGCTCAACCGTATCATGAGTCCCTCACTCACTGACGCCAAGCTGAACACCCACCATACTTTATGCTCTTAGGTTCCACACTCAATGACACCAAGCATAGAATCAACCGTTACTCAACATCATGGGTCCCTCGATCATTGACACACAGCAAAGCAAACACCATATTTCATACTCTTGGGTTCCACATTCAATGTCACCTAGATGAGTATCAAACATTACTCAACCTGATGGGTCCCTCATTGGCTAGCACCAAGTTGAGAACCAATCATAAATCATGCTTCTGGTTTCGGAATCAATGACACTAAGCTGACAGTCAACCATTACTCCACCTCATTGGTTCCTTGCTCACTGACACCAAGCCGAGTACAGACTAAACGTCATGCTCTTAGGTTCCACACTCGATGACACCAAACTGAGAATCAACCATTACGCAACCTCAGACATCCCTCCATCATCGCAAGTGTGAATCACTCCACACGTATCTGCGGTATACATCTCTGATGGTGGAGAATTCTAGTGTGCAATGCTCTACCTGCATTCGCGATATATATCTCTGAATGAGGAGACTTCTAGTGTGCAACGCTCCACCAGTATCGAGGTATACAGTTTTGAAGGTGGAGATTGCTAGTGTGCAAAGCTCAGCCTGCATTTGAGGTAAACATCACTGAATGTGGAGACATCTACTGTGCAACCACTAGCATCTGAGGAATGGATCTCTGGTGGTGGAGGCTTCTACTGTGCAACACTGCACCTTCATCAGAGGTACATATCTCTGATGGCGTAGGCTGCTAGTGTGCAATGCTGCAAGTTCATCCCAGGTATACTACTCTGAGGGTCGAGACTGCTAGTGTGCGATGCTCCCCCAGCATCCAAGGTATACATCTCTAATGGTGGAGACGGCTAGTGTGTAACTCTCCACCACCATCCAAGGAAGGTATCTCTTATGTTGGAGTCTGCCAGTGAGCAACGCTCCACCAGCATCCTAGGTATACCTCTCTGATGATGAAGACTGCTAAAAAAACTCCCCCAGCATCCGAGGTATACCTCTCTGATGATGAAGACTGCTAAAAACACTCCCCCAGCATCCGAGGTATTCCTCTCTAAGGGTGGACACTGCTAAAAACACTCCCCCAGCATCCGAGGTATACCTCTCTAAGGGTGGAGACTGCTAAAAACACTCCCCCAGCATCCGAGGTATACCTCTCTAAGGGTGGAGACTGCTAAAAACACTCCCCCAGCATCCGAGGTATACCTCTCTAAGGGTGGAGACTGCTAAAAACACTCCGCCAGCATCCGAGGCATTCCTCTCTAAGGGTGGAGACTGCTAAAAACACTCCCCCAGCATCCGAGGCATACCTCTCTAAGGGTGGAGACTGCTAAAAACACTCCCCCAGCATCCGAGGTATTCCTCTCTAAGGGTGGACACTGCTAAAAACACTCCCCCAGCATCCGAGGTATACCTCTCTAAGGGTGCACACTGCTAAAAACACTCCTCCAGCATCCGAGGTATACCTCTCTAAGGGTGGACAATGCTAAAAACACTCCCCCAGCATCCGAGGTATTCCTCTCTAAGGGTGGACACTGATAAAAACACTCCCCCAGCATCCGAGGTTTACCTCTCTAAGGGTGGAGACTGCTAAAAACACTCCCCCAGCATCCGAGGTATACCTCTCTAAGGGTGGAGACTGCTAAAAACACTCCCCCAGCATCCGAGGTATTCCTCTCTAAGGGTGGAGACTGCTAAAAACACTCCCCCAGCATCCGAGGTATACCTCCCTAAGGGTGGAGACTGCTAAAAACACTCCCCCAGCATCCGAGGTATACCTCTCTAAGGGTGGACACTGCTAAAAACACTCCCCCAGCATCCGAGGTATACCTCTCTAAGGGTGGAGACTGCTAAAAACACTCCCCCAGCATCCGAGGTATACCTCTCTAAGGGTGGAGACTGCTAAAAACACTCCCCCAGCATCCGAGGTATTCCTCTCTAAGGGTGGAGACTGCTAAACACACTCCCCCAGCATCCGAGGTATACCTCTCTAAGGGTGGAGACTGCTAAAAACACTCCCCCAGCATCCGAGGTATTCCTCTCCAAGGGTGGACACTGCTAAAAACACTCCCCCAGCATCCGAGGTATTCCTCTCCAAGGGTGGACACTGCTAAAAACACTCCCCCAGCATCCGAGGTATACCTCTCTAAGGGTGGAGACTGCTAAAAACACTCCCCCAGCATCCGAGGTATTCCTCTCTAAGGGTGGAGACTGTTAAAAACACTCCCCCAGCATCCGAGGTATACCTCTCTAAGGGTAGACACTGCTAAAAACACTCCCCCAGCATCCGAGGTATTCCTCTCTAAGGGTGGACACTGCTAAAAACACTCCCCCAGCATCCGAGGTATACCTCTCTAAGGGTGGACAATGCTAAAAACACTCCCCCAGCATCCGAGGTATTCCTCTCTAAGGGTGGACACTGCTAAAAACACTCCCCCAGCATCCGAGGTTTACCTCTCTAAGGGTGGAGACTGCTAAAAACACTCCCCCAGCATCCGAGGTATTCCTCTCTAAGGGTGGAGACTGCTAAAAACACTCCCCCAGCATCCGAGGTATACCTCCCTAAGGGTGGAGACTGCTAAAAACACTCCCCCAGCATCCGAGGTATTCCTCTATAAGGGTGGAGACTGCTAAAAACACTCCCCCAGCATCCGAGGTATACCTCTCTAAGGGTGGAGACTGCTAAAAACACTCCCCCAGCATCCGAGGTATTCCTCTCTAAGGGTGGACACTGCTAAAAACACTCCCCCAGCATCCGAGGTATACCTCTCTAAGGGTGGAGACTGCTAAAAACACTCCCCCAGCATCCGAGGTATACCTCTCTAAGGGTGGAGACTGGTGGTGTGCAGCGCCCCCAGTATTCAAGGTATACCTCTCTGAGCCTGGAGACTGGTGGTGTGCAGCGCCCCCAGTATCTGAGGTATTCCTCTCTGAGGGAGGAGACTGGTGGTCTGCAATGCTCCAGCAGCATGCGAGGTATACCTCTCTGACCGTGGAGACTGCTGGTCTGCAAAACTCCATCAGCATGCGAGGTATACCTCTCTGAGGGTGGAGACTGCTGGTGTGCAAAGCTCCACCAGCATCCGCGGTATACCTCTCTGAGCGTGGACACTGCTGGTCTGCAATGCTCCATTAGCATGCGAGGTATACCTCTCTGAGCGTGGAGACTGCTGGTCTGCAATGCTCCAGCAGCATGCGAGGTATACCTCTCTGAGCGTGGAGACTGCTGGTCTGCAATGCTCCAGCAGCATGCGAGGTATACCTCTCTGAGCGTGGAGACTGCTGGTGTGCAACGCTCCACCAGCATCCGCGGTATACCTCTCTGAGCGTGGAGACTGCTGGTCTGCAACGCTCCAGCAGCATGCGAGGTATACCTCTCTGAGCGTGGAGACTGCTGGTCTGCAACGCTCCAGCAGAATGTGAGGTATACCTCTCTGAGGGAGGAGACTGCTGGTCTGCAACGCTCCAGCCGCATGCGAGGTATACCTCTCTGACCGTGGAGAATGCTGGTCTGCAACGCTCCAGCAGCATGCGAGGTATACCTCTCTGAGGGTGGAGACTGCTGGTCTGCAATGCTCCAGCAGCATGCGAGGTATACCTCTCTGAACGTGGAGACTGCTGGTCTGCAATGCTCCAGCAGCATGCGAGGTATACCTCTCTGAGCGTGGAGACTGCTGGTCTGCAATGCTCCAGCAGCATGCGAGGTATACCTCTCTGAGGGTGGAGACTGCTGGTGTGCAACGCTCCACCAGCATGCGAGGTATACCTCTCTGAGCGTGGAGACTGCTGGTCTGCAACGCTCCAGCAGCATGCGAGGTATACCTCTCTGAGGGTGGAGACTGCTGGTGTGCAACGCTCCACCAGCATGCGAGGTATACCTCTCTGAGCGTGGAGACTGCTGGTCTGCAACGCTCCAGCAGCATGCGAGGTATACCTCTCTGAGCGTGGAGACTGCTGGTCTGCAACGCTCCAGCAGCATGCGAGGTATACCTCTCTGACCGTGGAGACTGCTGGTCTGTAACGCTCCAGCAGCATGCGAGGTATACCTCTCTGAGGGTGGAGACTGCTGGTGTGCGACGCTCCAGCAGCATCCGCGGTATACCTCTCTGAGCGTGGAGACTGCTGGTCTGCGACGCTCCAGCAGCATGCGAGGTATACCTCTCTGAGGGTGGAGACTGCTGGTCTGCGACGCTCCAGCAGCATGCGAGGTATACCTCTCTGAGCGTGGAGACTGCTGGTCTGCGACGCTCCAGCAGCCTGCGAGGTATACCTCTCTGACCGTGGAGACTGCTGGTCTGCGACGCTCCAGCAGCCTGCGAGGTATACCTCTCTGAGGGTGGAGACTGCTGGTCTGCAACGCTCCAGCAGCATGCGAGGTATACCTCTCTGAGCGTGGAGACTGCTGGTCTGCAACGCTCCAGCAGCATGCGAGGTATACCTCTCTGAGGGTGGAGACTGCTGGTCTGCAACGCTCCAGCAGCATCAGCGGTATACCTCTCTGAGCGTGGAGACTGCTGGTCTGCAACGCTCCAGCAGCATGCGAGGTATACCTCTCTGAGCGTGGAGACTGCTGGTCTGCAACGCTCCAGCAGCATGCGAGGTATACCTTTCTGAGCGTGGAGACTGCTGGTCTGCAACGCTCCAGCAGCATGCGATGTATACCTTTCTGAGGGTGGAGACTGCTGGTGTGCAACGCTCCACCAGCATCCGAAGTATAACTCTCTGAGGGTGGAGGTTGGCTAATGTGAAACACTCCCCCAGAATCCGAGGTATTCCTCTCTGAGGGTGGAGACTGCTGGTGTGCAGCGCCCCCAGTATCCAAGGTATACCTCTCTGAGCGTGGAGACTGGTGGTGTGCAGCGCCCCCAGTATCTGAGGTATTCCTCTCTGAGGGAGGAGACTGGTGGTCTGCAATGCTCCAGCAGCATGCGAGGTATACCTCTCTGACCGTGGAGACTGCTGGTTTGCAAAGCTCCAGCAGCATGCGATGTATACATTTCTGAGGGTGGAGACTGCTGGTCTGCAATGCTCCAGCAGCATGCGAGGTATACCTTTCTGAGGGTGGAGACTGCTGGTGTGCAGCGCCCCCAGTATCCAAAGTATACCTCTCTGAGCGTGGAGACTGCTGGTCTGCAATGCTCCAGCAGCATGCGAGGTATACCTCTCTGACCGTGGAGACTGCTGGTCTGCAATGCTCCAGCAGCATGCGAGGTATACCTCTCTGAGGGTGGAGACTGCTGGTGCGCAACGCTCCAGCAGCATCCGCGGTATACCTCTCTGAGCGTGGAGACTGCTGGTCTGCAACGCTCCAGCAGCATGCGAGGTATACCTCTCTGACCGTGGAGACTGCTGGTCTGCAACGCTCCAGCAGCATGCGAGGTATACCTCTCTGGGGGTGGAGACTGCTGGTCTGCAACGCTCCAGCAGCATGCGAGGTATACCTCTCTGAGCGTGGAGACTGCTGGTCTGCAACGCTCCAGCAGCATGTGAGGTATACCTCTCTGAGCGTGGAGACTGCTGGTCTGCAACGCTCCAGCAGCATGCGAGGTATACCTCTCTGAGGGTGGAGACTGCTGGTCTGCAACGCTCCACCAGCATGCGAGGTATACCTCTCTGAGCGTGGAGACTGCTGGTCTGCAACGCTCCAGCAGCATGCGAGGTATACCTCTCTGAGCGTGGAGACTGCTGGTCTGCAACGCTCCAGCAGCATGCGAGGTATACCTCTCTGTGCGTGGAGACTGCTGGTCTGCAACGCTCCAGCAGCATGCGAGGTATACCTCTCTGAGGGTGGAGACTGCTGGTCTGCAACGCTCCAGCAGCATGCGAGGTATACCTCTCTGAGCGTGGAGACTGCTGGTCTGCAACGCTCCAGCAGCATGCGAGGTATACCTCTCTGAGCGTGGAGACTGCTGGTCTGCAATGCTCCAGCAGCATGCGAGGTATACCTCTCTGAGGGTGGAGACTGCTGGTGTGCAACGCTCCACCAGCATCCGCGGTATACCTCTCTGAGCGTGCAGACTGCTGGTCTGCAACGCTCCAGCAGCATGCGAGGTATACCTCTCTGAGGGTGGAGACTGCTGGTCTGCAACGCTCCAGCAGCATGCGAGGTATACCTCTCTGAGCGTGGAGACTGCTGGTCTGCAACGCTCCAGCAGCATGCGAGGTATACCTTTCTGAGGGTGGAGACTGCTGGTCTGCAATGCTCCAGCAGCATGCGAGGTATACCTTTCTGAGGGTGGAGACTGCTGGTGTGCAACGCTCCACCAGCATCCGAAGTATAACTCTCTGAGGGTGGAGGTTGGCTAATGTGAAACACTCCCCCAGAATCCGAGGTTCTCCTCTCTGAGGGTGGAGACTGCTGGTGTGCAGCGCCCCCAGTATCCAAGGTATACCTCTCTGAGCGTGGAGACTGGTGGTGTGCAGCGCCCCCAGTATCTGAGGTATTCCTCTCTGAGGGAGGAGACTGGTGGTCTGCAATGCTCCAGCAGCATGCGAGGTATACCTCTCTGACCGTGGAGACTGCTGGTCTGCAAAGCTCCAGCAGCATGCGAGGTATACCTCTCTGAGGGTGGAGACTGCTGGTGTGCAACGCTCCACCAGCATCCGCGGTATACCTCTCTGAGCGTGGACACTGCTGGTCTGCAATGCTCCATTAGCATGCGAGGTATACCTCTCTGAGCGTGGAGACTGCTGGTCTGCAATGCTCCAGCAGCATGCGAGGTATACCTCTCTGAGGGAGGAGACTGCTGGTCTGCAATGCTCCAGCAGCATGCGAGGTATACCTCTCTGAGCATGGAGACTGCTGGTCTGCAATGCTCCAGCAGCATGCGAGGTATACCTCTCTGAGGGTGGAGACTGCTGGTCTGCAATGCTCCAGCAGCATGCGAGGTATACCTTTCTGAGGGTGGAGACTGCTGGTGTGCAGCGCCCCCAGTATCCAAGGTATACCTCTCTGAGCGTGGAGACTGCTGGTCTGCAACGCTCCAGCAGCATGCGAGGTATACCTCTCTGAGCGTGGAGACTGCTGGTCTGCAACGCTCCAGCAGCATGCGAGGTATACCTCTCTGAGGGTGGAGACTGCTGGTCTGCAACGCTCCAGCAGCATGCGAGGTATACCTCTCTGAGCGTGGAGACTGTTGGTCTGCAACGCTCCAGCAGCATGCGAGGTATACCTCTCTGAGCGTGGAGACTGCTGGTCTGCAACGCTCCAGCAGCATGCGAGGTATACCTTTCTGAGCGTGCAGACTGCTGGTCTGCAACGCTCCAGCAGCATGCGAGGTATACCTCTCTGAGGGTGCAGACTGCTGGTCTGCAACGCTCCAGCAGCATGCGAGGTATACCTCTCTGAGGGTGGAGACTGCTGGTCTGCAACGCTCCAGCAGCATGCAAGGTATACCTTTCTGAGGGTGGAGACTGCTGGTGTGCAACGCTCCACCAGCATCCGAAGTATAACTCTCTGAGGGTGGAGGTTGGCTAATGTGAAACACTCCCCCAGAATCCGAGGTATTCCTCTCTGAGGGTGAAGACTGCTGGTGTGCAGCGCCCCCAGTATCCAAGGTATACCTCTCTGAGCGTGGAGACTGGTGGTGTGCAGCGCCCCCAGTATCTGAGGTATTCCTCTCTGAGGGAGGAGACTGGTGGTCTGCAATGCTCCAGCAGCATGCGAGGTATACCTCTCTGACCGTGGAGACTGCTGGTCTGCAAAGCTCCAGCAGCATGCGAGGTATACCTCTCTGAGGGTGGAGACTGCTGGTGTGCAACGCTCCACCAGCATCCGCGGTATACCTCTCTGAGCGTGGACACTGCTGGTCTGCAATGCTCCATTAGCATGCGAGGTATACCTCTCTGAGCGTGGAGACTGCTGGTCTGCAATGCTCCAGCAGCATGCGAGGTATACCTCTCTGAGGGAGGAGACTGCTGGTCTGCAATGCTCCAGCAGCATGCGAGGTATACCTCTCTGAGGGTGGAGACTGCTGGTCTGCAATGCTCCAGCAGCATGCGAGGTATACCTTTCCGAGGGTGGAGACTGCTGGTGTGCAGCGCCCCCAGTATCCAAAGTATACCTCTCTGAGCGTGGAGACTGCTGGTCTGCAATGCTCCAGCAGCATGCGAGGTATACCTCTCTGACCGTGGAGACTGCTGGTCTGCAATGCTCCAGCAGCATGCGAGGTATACCTCTCTGAGGGTGGAGACTGCTGGTGCGCAACGCTCCAGCAGCATCCGCGGTATACCTCTCTGAGCGTGGAGACTGCTGGTCTGCAACGCTCCAGCAGCATGCGAGGTATACCTCTCTGAGGGTGGAGACTGCTGGTCTGCAACGCTCCAGCAGCATGCGAGGTATACCTCTCTGAGCGTGGAGACTGCTGGTCTGCAACGCTCCAGCAGCATGCGAGGTATACCTCTCTGAGGGAGGAGACTGCTGGTCTGCAACGCTCCAGCAGCATGCGAGGTATACCTCTCTGACCGTGGAGACTGCTGGTCTGCAACGCTCCAGCAGCATGCGAGGTATACCTCTCTGAGGGTGGAGACTGCTGGTCTGCAACGCTCCAGCAGCATGCGAGGTATACCTCTCTGAGGGTGGAGACTGCTGGTGTGCAACGCTCCACCAGCATCTGCGGTTACCTCTCTGAGCGTGGAGACTGCTGGTCTGCAACGCTCCAGCAGCATGCGAGGTATACCTCTCTGAGGGAGGAGACTGGTGGTATGCAACGCTCCAGCAGCATGCGAGGTATACCTCTGTGACCGTGGAGACTGCTGGTCTGCAACGCTCCAGCAGCATGCGAGGTATACCTCTCTGGGGGTGGAGACTGCTGGTCTGCAACGCTCCAGCAGCATACGAGGTATACCTCTCTGAGCGTGGAGACTGCTGGTCTGCAACGCTCCAGCAGCATGCGAGGTATACCTCTCTGAGGGTGGAGACTGCTGGTCTGCAACGCTCCACCAGCATGCGAGGTATACCTCTCTGAGCGTGGAGACTGCTGGTCTGCAACGCTCCAGCAGCATGCGAGGTATACCTCTCTGAGCGTGGAGACTGCTGGTCTGCAACGCTCCAGCAGCATGCGAGGTATACCTCTCTGTGCGTGGAGACTGCTGGTCTGCAACGCTCCAGCAGCATGCGAGGTATACCTCTCTGAGGGTGGAGACTGCTGGTCTGCAACGCTCCAGCAGCATGCGAGGTATACCTCTCTGAGCGTGGAGACTGCTGGTCTGCAACGCTCCAGCAGCATGCAAGGTATACCTCTCTGAGCGTGGAGACTGCTGGTCTGCAACGCTCCAGCAGCATGCGAGGTATACCTCTCTGAGGGTGGAGACTGCTGGTGTGCAACGCTCCACCAGCATCCGCGGTATACCTCTCTGAGCGTGCAGACTGCTGGTCTGCAACGCTCCAGCAGCATGCGAGGTATACCTCTCTGAGGGTGGAGACTGCTGGTCTGCAACGCTCCAGCAGCATGCGAGGTATACCTCTCTGAGCGTGGAGACTGGTGGTGTGCAGCGCCCCCAGTATCTGAGGTATTCCTCTCTGAGGGAGGAGACTGGTGGTCTGCAATGCTCCAGCAGCATGCGAGGTATACCTCTCTGACCGTGGAGACTGCTGGTCTGCAAAGCTCCAGCAGCATGCGAGGTATACCTCTCTGAGGGTGGAGACTGCTGGTGTGCAACGCTCCACCAGCATCCGCGGTATACCTCTCTGAGCGTGGACACTGCTGGTCTGCAATGCTCCATTAGCATGCGAGGTATACCTCTCTGAGCGTGGAGACTGCTGGTCTGCAATGCTCCAGCAGCATGCGAGGTATACCTCTCTGAGGGAGGAGACTGCTGGTCTGCAATGCTCCAGCAGCATGCGAGGTATACCTCTCTGAGCATGGAGACTGCTGGTCTGCAATGCTCCAGCAGCATGCGAGGTATACCTCTCTGAGGGTGGAGACTGCTGGTCTGCAATGCTCCAGCAGCATGCGAGGTATACCTTTCTGAGGGTGGAGACTGCTGGTGTGCAGCGCCCCCAGTATCCAAGGTATACCTCTCTGAGCGTGGAGACTGCTGGTCTGCAACGCTCCAGCAGCATGCGAGGTATACCTCTCTGAGCGTGGAGACTGCTGGTCTGCAACGCTCCAGCAGCATGCGAGGTATACCTCTCTGAGGGTGGAGACTGCTGGTCTGCAACGCTCCAGCAGCATGCGAGGTATACCTCTCTGAGCGTGGAGACTGTTGGTCTGCAACGCTCCAGCAGCATGCGAGGTATACCTCTCTGAGCGTGGAGACTGCTGGTCTGCAACGCTCCAGCAGCATGCGAGGTATACCTTTCTGAGCGTGCAGACTGCTGGTCTGCAACGCTCCAGCAGCATGCGAGGTATACCTCTCTGAGGGTGCAGACTGCTGATCTGCAACGCTCCAGCAGCATGCGAGGTATACCTCTCTGAGGGTGGAGACTGCTGGTCTGCAACGCTCCAGCAGCATGCAAGGTATACCTTTCTGAGGGTGGAGACTGCTGGTGTGCAACGCTCCACCAGCATCCGAAGTATAACTCTCTGAGGGTGGAGGTTGGCTAATGTGAAACACTCCCCCAGAATCCGAGGTATTCCTCTCTGGGGGTGAAGACTGCTGGTGTGCAGCGCCCCCAGTATCCAAGGTATACCTCTCTGAGCGTGGAGACTGGTGGTGTGCAGTGCCCCCAGTATCTGAGGTATTCCTCTCTGAGGGAGGAGACTGGTGGTCTGCAATGCTCCAGCAGCATGCGAGGTATACCTCTCTGACCGTGGAGACTGCTGGTCTGCAAAGCTCCAGCAGCATGCGAGGTATACCTCTCTGAGGGTGGAGACTGTTGGTGTGCAACGCTCCACCAGCATCCGCGGTATACCTCTCTGAGCGTGGACACTGCTGGTCTGCAATGCTCCATTAGCATGCGAGGTATACCTCTCTGAGCGTGGAGACTGCTGGTCTGCAATGCTCCAGCAGCATGCGAGGTATACCTCTCTGAGGGAGGAGACTGCTGGTCTGCAATGCTCCAGCAGCATGCGAGGTATACCTCTCTGAGCGTGGAGACTGGTGGTGTGCAGCGCCCCCAGTATCTGAGGTATTCCTCTCTGAGGGAGGAGACTGGTGGTCTGCAATGCTCCAGCAGCATGCGAGGTATACCTCTCTGACCGTGGAGACTGCTGGTCTGCAATGCTCCAGCAGCATGCGAGGTATACCTCTCTGAGGGTGGAGACTGCTGGTGTGCAACGCTCCACCAGCATCCGTGGTATACCTCTCTGAGAGTGGAGACTGCTGGTCTGCAATGCTCCAGCAGCATGCGAGGTATACCTCTCTGAGCGTGGAGACTGCTGGTCTGCAATGCTCCAGCAGCATGTGAGGTATACCTCTCTGAGGGTGGAGACTGCTGGTCTGCAATGCTCCAGCAGCATGCGAGGTATACCTTTCTGAGGGTGGAGACTGCTGGTGTGCAGCGCCCCCAGTATCCAAGGTATACCTCTCTGAGCGTGGAGACTGGTGGTGTGCAGCGCCCCCAGTATCTGAGGTATTCCTCTCTGAGGGAGGGACGAGACTGGTGGTCTGCAATGCTCCAGCAGCATGCGAGGTATACCTCTCTGAGGGTGGAGACTGCTGGTCTGCAATGCTCCAGCAGCATGCGAGGCATACCTCTCTGAGGGTGGAGACTGCTGGTGTGCAATGCTCCAGCAGCATGCGAGGTATACCTCTCTGAGCGTGGAGACTGCTGGTCTGCAAAGCTCCAGCAGCATGCGAGGTATACCTCTCTGAGCGTGGAGACTGCTGGTCTGCAAAGCTCCAGCAACATGCGAGGTATACCTTTCTGAGGGTGGAGACTGCTGGTGTGCAACGCTCCACCAGCATCCGAAGTATAACTCTCTGAGGGTGGAGGTTGGCTAATGTGAAACACTCCCCCAGAATCCGAGGTTCTCCTCTCTGAGGGTGGAGACTGCTGGTGTGCAGCGCCCCCAGTATCCAAGGTATACCTCTCTGAGCGTGGAGACTGGTGGTGTGCAGCGCCCCCAGTATCTGAGGTATTCGTCTCTGAGGGAGGAGACTGGTGGTCTGCAATGCTCCAGCAGCATGCGAGGTATACCTCTCTGAGGGTGGAGACTGCTGGTGTGGAACGCTCCACCAGCATCCGTGGTATACCTCTCTGAGAGTGGAGACTGCTGGTCTGCAATGCTCCAGCAGCATGCGAGGTATACCTCTCTGAGCGTGGAGACTGCTGGTCTGCAATGCTCCAGCAGCATGCGAGGTATACCTCTCTGAGCGTGGAGACTGCTGGTCTGCAACGCTCCAGCAGCATGCGAGGTATACCTCTCTGTGCGTGGAGACTGCTGGTCTGCAACGCTCCAGCAGCATGCGAGGTATACCTCTCTGAGGGTGGAGACTGCTGGTCTGCAACGCTCCAGCAGCATGCGAGGTATACCTCTCTGAGCGTGGAGACTGCTGGTCTGCAACGCTCCAGCAGCATGCGAGGTATACCTCTCTGAGCGTGGAGACTGCTGGTCTGCAACGCTCCAGCAGCATGCGAGGTATACCTCTCTGAGGGTGGAGACTGCTGGTGTGCAACGCTCCACCAGCATCCGCGGTATACCTCTCTGAGCGTGCAGACTGCTGGTCTGCAACGCTCCAGCAGCATGCGAGGTATACCTCTCTGAGGGTGGAGACTGCTGGTCTGCAACGCTCCAGCAGCATGCGAGGTATACCTCTCTGAGCGTGGAGACTGCTGGTCTGCAACGCTCCAGCAGCATGCGAGGTATACCTTTCTGAGGGTGGAGACTGCTGGTCTGCAATGCTCCAGCAGCATGCGAGGTATACCTTTCTGAGGGTGGAGACTGCTGGTGTGCAACGCTCCACCAGCATCCGAAGTATAACTCTCTGAGGGTGGAGGTTGGCTAATGTGAAACACTCCCCCAGAATCCGAGGTTCTCCTCTCTGAGGGTGGAGACTGCTGGTGTGCAGCGCCCCCAGTATCCAAGGTATACCTCTCTGAGCGTGGAGACTGGTGGTGTGCAGCGCCCCCAGTATCTGAGGTATTCCTCTCTGAGGGAGGAGACTGGTGGTCTGCAATGCTCCAGCAGCATGCGAGGTATACCTCTCTGACCGTGGAGACTGCTGGTCTGCAAAGCTCCAGCAGCATGCGAGGTATACCTCTCTGAGGGTGGAGACTGCTGGTGTGCAACGCTCCACCAGCATCCGCGGTATACCTCTCTGAGCGTGGACACTGCTGGTCTGCAATGCTCCATTAGCATGCGAGGTATACCTCTCTGAGCGTGGAGACTGCTGGTCTGCAATGCTCCAGCAGCATGCGAGGTATACCTCTCTGAGGGAGGAGACTGCTGGTCTGCAATGCTCCAGCAGCATGCGAGGTATACCTCTCTGAGCATGGAGACTGCTGGTCTGCAATGCTCCAGCAGCATGCGAGGTATACCTCTCTGAGGGTGGAGACTGCTGGTCTGCAATGCTCCAGCAGCATGCGAGGTATACCTTTCTGAGGGTGGAGACTGCTGGTGTGCAGCGCCCCCAGTATCCAAGGTATACCTCTCTGAGCGTGGAGACTGCTGGTCTGCAACGCTCCAGCAGCATGCGAGGTATACCTCTCTGAGCGTGGAGACTGCTGGTCTGCAACGCTCCAGCAGCATGCGAGGTATACCTCTCTGAGGGTGGAGACTGCTGGTCTGCAACGCTCCAGCAGCATGCGAGGTATACCTCTCTGAGCGTGGAGACTGTTGGTCTGCAACGCTCCAGCAGCATGCGAGGTATACCTCTCTGAGCGTGGAGACTGCTGGTCTGCAACGTTCCAGCAGCATGCGAGGTATACCTTTCTGAGCGTGCAGACTGCTGGTCTGCAACGCTCCAGCAGCATGCGAGGTATACCTCTCTGAGGGTGCAGACTGCTGGTCTGCAACGCTCCAGCAGCATGCGAGGTATACCTCTCTGAGGGTGGAGACTGCTGGTCTGCAACGCTCCAGCAGCATGCAAGGTATACCTTTCTGAGGGTGGAGACTGCTGGTGTGCAACGCTCCACCAGCATCCGAAGTATAACTCTCTGAGGGTGGAGGTTGGCTAATGTGAAACACTCCCCCAGAATCCGAGGTATTCCTCTCTGAGGGTGAAGACTGCTGGTGTGCAGCGCCCCCAGTATCCAAGGTATACCTCTCTGAGCGTGGAGACTGGTGGTGTGCAGCGCCCCCAGTATCTGAGGTATTCCTCTCTGAGGGAGGAGACTGGTGGTCTGCAATGCTCCAGCAGCATGCGAGGTATACCTCTCTGACCGTGGAGACTGCTGGTCTGCAAAGCTCCAGCAGCATGCGAGGTATACCTCTCTGAGGGTGGAGACTGCTGGTGTGCAACGCTCCACCAGCATCCGCGGTATACCTCTCTGAGCGTGGACACTGCTGGTCTGCAATGCTCCATTAGCATGCGAGGTATACCTCTCTGAGCGTGGAGACTGCTGGTCTGCAATGCTCCAGCAGCATGCGAGGTATACCTCTCTGAGGGAGGAGACTGCTGGTCTGCAATGCTCCAGCAGCATGCGAGGTATACCTCTCTGAGGGTGGAGACTGCTGGTCTGCAATGCTCCAGCAGCATGCAAGGTATACCTTTCTGAGGGTGGAGACTGCTGGTGTGCAGCGCCCCCAGTATCCAAAGTATACCTCTCTGAGCGTGGAGACTGCTGGTCTGCAATGCTCCAGCAGCATGCGAGGTATACCTCTCTGACCGTGGAGACTGCTGGTCTGCAATGCTCCAGCAGCATGCGAGGTATACCTCTCTGAGGGTGGAGACTGCTGGTGCGCAACGCTCCAGCAGCATCCGCGGTATACCTCTCTGAGCGTGGAGACTGCTGGTCTGCAACGCTCCAGCAGCATGCGAGGTATACCTCTCTGAGGGTGGAGACTGCTGGTCTGCAACGCTCCAGCAGCATGCGAGGTATACCTCTCTGAGCGTGGAGACTGCTGGTCTGCAACGCTCCAGCAGCATGCGAGGTATACCTCTCTGAGGGAGGAGACTGCTGGTCTGCAACGCTCCAGCAGCATGCGAGGTATACCTCTCTGACCGTGGAGACTGCTGGTCTGCAACGCTCCAGCAGCATGCGAGGTATACCTCTCTGAGGGTGGAGACTGCTGGTCTGCAACGCTCCAGCAGCATGCGAGGTATACCTCTCTGAGGGTGGAGACTGCTGGTGTGCAACGCTCCACCAGCATCTGCGGTTACCTCTCTGAGCGTGGAGACTGCTGGTCTGCAACGCTCCAGCAGCATGCGAGGTATACCTCTCTGAGGGAGGAGACTGGTGGTCTGCAACGCTCCAGCAGCATGCGAGGTATACCTCTGTGACCGTGGAGACTGCTGGTCTGCAACGCTCCAGCAGCATGCGAGGTATACCTCTCTGGGGGTGGAGACTGCTGGTCTGCAACGCTCCAGCAGCATGCGAGGTATACCTCTCTGAGCGTGGAGACTGCTGGTCTGCAACGCTCCAGCAGCATGCGAGGTATACCTCTCTGAGGGTGGAGACTGCTGGTCTGCAACGCTCCACCAGCATGCGAGGTATACCTCTCTGAGCGTGGAGACTGCTGGTCTGCAATGCTCCAGCAGCATGCGAGGTATACCTCTCTGAGCGTGGAGACTGCTGGTCTGCAACGCTCCAGCAGCATGCGAGGTATACCTCTCTGTGCGTGGAGACTGCTGGTCTGCAACGCTCCAGCAGCATGCGAGGTATACCTCTCTGAGGGTGGAGACTGCTGGTCTGCAACGCTCCAGCAGCATGCGAGGTATACCTCTCTGAGCGTGGAGACTGCTGGTCTGCAACGCTCCAGCAGCATGCGAGGTATACCTCTCTGAGCGTGGAGACTGCTGGTCTGCAACGCTCCAGCAGCATGCGAGGTATACCTCTCTGAGGGTGGAGACTGCTGGTGTGCAACGCTCCACCAGCATCCGCGGTATACCTCTCTGAGCGTGCAGACTGCTGGTCTGCAACGCTCCAGCAGCATGCGAGGTATACCTCTCTGAGGGTGGAGACTGCTGGTCTGCAACGCTCCAGCAGCATGCGAGGTATACCTCTCTGAGCGTGGAGACTGGTGGTGTGCAGCGCCCCCAGTATCTGAGGTATTCCTCTCTGAGGGAGGAGACTGGTGGTCTGCAATGCTCCAGCAGCATGCAAGGTATACCTCTCTGACCGTGGAGACTGCTGGTCTGCAAAGCTCCAGCAGCATGCGAGGTATACCTCTCTGAGGGTGGAGACTGCTGGTGTGCAACGCTCCACCAGCATCCGCGGTATACCTCTCTGAGCGTGGACACTGCTGGTCTGCAATGCTCCATTAGCATGCGAGGTATACCTCTCTGAGCGTGGAGACTGCTGGTCTGCAATGCTCCAGCAGCATGCGAGGTATACCTCTCTGAGGGAGGAGACTGCTGGTCTGCAATGCTCCAGCAGCATGCGAGGTATACCTCTCTGAGCATGGAGACTGCTGGTCTGCAATGCTCCAGCAGCATGCGAGGTATACCTCTCTGAGGGTGGAGACTGCTGGTCTGCAATGCTCCAGCAGCATGCGAGGTATACCTTTCTGAGGGTGGAGACTGCTGGTGTGCAGCGCCCCCAGTATCCAAGGTATACCTCTCTGAGCGTGGAGACTGCTGGTCTGCAACGCTCCAGCAGCATGCGAGGTATACCTCTCTGAGCGTGGAGACTGCTGGTCTGCAACGCTCCAGCAGCATGCGAGGTATACCTCTCTGAGGGTGGAGACTGCTGGTCTGCAACGCTCCAGCAGCATGCGAGGTATACCTCTCTGAGTGTGGAGACTGTTGGTCTGCAACGCTCCAGCAGCATGCGAGGTATACCTCTCTGAGCGTGGAGACTGCTGGTCTGCAACGCTCCAGCAGCATGCGAGGTATACCTTTCTGAGCGTGCAGACTGCTGGTCTGCAACGCTCCAGCAGCATGCGAGGTATACCTCTCTGAGGGTGCAGACTGCTGGTCTGCAACGCTCCAGCAGCATGCGAGGTATACCTCTCTGAGGGTGGAGACTGCTGGTCTGCAACGCTCCAGCAGCATGCAAGGTATACCTTTCTGAGGGTGGAGACTGCTGGTGTGCAACGCTCCACCAGCATCCGAAGTATAACTCTCTGAGGGTGGAGGTTGGCTAATGTGAAACACTCCCCCAGAATCCGAGGTATTCCTCTCTGAGGGTGAAGACTGCTGGTGTGCAGCGCCCCCAGTATCCAAGGTATACCTCTCTGAGCGTGGAGACTGGTGGTGTGCAGTGCCCCCAGTATCTGAGGTATTCCTCTCTGAGGGAGGAGACTGGTGGTCTGCAATGCTCCAGCAGCATGCGAGGTATACCTCTCTGACCGTGGAGACTGCTGGTCTGCAAAGCTCCAGCAGCATGCGAGGTATACCTCTCTGAGGGTGGAGACTGTTGGTGTGCAACGCTCCACCAGCATCCGCGGTATACCTCTCTGAGCGTGGACACTGCTGGTCTGCAATGCTCCATTAGCATGCGAGGTATACCTCTCTGAGCGTGGAGACTGCTGGTCTGCAATGCTCCAGCAGCATGCGAGGTATACCTCTCTGAGGGAGGAGACTGCTGGTCTGCAATGCTCCAGCAGCATGCGAGGTATACCTCTCTGAGCGTGGAGACTGGTGGTGTGCAGCGCCCCCAGTATCTGAGGTATTCCTCTCTGAGGGAGGAGACTGGTGGTCTGCAATGCTCCAGCAGCATGCGAGGTATACCTCTCTGACCGTGGAGACTGCTGGTCTGCAATGCTCCAGCAGCATGCGAGGTATACCTCTCTGAGGGTGGAGACTGCTGGTGTGCAACTCTCCACCAGCATCCGTGGTATACCTCTCTGAGAGTGGAGACTGCTGGTCTGCAATGCTCCAGCAGCATGCGAGGTATACCTCTCTGAGCGTGGAGACTGCTGGTCTGCAATGCTCCAGCAGCATGTGAGGTATACCTCTCTGAGGGTGGAGACTGCTGGTCTGCAATGCTCCAGCAGCATGCGAGGTATACCTTTCTGAGGGTGGAGACTGCTGGTGTGCAGCGCCCCCAGTATCCAAGGTATACCTCTCTGAGCGTGGAGACTGGTGGTGTGCAGCGCCCCCAGTATCTGAGGTATTCCTCTCTGAGGGAGGGACGAGACTGGTGGTCTGCAATGCTCCAGCAGCATGCGAGGTATACCTCTCTGAGGGTGGAGACTGCTGGTCTGCAATGCTCCAGCAGCATGCGAGGCATACCTCTCTGAGGGTGGAGACTGCTGGTGTGCAATGCTCCAGCAGCATGCGAGGTATACCTCTCTGAGCGTGGAGACTGCTGGTCTGCAAAGCTCCAGCAGCATGCGAGGTATACCTCTCTGAGCGTGGAGACTGCTGGTCTGCAAAGCTCCAGCAACATGCGAGGTATACCTTTCTGAGGGTGGAGACTGCTGGTGTGCAACGCTCCACCAGCATCCGAAGTATAACTCTCTGAGGGTGGAGGTTGGCTAATGTGAAACACTCCCCCAGAATCCGAGGTTCTCCTCTCTGAGGGTGGAGACTGCTGGTGTGCAGCGCCCCCAGTATCCAAGGTATACCTCTCTGAGCGTGGAGACTGGTGGTGTGCAGCGCCCCCAGTATCTGAGGTATTCCTCTCTGAGGGAGGAGACTGGTGGTCTGCAATGCTCCAGCAGCATGCGAGGTATACCTCTCTGACCGTGGAGACTGCTGGTCTGCAATGCTCCAGCAGCATGCGAGGTATACCTCTCTGAGGGTGGAGACTGCTGGTGTGCAACGCTCCACCAGCATCCGTGGTATACCTCTCTGAGAGTGGAGACTGCTGGTCTGCAATGCTCCAGCAGCATGCGAGGTATACCTCTCTGAGCGTGGAGACTGCTGGTCTGCAATGCTCCAGCAGCATGCGAGGTATACCTCTCTGAGGGTGGAGACTGCTGGTCTGCAATGCTCCAGCAGCATGCGAGGTATACCTTTCTGAGGGTGGAGACTGCTGGTGTGCAGCGCCCCCAGTATCCAAGGTATACCTCTCTGAGCGTGGAGACTGGTGGTGTGCAGCGCCCCCAGTATCTGAGGTATTCCTCTCTGAGGGAGGGACGAGACTGGTGGTCTGCAATGCTCCAGCAGCATGCGAGGTATACCTCTCTGAGGGTGGAGACTGCTGGTCTGCAATGCTCCAGCAGCATGCGAGGCATACCTCTCTGAGGGTGGAGACTGCTGGTGTGCAATGCTCCAGCAGCATGCGAGGTATACCTCTCTGAGCGTGGAGACTGCTGGTCTGCAAAGCTCCAGCAGCATGCGAGGTATACCTCTCTGAGCGTGGAGACTGCTGGTCTGCAACGCTCCAGCAGCATGCAAGGTATACCTTTCTGAGGGTGGAGACTGCTGGTGTGCAACGCTCCACCAGCATCCGAAGTATAACTCTCTGAGGGTGGAGGTTGGCTAATGTGAAACACTCCCCCAGAATCCGAGGTATTCCTCTCTGAGGGTGAAGACTGCTGGTGTGCAGCGCCCCCAGTATCCAAGGTATACCTCTCTGAGCGTGGAGACTGGTGGTGTGCAGTGCCCCCAGTATCTGAGGTATTCCTCTCTGAGGGAGGAGACTGGTGGTCTGCAATGCTCCAGCAGCATGCGAGGTATACCTCTCTGACCGTGGAGACTGCTGGTCTGCAAAGCTCCAGCAGCATGCGAGATATACCTCTCTGAGGGTGGAGACTGTTGGTGTGCAACGCTCCACCAGCATCCGCGGTATACCTCTCTGAGCGTGGACACTGCTGGTCTGCAATGCTCCATTAGCATGCGAGGTATACCTCTCTGAGCGTGGAGACTGCTGGTCTGCAATGCTCCAGCAGCATGCGAGGTATACCTCTCTGAGGGAGGAGACTGCTGGTCTGCAATGCTCCAGCAGCATGCGAGGTATACCTCTCTGAGCGTGGAGACTGGTGGTGTGCAGCGCCCCCAGTATCTGAGGTATTCCTCTCTGAGGGAGGAGACTGGTGGTCTGCAATGCTCCAGCAGCATGCGAGGTATACCTCTCTGACCGTGGAGACTGCTGGTCTGCAATGCTCCAGCAGCATGCGAGGTATACCTCTCTGAGGGTGGAGACTGCTGGTGTGCAACTCTCCACCAGCATCCGTGGTATACCTCTCTGAGAGTGGAGACTGCTGGTCTGCAATGCTCCAGCAGCATGCGAGGTATACCTCTCTGAGCGTGGAGACTGCTGGTCTGCAATGCTCCAGCAGCATGTGAGGTATACCTCTCTGAGGGTGGAGACTGCTGGTCTGCAATGCTCCAGCAGCATGCGAGGTATACCTTTCTGAGGGTGGAGACTGCTGGTGTGCAGCGCCCCCAGTATCCAAGGTATACCTCTCTGAGCGTGGAGACTGGTGGTGTGCAGCGCCCCCAGTATCTGAGGTATTCCTCTCTGAGGGAGGGACGAGACTGGTGGTCTGCAATGCTCCAGCAGCATGCGAGGTATACCTCTCTGAGGGTGGAGACTGCTGGTCTGCAATGCTCCAGCAGCATGCGAGGCATACCTCTCTGAGGGTGGAGACTGCTGGTGTGCAATGCTCCAGCAGCATGCGAGGTATACCTCTCTGAGCGTGGAGACTGCTGGTCTGCAAAGCTCCAGCAGCATGCGAGGTATACCTCTCTGAGCGTGGAGACTGCTGGTCTGCAAAGCTCCAGCAACATGCGAGGTATACCTTTCTGAGGGTGGAGACTGCTGGTGTGCAACGCTCCACCAGCATCCGAAGTATAACTCTCTGAGGGTGGAGGTTGGCTAATGTGAAACACTCCCCCAGAATCCGAGGTTCTCCTCTCTGAGGGTGGAGACTGCTGGTGTGCAGCGCCCCCAGTATCCAAGGTATACCTCTCTGAGCGTGGAGACTGGTGGTGTGCAGCGCCCCCAGTATCTGAGGTATTCCTCTCTGAGGGAGGAGACTGGTGGTCTGCAATGCTCCAGCAGCATGCGAGGTATACCTCTCTGACCGTGGAGACTGCTGGTCTGCAATGCTCCAGCAGCATGCGAGGTATACCTCTCTGAGGGTGGAGACTGCTGGTGTGCAACGCTCCACCAGCATCCGTGGTATACCTCTCTGAGAGTGGAGACTGCTGGTCTGCAATGCTCCAGCAGCATGCGAGGTATACCTCTCTGAGCGTGGAGACTGCTGGTCTGCAATGCTCCAGCAGCATGCGAGGTATACCTCTCTGAGGGTGGAGACTGCTGGTCTGCAATGCTCCAGCAGCATGCGAGGTATACCTTTCTGAGGGTGGAGACTGCTGGTGTGCAGCGCCCCCAGTATCCAAGGTATACCTCTCTGAGCGTGGAGACTGGTGGTGTGCAGCGCCCCCAGTATCTGAGGTATTCCTCTCTGAGGGAGGGACGAGACTGGTGGTCTGCAATGCTCCAGCAGCATGCGAGGTATACCTCTCTGAGGGTGGAGACTGCTGGTCTGCAATGCTCCAGCAGCATGCGAGGCATACCTCTCTGAGGGTGGAGACTGCTGGTGTGCAATGCTCCAGCAGCATGCGAGGTATACCTCTCTGAGCGTGGAGACTGCTGGTCTGCAAAGCTCCAGCAGCATGCGAGGTATACCTCTCTGAGCGTGGAGACTGCTGGTCTGCAAAGCTCCAGCAACATGCGAGGTATACTCTCTGAGGGTGGAGACTGCTGGTCTGCATCGCTCCAGCAGCATGCGAGGTATACCTCTCTGAGCGTGGAGACTGCTGGTCTGCAACGCTCCACCAGAATCCAAGGTATACCTCTCTTAGAGTGGAGACTGCTGGTGTGCAACGCTCCACCAGCATCGACGTATACCTCTCTGAGGATGGAGACAGCTAGTCTGCAACGCTCCACCAGAATCTAAGGTATACCTCTCTGAGGGTGGAGACTGCTATTGTGCAACTCTCCACCAGCATCCGAGGTATACCTCTCTGAGGATGGAGACTGCTGGTGTGGAATGCTCCACCAGCATCCGAGGTATACCTCTCTGACGATGGAGACTGCTGGTGTGGAATGCTCCACCAGCATCCGAGGTATAGCTCTCTGATTCTAGTGGGAGGTCAGACGTGGAGTGAGATGCTGGTTGGGACGGTCCTTGAATCAATATATCTTGAACCTTGATCTGCACAGATGGAATCTTTAGCCAAAATCTAGGCCCAATCACGGAGAGATCAGTATGCACCGCTATCGTTGATTGGCTGCTGTATCAATGGGAAATATATCTGCAGTTACAGGCGAGAGTAACTCCACTAGCCATTCTGCTGGGGCACCACCGAAGAGAAAGTAAACCATGGGGAACACTCCAGTAATCCCCGTTATAGGGAACGTATCATCCAGAAATGGGGAAAAAATACCTCCACACATTAACTGAGCTCTGGGCATCTCTGGACGGCCTTGCCCCCCTTCCTGCTGCAATGGGAAGGGTTTACAAGGGTTTCATGGGGGAGAGATCTGAACTGCTAGGAGCCTATCCTTGCCCTTAGGGTAGCTAGCAGCATTCTGTGGCCTTGGTATTCACCATTGCCCTATTTGTGTTTATCACCTCTAGTTTAAGGAATGTGAATGTTCAAGCAGTTACTATTATCACCACCGGTGGTAGTTCTTCATTAATGGGCCCAGTTGGATCTGCTGAACCTCACCCATGGTGGCACAGCTTCTGAGCTAATGTGTTTCCTCTCCTTCTTTTACAGCTGCCAGACCATCATCAACAGCAGGTAATTCTCATGTTCCCCCTACCCCCCCTACTCCCCCCCTGGTGTGCCACTTAGTCAGCGCCTGAAACTTACACTGTGTCCTCTCATTTCCAGCTACCAGCCGGGCTCCTGCAAGTACAACTGCACCAGGTAGGACCTCTTTGATGGGAACGTTGCTCTTTGCTTCACAGAAATGCTGCTGTTATATTAAAAAGTGGGTCCAGCGATGAGTGGAAAAGGAAGGGTTTTGGGTTATCTGGAGTTGATGAAACAGTGGGGTGATGTCTGTGATGTACGATGTGATGTTGCCACAGCGCCGTGTGATGTTGCCGCAGCGCCTTGTGGTGCCACTGCATCGCATAAGTCGGCACAAGGATTGCTGAGACCTCATCCTTAGCTGTGCTTATTCCTGGCTGGGCATGTTACCCAAGGCTGGTCCATTGACCCTGGGTTTCTGATTTAGAAATTAGCCACTGGGAACAGCTCCCCCAATTATGCACCAAGGTACATAATTGGGTGGCGCTTTGAGGTGTCGCACTGATATGATGACTCGGAGACCATGATCTAGGGAGTTGGTCTTTTACCCAAGAGGGTGGCAGTGCCAGTATGTGTTCCTCGAGGCCGTCCTCCAATTGTGTTTCAATGTCTAATTTGCACGTTGGGTAGCTTCACCATCCTGTGCACCCAAAGAATATATTGTTAGGAACATTTTAAAATATAGTACACAAGGAAAATTGTTTATCATTATCAGCGGGAATCTGGAATGAGCAAAACCGATTTCCCTTGAGCTACCTTTATTTAAATAATGGTAATAAGTCCTTCCTTGATGGTCATGACAACATGGACACCAAAGAGGCAGAGGCAATGTAGTAAGATATATAGGTGGCACACAGCTAGCCCGGTGTGAGTTCAACTTTAGTTAAACATGTTACAAATAGTATTTGATATAGCATTTCTAAAATTGTGTTTAAGCCGCGCATCAAGCAAGTTCTGAGCCAGCAAATGTCACCAAACACGTGTCAGTGCTTTTCATTTCACACAGCAACATTAATGATAAAATACTGTAATTTTTTTGAAAGCTAGGTTTGCAATGTTAACAAATTACATTGTAATTGAAAATTAAATAAATGGACTTGAGTCTGATCTGCAGACATGATGTCTCTATTTGTAACTATGCTCCACTTATCACTGTTTTATCCTTGATCACAAAGTAAGCCTGTGCACCTGCCCTGCCCCTCCAGTCAGAACCCCCTGTCTGGAGCCAGAATGGAGCAACCCTCCTTGCCTCTGCCCTCCCACCGCTTGGGCTAACACTCAGTCCACTGTGTGCAAGGGGCACAAGGCAAGCCTCCTGGAGTTTGTGCAGTCACTCCTTGGCCAGTGAGTCCATCCTGCCTGCCAAATCTTGAGGAGGAAGACATCTTGATGTGGAAAAGGGACTTCTCTGTTGCCACAGTTCGTTCTCCTGTCCCGGTATTTTCCACATATTCGTAACCTTTACAATCTTGGCCACTCTTGGGGAGAACCCAGAACCGAGCTTCACTTAGCTACTCTGAATGCCCGCTCTGCTGTCAAACACTCCTCTGACATCTGCCTCCTTCTCAAAGACTTTGACCTGGACGTCCTCGCTCTTACCGAGACATATTTCAATGCCAGCTCTGTCACTGCTCTTGACACTCTCCTTCTTGAGGACTACAAAATCGTCTCCATACCCAGACCCAACAGGCCTGGCGGTGGAGTGGCCCTGATCTTCCCTGAGTGGGTCCTTGCTTCCATCATTCCTAGTTAATCCTACTCCTCTCCTGAATGGCTCGTCTGCAGGCTTGGGGTCTCCCCTACCCTTTATCTCACCCTCGCCACTATCTACAGACCCTCTGGCCCTATCTTCCTCTCTAAATAGGCCGACCTTGCCTCATCCCTTTCAACCTCTTCCTCCAAACTCCTCCTCTTTGGTGAATTCAACATCCACCTCGGCTCTCTTGAATCATCTTCTTCTCAGTTCCGGGTCCTTTGCGACTCCCTCTCTCTCACTATTCTTCCTTCCGGCCCAACCCACTCTGCCGGCCACACTCTTGATGCTCTCATCTGTGGTGACATCCATATCCCTAATCTGGTCACCACCCCCCTCTCTTGGTCTGACCACTCTCTCATTTCTCCCCACCTGGGGCCCCTTGGCCCTCTATCTGAGCCACCCCCTGCACTGCCAGCCTGCTTTACTGTCATTCGACTGATGAATTGAGTGTCAGTCGCTGCTTTTGCCTCCACCTTCATCACCCCTCAAAACCCCTGCTCTGGACTCTCCCTCTGACTCTGTCCTTGCTAACCTGTGCCTTACCATCCCTAACACCCTCGCCATCATTGCCCCTGCCACGAGGACCCACCTAAAACCTGACACCAAGAACAACCGCTGGTACGACTCCGATCTGGCATCTATAAAAGGCAAGCGCACAGTTGTTGAATGGAAGTGGTAGACCGTGAGCTCATCCTCTGACAAACTGGCATGCCACCTGCTCCAAAGGCAATATAACTTCTCTATCCGCTCTATGAAGCGGGCCCACATCCAAGCCCACATCTCTCAAGCCACTAACAACACGGCCGAACTTTTCAAAATCTGCAAGGAACTCGCCAATCCACTTGCAGTCTCCACTTCTCTCCTTCATTATCCAGGCTCTCTGCAATGCCTTTGCCTCCCACTTCGCATTCAAAACTCAGGACATCCTGTCCTCACTCTCCTCCACCCCCCATGTCCTCTCCCACGCCTGCTCCCCTTGCCTCCTTGGCCCCCAACCTTCCACCCCCCTCACTCGCTTTCCTCCCGCCCATAGCACCGGATAGGGTCTCTAACGTGGTCTGCTCTTTGAAGGCCTCCTCCAAACTGGTGCTCTCCTGCTCCTCCAGAACCATTAAGGACAACATCTTCTATCTCGCCCGGCTCTTGCTGACTCTGCAACCACTCTTTCGCCACTGGCTCTTTCCCTTTATCTCTCAAGCACTCCCTTGTGCACCCTCTCTTAAAAAAGCTGTCTGCTGACCCCTCCTGCCCGGCTAACTATCGCCCTATCTCTCCTACCCCCGTACTGAAGAAACTGTTGGAAAGGTTGGTCCTCCCACAACTGACCCTCCACACTGATCTTGTTGGTTGCCTCCATGATCATTAATCTGGATTCCGGGTATCAAGAGGCACGGAAACTGCTCTCCTGAACACCTATAAAACCATGCTCACAAATCTCGACTCCAACTTTCCTGCTGTTCTCATTCTCCTCGATCTTTCGTCTGTCTTTGACACGGTCAACCATGCCATCCTCATAAATTGACTCAGTGAAACCCTCGGCATCACTGACCAGGCACAGGATTGGCTGACCTCTTTCCTAACTAACCACCCTTCCCAGCTGCAATTGGGCCCTTTCTCCTCCACCGCCACCCTCTCTACCTGTGGTGTCCCCCAGTGCTCTATCCTATCGCTATGGCTATTCAATATCTATCTCGCCCCTCTTGCTCACTAAATCTCCTCCTTCTCTCCTCATTTCCACTTATGCCGATGACACACAGCTTTCCTTCAAACATCCCTGTAGCTCCCCCTCTTCCTCCTCTCTCATCCCTGACGGTCTGTCTGCAATTCAGGCATGGTGTGCAGCGAATATTCTCTGTCTCAACGCCAGTAAGACGAGATCCTCCTCATCAGGATACCTGTGCCCTCTTTCCCTCCTTCCCTCTAGCCACCCTCTTTGGGCCCTCTACCCACAGCATCTTGTGAGGCCAAAAACCATGGGGTCATCTTCGCCTCCACTCCTTCACCCCTCATATCATGGACCTTACCAAGAAGTCCCACTTCCAGATCCACCTCCTCAGAGGCATTCTTTTCTCACTTTCCCTCAGAAGCTCACTGTCTCCAGAGATTTGGTCCTCTCCAGGCTGGACTACCGCAACAGCCTCTTCCTCAATCTTCCTCTTTCTTCCCTACGCCCCCTCCAGCTAATCCAGAATAGGGCTGCAAGACTTATCCTTGGACTCAAGCCCAGGGACCATCTCTCTCCAGCCTAGCATTTCTCCACTGGCTCCCGTGGCTGCACGGATTCAATTCAAGGCCCTCTGTATCATCCACAAGACCTTCTGGGGCCTCGGACCATGCAATATCCAACTTTCCCTCCCTAAATTTTCCCCCGTTAGAGTCCTTCTCTCCTCTAATTCCAACTCTCTGACTGTTTACACTTCGCCAAGCAGAGAGTGAGGGGTAGGGCTCTCTCTCCGGCTGGTGCCTCCCTTTGGAACAGACTCCCTGCTCCTCTCAGACTTGAGCCAGACCTCCTCAAGTTCCGGAAACTGCCCAACACTCTTCTCTACCTCTTTGCCTCGTTCCCGTCCCTGCTAATCACCCCACTGCCGCCGTGACCTGTGACCAGATCCTCATGAATCCCACAGGACCCCAGGCCCTTCCTCCTGGTCACCACCAGCACCCCTCCCCCACTGCACTGCCATGCAGACCCCTGCCTGGTGGCTCCACATACCACCCATGAGAGTCGCCTGCACCAGCACTTAGCCTAAGGTTCTCCTCCTGGCTCCCCTTAGCACTTCCCTCTTGGGCCCTCCTCCAGCACTTGTCCACTCCTCTGCTCCCCCTTCCACTCCCTCCCCTGCACTTCTCTTCAATGCACTTGCACGGCTGAATGCCACAAGCCCTAGTAGGACCACGACTGTATATTTACTGTTTTGCCATTGTTATTATTTGCCCTGTTCCCTTGTGGCGCTTTGAAAAACAATTCTGTTGTATAAAGCGCCTTAGAAAAGCTCAATAAAATAAAATAAAAACAAACCCTTCTATTATAAGTCTAAGATCCACTTTAAAAAAGTTTAGTCCACCAGTTTCCTTTGAACCCAATCCCGCAATCCACGGAATGTCCTCCAACCTCCTGTTTAGTTTTTAGGAGCAAGCATGAGATCATAAAACTCTATGGGCCTCATTACGACCCTGGCGGTACGGAGTGAATGGCGCCATAAAATGTGCCGGCGCCATTCATTCTGTACCGCCACATTACGAGTTCCCCTCGCGGGACACGGTAAGCACGCCTGGGAAAACCTGGCGTGCTTACCAGGTCCCGCGAGGGGAAGAGGGAGCAAACAACGGGCCATCTCGTAATAGCCCGTTGTTTGCTCCCTCTCCCATTCCCATTTCAGCCCTGCGGGGGCTGAAATGGGAATGGGGAAGGACCGTGTCCGGGTCCTTGGAGGGAGGAATTACCGGGCCTTCCGAACTCGGAATGGCCCGGTAAGTCCTCATTCCGAGGACTCGGACCCCGACGCGATTTCGGCGGAAGCCAATGCACCCATAACAGCGTGGTTACCGCCGAACTCGTAATGAGGGCCTATGAAAGTTATTGTGTAGGTTTGTGGGACAATTGGGAAAACTGCCCAGAACCCCATACCAGAGGAGTTGGAACTTTTCCCACTCCAATTTGGGAAATCCCTCTTTACTCCTAACCTTTAGGAAACACTTAAACTAGTTGGCTAGAAGCCCTTAGAGGAATGACCCCAAAGTGATTAGATCATTTTTGGAAGAAGCTTGACAAGCCATTGCCAAGACCAAGGGTAGAAGATTAGGAGATGCAATGGGCAATACCACAGCCGTACTGATGCACGGAAGCATCCACCAAGGGCAGGACACCAGGTGCTTCTTCTTAACAGACACGCCTCTCTTTAAAAATGTTTGCGGCCGGCACAAAGCACCGGGAAATGCGACAGGCCCTACTAAGCTTCACCAAGATCTGACTCAAGGTTCAGGCTTCCTGGATATCCAGGAGATAAAACCACCCCGATTCATACTCAACATTCACATTACAGCGACAGAAGCATCGATAAGAGACCAGCCCGAGAAAATGCAAAGCACAGGTAAATCCCGGCTTAAGACTCCTGTAATCTTATGAAGGGGCTCCATCAGTGCAGCGTGGTCCTTCAGATGCCGCTATAGCTTCTACAAGTGGTAAAAATGAGGCAGCGAGCATCTACTGACTGGATCCTCTCCGAGGTGTCTCTGAACATAAGCTGAGAGCAGCCCTCGACAATGGTCATAAAAACCTCTCATGTGTGTGGCGTTGGGGTATTTGAGAGAAGTCTCCAACATCAGGCCTAGGGGCAGGGTGGCTGCTAAGCACTGCCTTAGTCCAAAAAGAGCCTCATCAGCAGTGCTTTCTGATCCTCAGATGGCAAAGCCTGGAGGCTTCTAAGTGTTATGAAAATTGGAGGACCGCCAGGGGAATTAATTTGCATTGGGGCTTATTTTGAGCCAGGCGTACCAAAATGCAATGCGTAAAAGCTTTGTGTAAGGCTTATATGCATTGTAGCGCATGTTGTGCTAAGCCGTAAGGTGAGTGCAAGGTGTAAAAGACTTGAGTAAGGCTTTAACGCTTTAAATCACGCCATGGCTAATTTTTGATCATGTGTATGGCGGAGAGGAGGGGCAGAACGCAACTTGTGTTTCCATCGCCTGCCTTGTTCTCTGTCATACAAATCCTCCAGCATCTGCGTTGGCACAGATTTTCACACTGGCACAAATGCTGGAGATTCCTATCAGATCCGCCTGCTTTATGCACCAGCTAAAGCAGGCCGACCCCACAGGGATCCATTGTTCAAGCTCCCTGCTATGCAAGTATGGCAGGGAGTGTGTACAATTACGATTAAATACGGCCCGACATGCTGGAATGTCAGGCAGGGTTTAATTACAATAGAAACACTGTTTACCATACGCACATGGTTAGCACTGTTTAGAATTGAAATGAAACTCTCCCTGACATGCGAGCATGGTAAGCAGTGTTCACAACGAAATGTAAACAAAGCCTTGCATGCCATCGTGCCAGGCAGCATTTACTAGCTATTTGCAATGCGGAGGGCAAATGTGAAGGGCAAAAGGCAGCGTACATGCTTCTACACCGTCTTTTGCTCTTTACATTTGCACTCCATAGTGCAAATGACTACAATGTAGTGGTGGGTACCTGCTTACATTACAGAGTAAACAGAACGGCTCCCCAGCGGCACATTACGTTGTATTGGAACATGAGCCCCATTGGGTTTCCAGTATGCCCCATTTTCATTCATTTGTATGGCGGAGAGTAGGGGCGGATCGTAACTTACGATCCCGCCGCTCCCTTCCTCTCCGCCATACAATTATTCTAGCATTTGTGTCAGCATGGATTTTAATTCTGGGCAAATGCTGGGGAACCCTTTGGAGGGCGCCGGCTTTCTGCACCAGCAAAAAGCAAAAAAGGAAGGGGTACCTGTATTAACGTCCCTAGTCCTACAGGTCATTGAATCAAGAAACACCAGCGAGGTGGACTAGTAGACAGGAATAAGAATGGTGGGATCCCCAAAAGGTTTTCTTTTACTTGTTTTTTATTTCCAAGATTATTATTTTATTCAAAAAACAGATCTAAAATAAATATTAAACAGTTTTCATAAAACATTGTGGCTCATACACTTTCACTCATTCACATTCACACTTTCTTCAACAAGCTATCACACTGATTTTCTCAACAAAATGGTCTATACAAAGGAAAACAGTCATTAATCTGTTGTATCTTAGAGCATCTATACTTCATAAAGAGAACTCCCCATGACTTTGGGGTAACAAAAAAGTCTGTGTTGTATGGTTCCCACAGATTGTCATGTTGACACGTGTTTCAGTTGCTCTCCACGAGCATCATCAATAGTGCTCTCTATGTACGGCAACCTTCTTCAGGACAAACAACCATTTTTCTTATGCATATACTGGCTAGAGCCACACCATCTCCTGTCCAATGGGCAAAGGAGGCGAAAGATGTGGTCTTTTCAGTTTCAACACATCTCGAGAACGAAATCCTGAGGATATGTATCCCCTTACTCAAAGCAGGAATATCTGCGTCTCACAGTGTATTTCTGACTTCTTCAGTGTATGAATTGGATAAACTGAAATAGTCTATGAAGTAGTCGGTATCAGCTTGTTAGCTCTGTTTTAATGCAGGTAGGGGTAGGCTCTCTCTCTCCCATAAATCTGCAGCCTGCCGTCCACGCTGGCTCTCGCTCTGCTGTACACGGCGGCTCCAATCCACACTTCGTTTTGTTTCGCGTCGCGGGTACAATGTAACTAATCCGCGACTCCTGACATTGAATGTGATGCTGTACACGGCGGCTATAATCCACACTTCATTTAGTTTCGCGTCGCGGGTACAATGTAACTAATCCGCGACTCCTGACATTGAAACAGGACATGTTTCATTTCTGCAGAAGAATATAATCAGGATTTGCAGTCCAGAAGAGTTTGATTCAATGATCCTGCAGGCTTGAATACCGTAGGGACAAACTCAGAAAAAAAGGTCAATGCTAGACGTCCGTGTGGCGACTGGGAAGAAGGGTCCTACAGGGGACTGAGCTAGCGCCCATGTTGAGCTCCCGCTGGTAGCAGAACGGCGATGTGAGGTGTCAGAGGTGCTCCCTGTGAGCCGTATGTTATGGGAGGCCTTATGCTATCAGAGGCAGGCCCCGAAGGCAGCGTTTGAAGAGAGGGAGTTGCCCTGAGCCCAAGGTGATTGGGAGCGGACCAGGTGTGCAGGGAGGTGCCCTGTGCAAGTCTCAAAATGCCCTGTGCAAGTCTCGCAGCGTGCCGGCCTTAGTGGCATTTGACTGAGGAGGTCCGGTGTCTGGGGCACGGAGAGCTGTTTTGGAACGAGCAGGTGTGGAGAGACTAACCTATTGGTATATGGACCCGGTCAGTATTTTTCAACAAAGAGTGTTGGATCCGATGGCTGATGAACGGCTGACAAGGGCTGGGGGCAGACTTATCAGCAGTTCAGTGACCATACTGAAGGAAAGTGCACGGCCCCAGTGCCCCATCATAAGGGCCCTGTGTCTTTTGGGGTGACTGATTCCCCCACGTTTGAGAGTCTCTTTTTACACCCTGAGACTTTGGCCTCTCTCTGTGCAGTGGGTCTGTGCTGCTTGCAAGGTTGGTGTGCTGGAGCTGGAAGCACTATGGCTGTCTTTTGCATGTGATTGAATTATCTGGGGAGAACCGGCTCTATGCAGGGGCCCGGTATCACTTCCTGCCCCCAGGGATCTGACGGCCCTCCTGCCTCTTGCATCCAAAACCTTCTGCTTGATTGGGTAGAACCGGCTCTGTGGAAGGGCATGGTATCGCTATCTGCCCCCAGGGATCTGATGGCCCTCCTGCCTCTTGCATCCAAAACCTTCCGCTTGATTGGGGAGAACTGGATCTGTGCAGGGGCCTGGTATTGCATCCCGCCTCCAGGGATCTGACGGCGAATCCAAAACCTTCTGCTTGACTCTCTCCACTGGGCTGGAGGTCCCTCTCTTGCCCCTGACTCATCTGCTCTTGCCTTGCTGATAAGTCGGCTATTCCCCCAACTGTCGCCTGCCTCCTCGGTTCTGGAGCTGCTCAATACCCTGATGCAACCTGGTTGATGTTGTGGACCTCGTACATCTGTGCCTGTCTTGCTGCTAGGCTGTCTGGTGAGTTCATTGTGTTTTGAGCAGTTTCTATGTATCTCTCTCTCTCTCTCCCTTACATTTCTTTGCCCTCTGCTTCCGTGATGCCCTCCATTTCCCCTATCTACACTTACTGTTACTCCATTACCTATCCTACCCTTCTTTCAAAGCCTGGAAGGAAAAAGTTCAAGAAAGATACCCTGGTTACTAACCCGGGCCTGCCTATCGCTGACACCTACGTCAATGCTTCCTCCAGGCAGACTGTCACAGCATCCTCTTTATCACTCCCTCTCTGGACCTATGGACTCCCCACATGGTCTCTGTCCTCTCCCGTCTCTCTCTGTCAACCCATTAATGGTGGCACCAGATGGGAAGTGCTCTTGGCGCGCTTCTCATTTGCTAGGTGCATCATAGATGTCTATCAGAATGGAACAATCATGGCCCAGGACTCTCAGTCCAATCTCCTCCTTCTTGATAGGCTTCTTCTGTCTCTCATTAACTTCCTCCTTTCCCCTGCCCCTCCTCTGTTTGCCACCCCCCTTGCCCCTTCCCCATCACTGTCGTGCATGCCACATCCCTGTACCTCTCCTCGGAAGACCGTCAAAGGTGGCAACCAGCTTCAGCTAGCTACCCTCAGTTCTCGCTCTGCTGTTAAGCACTCATCTGATATCTGTCTCCTTCTTGAAGACTTTCACCTTGACGTTCTCTCTCTTGCTGAGATGTGGTTCACTGCCAGCTCTGTCTCTGCTTTTAAGCAGATGTGGCGGGCATCAGGAACATCCTCTGACAGACTGGCCTACCGCCTGCTCCAAAGGCAATACAGACTTTCCATCTGCTCGAAGAACAGGGCCCATATCCAAGCCCACATCTCTGGTGCCACCAACAACATGGGGAAATTGTTAAAAATCTGCAATCAACTCTCCAATCCTACTGCAGTATCCACACCTCACTTGCCAACCCTGACCCTCTATACTTCATTTGCCTCCCAGTTCTTAATAAAAACTCAGGTCATCCTGTCTCGGTCTCCTCTACCCCCGACTCCCTCCCTGCCCTGGACCCCATGTCCTCTTTCCTCCTACTCCCCTCTTTCTTGCCCAAAGCACCAGATGAGGTCTCTGGACAAGTCCTCTCTACAAAAGCCTCCTTCAAACAGGCACTCCCCTGCTCCTCCAAAACCATCAAAGACAACATTTCTTCCCTTGTGCCAGGCTTGGTCATTTTCTGTAATCACTCCTTTGCCATTGGCTCCTTCCCGCTACTCCTCAAGCACTCCGTTGTGCATCCTCTCCTCAAAAAGCTCTCTACCAACTACTCCTGCACTGCTAGCCACTGCCATATCTGCCTTATGCCCTTCCTGGGAAAATTCCTGGAGAAGCTGGTCATCCCTCGACTGATCAACACACAGAATCTGTTGGTTGTCTCCACAATCACCAGTATGGTTTGAGAGCAGCAAGACGCACAGAAAGACACCTATGTCCGCGCAACTTCCAGACAGACTGTCACTGATATCCTCTTTTCTGTCCCCTCCCCAGATCTCTGGACCCCTCAGCATATCGCTACTCTCTCTCCTTTCTGATCCTCACCCATTAATGGTGGCATTAGATGGGAAGTACTCTTGTCGGGCTTCTCATCATCCAGGTGTATCATTAATGTTTATCGCAATGGCACTGTCATGGCTCAGGGTCCTCAAACCAACCTTGTCCTCTTTGACCTAGAGACCCAAGCTACTCCTCACTGAGGAGGCCCAACAAGGCCGAAACATGTTTGGGGATGCTTCTGGTCTCGTGCAGAAGGGATGTAACCTAGCAGTTTGGGCTGGACTGCCCCTTTTGCGGTGGGGCCAAGCCTGATTTGCATATAGTCTTCCCCTTCTGTAATGGCTTGGCAGGCGAAGAACGATGGTCTGGAGGGTTGCCCAGAGCAATGCCAGAGGTTAAGATTCATTCTAAACCTTCCAGCCATCACCTCTTTGTCTTTTCCTCTTTGACCGGCGCCTGCCGTCCCTCATCAACTTCCCTCTTGTACCTTCTACTCCTTCCCCCTATCTCCTTGTCCCTCTTCCCCCTCCTCCAACTGGTGTACCACACCCCGGTACCCTTCCTTGGAAAACCTTTAACGGCTGAGGCCTGCTTCACCTAGCCACACGTACTGCTGGCTCCACTATCAAACACTCGGCGGACGTCTGCCTCCTCCTGGTTACCACACTTGCACAATCCGAATGTCACAAGCCTACTGTTATCTTTCTCCCCTTTTACCCCCACCATTGTTGTCTTGTGGTGCATTGAAACACCATTTGTTGTATATGCGCCTTACAAATATTCAATTAAATAAATACACATATAAGTAATTAGAATTACCAAGTAAAACTAAGAATTGAACATGGAAAGAAATTGGAATAAAAAACAGGATTAACAATGTTATAAAAAGTAGACCAATTGGAAAAACAATCCTTTAGCCATCTAACAAAGGTCAAAGTGCCCATCAGAGGCCCCCGGGAAGCCAGCATCCTCCTACCGGCCCGGAGAGGTCTAGGGAGTTGCCAGGCAGCAGGTGGTGGCTTGTACTAGGATATTTCTCTTGGGCTTCGAGTCAGATTCTCTGGGATGAAGTTCCCTCTCTCCTTCACATTTTTCTGGGATCAAAAGCGATCCCATTTTAGCATTCTTTTTTTCATTCACGCGCTTTGCCACTAGCACGGGGATCGGGGGCTCAGAACCTACAATATACTGGGTCACTTTTTCTGCAGGCAGAGGCAGGCAGCACTTGAGTCAGCAGTTTACTTATTTTGGTCATAGAATTGTGGGAGCTTTTTGGCGAGATCTATTAGGGTACACAGACTGTGGTCTGGCAAGATTTTGGGGGCGGCTGAATCACAGGTGGGTCCATTGGCTCTGCAACAGTGGTAGCCATAAGCAAACAACTCAGACAGGCTTTCAAGAACGCTCTAATGTCCTGGGAAGGTCTGCAGGGGAATGTAGTCTAGTCCCACTGCTCTGGTCCAAGGCGCATGGTCCACCAGCAAGGAGTCTTGTCCCAGCACCAACATTCAGAGGCACAGCCAAGCCCTGGCAGACCTCTCAGCACATCACACCACTCTCAGGCAACGGGTAGACTGGCAGGCTATTGCTGTCATTCTCCAGAGGTGAAAAATCACATCACATCACTTTCAGGCAATGACTAGGCTGGCGGGCTCCTGCTGTCAGGCAATGACTAGGCTGGGCAGGCTCCTGCTGTCAGGCAATGACTAGGCTGGCAGGCTCCTGCTGTCAGGCAATGACTAGGCTGGCGGGCTCCTGCTGTCAGGCAATGACTAGGCTGGCAGGCTCCTGCTGTCACGCAATGACTAGGCTGGGCGGCAGGCTCCTGCTGTCAGGCAATGACTAGGCTGGGCGGCAGGCTCCTGCTGTCAGGCAATGACTAGGCTGGTGGGCTCCTGCTGTCAGGCAATGAGTAGACTGGCGGGCTCCTGCTGTCATTGTCCAGAAGTGAAAAAGTAAAATCACATCACATCACTTTCAGGCAATGACTAGGCTGGCGGGCTCCTGCTGTCATTGTCCAGAAGTGAAAAAGTAAAATCACATCACATCACTTTCAGGCAATGACTAGGCTGGCGGGCTCCTGCTGTCAGGCAATGACTAGGCTGGCGGGCTCCTGCTGTCAGGCAATGACTAGGCTGGCGGGCTCCTGCTGTCAGGCAATGACTAGGCTGGCGGGCTCCTGCTGTCAGGCAATGACTAGGCTGGGCAGGCTCCTGCTGTCAGGCAATGACTAGGCTGGCGGGCTCCTGCTGTCAGGCAATGACTAGGCTGGCGGGCTCCTGCTGTCAGGCAATGACTAGTCTGGCGGGCTCCTGCTGTCAGGCAATGACTAGGCTGGCGGGCTCCTGCTGTCAGGCAATGACTAGGCTGGCGGGCTCCTGCTGTCAGGCAATGACTAGGCTGGCGGGCTCCTGCTGTCAGGCAATGACTAGGCTGGCGGGCTCCTGCTGTCAGGCAATGACTAGGCTGGCGGGCTCCTGCTGTCAGGCAATGACTAGGCTGGCGGGCTCCTGCTGTCAGGCAATGACTAGGCTGGCGGGCTCCTGCTGTCAGGCAATGACTAGTCTGGCGGGCTCCTGCTGTCAGGCAATGACTAGGCTGGCGGGCTCCTGCTGTCAGGCAATGACTAGGCTGGCGGGCTCCTGCTGTCAGGCAATGACTAGGCTGGCGGGCTCCTGCTGTCAGGCAATGACTAGGCTGGCGGGCTCCTGCTGTCAGGCAATGACTAGGCTGGCGGGCTCCTGCTGTCAGGCAATGACTAGGCTGGCGGGCTCCTGCTGTCAGGCAATGACTAGGCTGGCGGGCTCCTGCTGTCAGGCAATGACTAGGCTGGGCAGGCTCCTGCTGTCAGGCAATGACTAGGCTGGCGGGCTCCTGCTGTCAGGCAATGACTAGGCTGGCGGGCTCCTGCTGTCAGGCAATGACTAGGCTGGCAGGCTCCTGCTGTCAGGCAATGACTAGTCTGGCGGGCTCCTGCTGTCAGGCAATGACTAGGCTGGCGGGCTCCTGCTGTCAGGCAATGACTAGGCTGGCAGGCTCCTGCTGTCAGGCAATGACTAGGCTGGCAGGCTCCTGCTGTCAGGCAATGACTAGGCTGGCAGGCTCCTGCTGTCAGGCAATGACTAGGCTGGCAGGCTCCTGCTGTCAGGCAACGGGTAGACTGGCAGGCTCCTGCTGTCAGGCAACGGGTAGACTGGCAGGCTCCTGCTGTCAGGCAATGACTAGGCTGGCAGGCTCCTGCTGTCAGGTAATGACTAGGCTGGCAGGCTCCTGCTGTCATTGCCCTGAAGTGAAAAAGCACAATGTTGATAAATATTTCACTCTTCTAGCAGTAGTAAAATGATTTATTGAGGGCACACTTATTAACCGTTCAAGACCAGTTTCAAGGCGCTATACAAAACACAAAGCAGATAAGTACCTGTACAATACAGTACATAACAGACAGATAAATGAATTGGCATTCCAATACATACAGTGACCGCTATTAGAGCACCCTTTTGCCCTCTGCTTTACGGCCATGGGAAGAACGCCAGTGTTATGTAAGTCAGCGCTAGAAAGCTTGTTTTTTTATTTTATTTGTTTATTTTTTTTATTTTTTTTCGTAGTAAAAATTAATTTACACCTTTACAAAAATATTTCAAAGCTTGTTGTGTGGTGCTATTTCTAAACACAATGAGCAGGTTACTCCACAGACGACAGCCCAAAGTCTGCAACAGTTTGCCCCCGTAAGACACTCTGAGGAATTGACCAGCCCCCACCTGAGCTTTGGACTTGCATCTGAGAGCACGGCTAGGCACCGATTTCAGAGCCATGTGTGATACATACTCAGGCGCTAAACCCATCTCCAATTTTCCAAATGTGTCTGCGCGCCCGTTCTTGGATCCTATTTTCAATGGGCAACCAGCATCATTCTCGCCGAGCTTGAGAAATATGATCAGATGTTTGCATGCCAAAGATCACAGTCACCGCACGATTGAGCGCTGCTACCAATCTAGAGATTCATGTCTTTGCCATACTGAGATGAAGAGAAAAAAAATATTGCAATCTCTCAAGAAGAATGGCCTGACTGAACTAAAAAGTTCAAGTGGTCGGTATCCAATAGGTGCTTGCATGGACTGCTGTTCATGAAGAGAGAGTCTGCACTTTTCGCTACTTCATCCACTTGCGGAACAAACGAACTCTGAACCCCCAGATTCCTGGCCACCTCCACATAAGACGGCAGAGCCCCCGGGTTAGACCACCATGGAAAAGGTAGAGGGGCGGGGAAGCCCAGGGGCAGAATTTTGTTGGTTTCCATTACTTGCAGGTCGATGTCCTGCCTCCATCGCGACTCTGCCCGAAAAAAGTTTTCCACCATGATACCCCCATGGGTGTCGAGCAGGATCTGGGAGTCTTCTGCATGCAGCGAGCACTCAAGGTCCCACTTCTGTTGAGCCTGAACCAGGGGATACATGTTTAAAGTCAAGAGATGAGGAGACAAAGCGAGCATTGAGGAGCCCCAGAAGAATGAGATGTCATAGTGTGAAGACAAGGGCTTCGTTAATGTGTTCTAAAATAACCTAACCTGGCCCCTGCCACAATGACATTCTCAAATACAAGATGTCACATAAAGATGGCCGCCGGGCTTCGTGCAGGCTGCGTGCTCTGAGCATGTAGCCTGTAGCCTGGAGACACATCAAGTATATGGTATAAAGTTCCAATCACAGTGTGTCTGGGAAGGGCTTCTGCACCATCTGCCACATGTCCATGCCACTAACGTCCAAGACCTTCTCAGATGCGCTGCTCAATGTTTGTTGATAGTGACTATTGTGAAAGGTTTTTGGGGCAATCTAGACTGTTCTGTGTGAAGGTAATGTCTTCTTTCCTTGATGTTCTTGCAGTGTATTTACCCGCCCGTCTCCAGAATGGTGCCAGTCGCTGTGAGGGCCGCGTTGAGGTCTGGTACAATTCCTCCTGGGGGACGGTGTGTGACGATGGCTGGGACCTCAACGATGCACAGGTGGTGTGCAGACAGCTCGGCTGCGGAGTGGCGGTTTCTGCTCCGATAATGGCGCAGTTCGGTCAAGGCAATGGAAGCATCATCCTGGACGAAGTCGCATGCAGAGGCTCGGAGTCCTCCTTGTCTGAGTGCTCCCACTCCGGGTTGACTAGACATAACTGTGTTCATCTTGAGGATGCGGGGGTCGTCTGCTCCGGTGAGTGCTCGTTCTCTCATGTGATGAAGGTTCTCAAAAAGCAAATTCCAATCCTTGAGATAGGGACAGCCTGAGAACATTGAGCCAATAGAACATGTCTATACTTGCATTCACCCCAGATGGTAATTGGTTAGTTCCTCTACATCTGCCACCACCTTCTCCGCACTACCACGTTAGCACATTAACCCCTCTCATTTCCACACTGGTTCACGTTCCTTGACATCAAGCTCAGCATCCACCGTTTCTGTACCTCATGAGACCACAATCATTGACACTGAGCTGAGTTGCCATCATAACCCAACCTCAAGGGGCCCACAATTACCCACCACTGAGCTAAGCACACCATATCACAACCACATATTTCCTACTCTCACTAACACAAAGCTGGCCTCGGACTGGATGGACACAAGACTAGACACACATGAGGGCTTAAGTTTAAACTAGCTATTAGGGCCATGTAGGTAAAATAAAACAGAGCTTGGGTAAAAGTGTCCTTCTGTGTCCCACAGGTTGCCCTAACACTAAAGTAACGGCATATGCGTAACCCCAAGTTCAGGACATGCTCTCTAACTAGAGGGGCTCCTCTGAATAGCCTCTTTAAGGCAGGGATCTGCTCTTCATCTTCTTCCATGGCCCGGCTGTCTAGTAGATGCGCCTCTCAGGTCCCAGGAATGGAGGTCTGTGGCTCGCAAGAGTGCAGGGAGTGTGGGGTGGATCCCAAGCCCAACTGAAGGGTTCCTTGCCCTGCTAAATGGGAACTTCCAATTAGTTCAGACTTGCCCTCCTTGTCACCATACTACAAGCTCATACCCCCTGCCACCGTGGGCTTAACCCCTGCTGGGCAGGCTTTCACCCCTAATCTAATCCGCCCAACATCTCTGGTCTTCAACTGTCCCTATGCAATCTACCTCTCACTACCTCAAGTCAATCAACCTGCTCCTCAGTCTCCTCTCTGTCTATCACCTTCTGCTCACCTCCTGGTCCTGATCAACCACTTCCCCATGTTCTTTAATCACCTCTTTCTCAACTCCACATTCCTACTATAGTTTCCTCGCTTTCCACCTCCTGGTGCTGTGCCGCCGTCTCCTTGAATTTGCCAACATTCCCTTCTTTTATTTATTTATTTCTTTTTTATTTGGTTTAGTTGAAAATCAACTTTACAGATATATTTAAAAAGAAAACATCATCATGAATACAGTGCAATCGATCTTTTAACATTCTTTACATCTATAATGCATAATGAGCAAGCTTAAATCTCAATAGTGAAAAGTCACAGCAGCAACAGGATTACATTTCCACTTGACAGTTAGATGACCTTTTCGTTCATACGGAAATGCAGAATCAAGCATGTAAATGGTTGCAATTCTAACAGAATTTTTTTGTGCTAAAGATTTCAGCCCAAATTTCATTAGCAGATCTTGTATTGAGTTTATATTTCATAAATTTGGCCAATTTTGAGCAGGTTAGCACAAAGGCCTCACATTGTGTAACAATATGGCGAAGAGTTTCTGTGTAAAATACATCCTTACAAAATCGACAGTACATTAGATCTTTTTTCACTATGCCTCTTCTAAACAAAATCTCATTTACCGGCCATAAGTTTAGCCGGAATCTCAGAATTTTCTGTCTAAGGGCAGAGGATGGACATTCCACTGATTGATCGACTTCATCTACATTCGGCCACAGCCACGACCGTCAGGTGGAAGCCGCGATATCCAAGGGCCACGACTAAGGGCCTGTCTGTGCCTGTCTGCCGTACGGCCGTTGGCCAGACACTCTGGCCATCTCCCTTCGCATCCTTATCAAGGTAACCCTTGCATTCTTACCCGTACCCTGTACTTTCGCCGCACATGCTTTGGGCCAACTCCTCTCTTTTACTGTGTCTCCCATATCCTTCAATGCTTTGGTGCCACATCTCACCTTAGGCATAAACGCTATATCATTTCCCGCCCAATGAACGCTTTGACACTGCCCACGCCACAACAACATGCAGGCTTGGACTCCGCTGTCAGCACATCTGAACTCACACTTAGACTGCCTGCAAATCTGCGCTGCACAGTCTTGCACCTGAAATATTGTTTGAACATCCTGTGCTTTACCTAACCTCACCTGCTAAGTGGCTTTATGTTACTGACTTAAAGCAGTCTGCCTGAAATTTACTTAACTTCTAATGGCATAACCACGCACGCTAGACAAACTTCCTCACTCGAATGTAGGTGCTTATCCATGCATTTGTTGCAAACTGCCTCATTTCGAATTTAGGTGCTTATTCATGCATCTCTGCCAAATTGCCTCTTTTCGGATTTAGGTGTCTATTCATGTATTTCTGCCAAATTGCCTCTTTTCGAATTTAGGTGTCTATTCATGCATCTTTGCCAAATTGTATCATTTCGAATTTAGGTGCTTATTCATGCATCTCTGCCAAATTGCCTCTTTTCGGATTTAGGTGTCTATTCATGTATTTCTGCCAAATTGCCTCTTTTCGAATTTAGGTGCTTATTCATGCATCTCTGCCAAATTGCCTCTTTTCGGATTTAGGTGTCTATTCATGTATTTCTGCCAAATTGCCTCATTTCGAATTTAGGTGTCTATTCATGCATCTTTGCCAAATTGCCTCATTTCGAATTTAGGTGCTTATTCATGCATCTCTGCCAAATTGCCTCTTTTCGGATTTAGGTGTCTATTCATGTATTTCTGCCAAATTGCCTCTTTTCGAATTTAGGTGCTTATTCATGCATCTCTGCCAAATTGCCTCTTTTCAAATTTAGGTGTCTATTCATGTATTTCTGCAGAATTGCCTCATCTCGAATCTAGGTGCTTATTCATGCATCTCTGCCAAATTACCTCTTTTCGGATTTAGTTGTCTATTCATGTATTTCTGCCAAATTGCCTCTTTCCGAATTTAGGTGTCTATTCATGTATTTCTGCCAAATTGCCTCTTTTCGAATTTAGGTGTTTATTCATGTATTTCTGCCAAATTGCCTCTTTTCGAATTTAGGTGTCTATTCATGTATTTCTGCAAAATTGCCTCATCTCGAATCTAGATGCTTATTCATGCATCTCTGCCAAATTGCCTCTTTTCGAATTTAGGTGTCTATTCATGTATTTCTGCCAAATTGCCTCTTTTCGAATTTAGGTGTCTATTCATGTATTTCTGCAAAATTGCCTCATCTCGAATCTAGGTGCTTATTCATGCATCTCTGCCAAATTGCCTCTTTTCGAATTTAGGTGTCTATTCATGTATTTCTGCCAAATTGCCTCTTTTCGGATTTAGGTGTCTATTCATGTATTTCTGCCAAATTGCCTCTTTTCGAATTCAGGTGTCTATTCATGTATTTCTGCCAAATTGCCTCTTTTCGAAGTTAGGTGTTTATTCATGTATTTCTGCCAAATTGCCTCTTATCGAATTTAGGTGTCTATTCATGTATTTCTGCAAAATTGCCTCATCTCGAATCTAGGTGCTTATTCATGCATCTCTGCCAAATTGCCTCTTTTCGAATTTAGGTGTCTATTCATGTATTTCTGCCAAATTGCCTCTTTTCGAATTTAGGTGCTTATTCATGCATCTCTGCCAAATTGCCTCTTTTCGAATTTAGGTGTCTATTCATGTATTTCTGCAGAATTGCCTCATCTCGAATCTAGGTGCTTATTCATGCATCTCTGCCAAATTGCCTCTTTTCGGATTTAGGTGTCTATTCATGTATTTCTGCCAAATTGCCTCTTTTCGAATTTAGGTGTCTATTCATGTATTTCTGCCAAATTGCCTCTTTTCGAATTTAGGTGTTTATTCATGTATTTCTGCCAAATTGCCTCTTTTCGAATTTAGGTGTCTATTCATGTATTTCTGCAAAATTGCCTCATCTCGAATCTAGATGCTTATTCATGCATCTCTGCCAAATTACCTCTTTTCGAATTTGGGTGTCTATTCATGTATTTCTGCCAAATTGCCTCTTTTCGAATTTAGGTGTCTATTCATGCATCTTTGCCAAATTGCCACATTTCGAATTTAGGCGCTCACCTGTGCACTCTTGCCAAACTGCCCTATCTCAAACCTAGGTGATTTCCCACGCATTGCTGCAAACTGCTCCACTTGATTCCAATTGCTTACCCTGCAGCTCAATCTAACTACCATATCTCGAAGCCACCACCTAGCATTTGTCTATTCACCACCCACCTGCTGGCCTATATCCTGATTAGCCTCAATACTACATCACCAACCAAGATGGCTCCACAGCTACCCAACATGCCAGTTCTATCTAGACTCAATAATCAAGTACCAGACCTAGACTTTAACGACCTGCCACCCTCCAGTCACCCTCGCATCACCACAGAAAGGAACCTAGGACTTAGAGCTAGGCTAGCCAAAATTCATGAGCCCCTGGGCCTCTCATCGCTCACCAAACAAAACTCTAGAACGTTGCCACTCTGACCTAATCCCTCCACACAAACTAGTAACCCACTACAAAAATTCTACTCCACACCCTCTCACAACCCCCTCAACCAGGGTACTCCTGAACTCACACAGGACAAGCGCCATACTACCACCTCAAAAAAGCTAACCACTACTCCCAAGAACTTAGTTAATTCTAAAATCAAGGGAGCTTTGATCAACGCCAGATCCTTGGTAGCCCATGCAACAGAAATTACAGACCTAATACTTACTGAAGACCTTGATTTCCTCGCCATCACCGAGACCTGGCTACACCCAGCAGCAGGCCCTATGCTCATGCTGGCAGTCCCAGATAACTATACTATCTTGAGACAAGACCGCCCCAACTCAAGAGGAGGTGGTGTCGCCATCATCCATAAGTGCAGTCTCACCATGAGACTAGCTACTCCTATAGTTGCCCCTTCCTGTGAAATACTAGCAGTCAAATTACCACTTACTAACACCCAAACCCTTAACATCTATCTGATCTACCACCCTCCAGGCCCCATTGGTACCTTCGACGAAGACCTCAACTCTATCCTATCTAGCAACCTTAAAAGTTCCACTCAAGTACTAACCTTAGGAGACCTCAACTTGGGCTACAATGACCCGGAAGACCCTCCCGCTAGCACCATAGCCAACACCCTCATTGAATTAGGCTTTACGCAAAGATGCATGCTACCAACACACTCGAAAGGTAGAACACTTGACTGGGTGGCCGACCACAACTGCTCAGCAAATATCACAAACATCTCACCTCTAGCCTGGACTGACCACCACGTGATATCATGCTTGCTTTCCACCGACAGACCTCCACCCCCGCCTACCATCAAGGTCCCACCCACCCTTACTAGAAACAAGAAAAACATGACAGCAGAAAGACTTATCCCGAATCTACTCCCCACTCTCAACACACTGCCAGACAACCTGGACCCTGAGTCGCTGGTTGAAGAATATAACAAGATTATGGCCACCTCACTGGACCGCATCGCCCCCTTAAAACTCAGATCCAGTAAACCGAAAACTCACCTCAATAAATGGTATACACCTTTCCTTAAAAACCTAAGGCAGCAAAAAAGAAACTGCGAGGCCATCTAGAAAAAATCCCCCTCAGACGCAAACAAACTCAAGCTTTCCAAATTAGCTGCATTATACAAAAAAGAAATCTACCTGGCCAAACGAACATCATTCGACTCCCGCATATCCCAAGCTAAATCCAACATGAAAGAACTCTTTTCAATCCTCAAGGAAGTAGAAACCCCCATAGCACCCCCTGACACCTGCACTAAAGATAAACGCTCGTGCTCAGAAATTCAAAATGCTCCAGCAAATAAGATTGTGACTCTTCAAAATACAATCTCTGCTAAAAGAGCCTCCTTGAATGACTCCTGCAACTCAATAAATCCTAATAAGACCATGCCTACTGATCTAGCCAGCTTCCAGTTTTCTAAAGTCAACATATTGGAAGTTGAAAAAATCATCTTATATTTGAAACCGTCCAGTTGCCAGGGAGATATGTGCCCTGCACAGCTCATCAAAGATGCTGCCCGCGACCTCTCCCCTTTCATCACAAAATTGATCAATGCCTCCTTCACTACCGGATCCATCCCCACCAACCTAAAACAATCCTGGGTACTCCCATTACTGAAAAAAACCACTCTCGACCCAGCCATACCCACAAATTACCGACCCATAACGACCGTTCCCTTTTTACTAAGAATTTTGGACAAGGTTGCCTATGTACAAATACAGAAGTACTTGGAAGAACACAACCTCTTAGGTTCCAGACAATCTGGGTTCCGTCCCCAACACGGGACCGAAACCGCTCTCATTGACTTGAAAACCCAGATCGACTCGCTCAGAGACAATGGCCAAGTCACCTTACTCCTTCTCCTTGACTTATCTGCAGCTTTCGACCTGGTCGATCACTCTATCCTATGCTCACACCTCTACACTTCAGCTCACTTCTCATCGGAGGCCATCACCTGGATTACATCCTTCCTTAACGGTAGGACCATGAGGGTCTTTTCTCCGACGGCTGCAGCAGACCCCATACCCATCACCTGCGGCGTTCTGCAGGGATCCTGTGTCTCCCCCACACTATACAACATATTTACCAAGCCCCTTTTCGATGATTTGGATCATCTCGGTATCACCTACACTAACTATGCAGATGATACTCAGATCCTCCTTCCGCTTAATGGAGATTATGGAAAGGATTTGGCCTTGGTAAATAGGGTGTATATCATCATCCAGGCATGGATGGCCACTCATGGACTATCCCTGAATGATGATAAAACAGAACTCATCATTCTAGGTACGACACTTAGCATAAAGAAACTCGGCCCGGCCTTCAATTCCTTCGTGATTGACGGAAATAACATCAAAGTCGGACAGGAGGTCAAAACATTGGGATTCTATCTAGATGCCAATTTCTCTCTCAAAAAACAAGTGAGCTCCCTTGCATCCTCCACTGCTTATACTTGCAAATTAATCCGCACAGCCAAACCATTCCTATCGGACTCTAGCTGCCTGACACTCGCCAGAGCTCTTATTCTGTCGCGCCTCGACTATTGCAATGCCCTTTACCTAGGATCCACCAAGACTACTACCAGTAAATTGCAAACCCTTCAGAACAATGCCCTCAGAGCAGCTTTGGCCATCTCCAGAAGGGAGCACATTACAGGACTGAGCCAACAGAACAATTGGCTATCCATTAGAGATATAATTCTCCTAAAAACGGCATCACTCACACATAAGTCTCTCAACAATGCCGCCCGACATACCTGATCAACAGATTCCACCGACACTCCTCACTAAAACCCACTAGAACTGCATACAAAAACTGTTTATCTGGCCCCCACTACAAATTGTCCACGATAAGGAGGCAACAGCTTCCCGGTAAGAGCTGCCATGTTGTGGAACTCCATGCCTCCCAACCTTAGAGTAGACATGCCCTATCTGAACTTCCGCTCCCTGGTAGTCTCCTGGCTGAAATTGGAGACCCACTAAGTCTATGAAGTGTACAGCGCTACCTGCACAATTTGTAACACGTGTGCCTCCCGTTTACCTGTACATACTGGCCTGTTGGCCTACTACTGTTTTGTACATAACATTGGTGTATTTTATTCTTGCATTATGTATATTCTTTGTACTGTAACCAAGTTTAGAAAATTCTTGTAAAGGCTTTGCTCTGATACCCCCGGGTATGCTCGCGCATTACAAATAATAAAACAAACAAACATAATCAGCCATTGTGCGTAATCTCTTGTGACCAAAGAGATTCCTGTCAAAATCTTTTAACTTCATGCATTTCTCTTGGGTGGATATCCAGTCATACTGATATAGTTTGATTTTAGCTCTAGATGGATTTGTCAGCAATAGATCAATTGAGATTTCTGCATTGACAAGAGCATTCAACACATGATTACGCCAATTTGATGGAAATATTTGGTTTGAAGTCAATAGATGATTTGCTAAAATGGCTAAACTGTTTTGGTTAGACACACCCAAAAGACTAAACAAAGTGCACATTTTCCAGGTGACTTGAGAATGTATGGACAAAAGCCCCAATTCAAACCTTAATAGCATGGTAGGAGTGCTTTTTGGTAGATTGAATATGGATTTCCAAAATGTTGCCTCTATTTGATTCCAAAATAGTTGCGTTATAGGCAGCACAGATTCCATCCCGTTAGTAATCACAGGTAAAACTTTTTGTTGATAAAAGAACATAATCGGGATACATGTAAACTTACAGAATTTAGCTAGAATTATTTTTGCTTGAGATGTTAGCATGGTAAATTTTGCTAATATGGCTGTTTCAACCAATTTGTCCGATTTCAGATTATTAAACATCATCCCCAAATATTTATATATAAAGATTTCAGCTCAAAGGTATCAGAATTTTTTTTTAAGATACTCTGACGATTCATGATGTAAACAGGAGTCATTTCAGGTCGACATGAGAGCAGCAGGGAGGGTCTTGTTTCTACCTTGGGAGTTGTCTTTTTGGTAGAAAATGAGGATCGCCTTTGAGAAGTCACAGGCGAAGTGACAGAATCCTGTCGATACATAATTTGAGGGCTTTGTGATTTAGTTTCTGTGTATGTGCTTGTTTGAGACGTTAGACCTTGACTCGCATTCATCTGCCACAAGCGAGCAATAGAGTCCCTAATTTCTTGAAGATCACGTTGGGAGTGGTTGTCATGCTTAATATTCATGTGAGAGCCACACTCTGACGACAGGGGCTCTGATTCTGCAAATGATACTCTTTTGGATGGAAGGCTCTTCTTCTCGTTAGAGATCACTAATGGCGTGGCTGGAATTGAAGATACAGTGGTACATTTAGCAGGCCCATTTGTTATAATGGGAAAGGAGGGAGGTCTAAATTTGCGCTGTTCTAAGTACAGGTCAATTTCACGCCTTATGCTGTTCTAGCATCTGTGGAATTCTTGAAAGGCTCAATATGTTCTTTGGAAATGTTACCAGCAGAGGCTATTTGGGAGGGGAGAGAGAGACTTTGAGAGAGAATTGATTGGGGGTTCTGCTGGCTTGTAGCTAATTTGATCAATTCATCTAGTGGGGGGTGATCAGCAATCACTCTAGGGGATTCAATAGACTCAAGATACTTAGTTTTATTCAGGTTCACTAGCGCTGCATATTTTTTTGTTATGTTATTAGATACAACAAGAGCTCTGCTATTTGCCCGTGTCAAATTGTTAATAAATTGTTTTGTTGAGGAGGTTGCAGCTAATTTGGCAGTTTTCATATTTTTCGTTTTTTTTGGGCTTGAGCTTTTTTAGGGTTTGTTTTCTTTGGGATCGGTGTATTGGTAGCTCTTACATCAAAAACCGGGTATATAGACTTCAGGTCATGAGGGCCGCTCATAGGTTTTTCAAGGTGACTCAGATGTTGTGTGGCATGTGAAGGAGGCAACGGGACTGGTGCTACAAGTTTTTCCATTATTATTCCTTTTACATAAGGCACAGATGTTTTTAGGACCACAGGCTTTTAGGTGTTTGTGTGTCAACATCAGCATGAGCTTTAGTATTTTTCAGAGAGTCCTTTTGTTTCTTGGCCAGAGCTTGGGTACAATCTTTGGATAATTTGATTACATTGTAAAATTTCTCGTGAAGACTATTCTGTAGATGATCAAAGGCTATGGCCATAGTTAATTGATCATGTCTCATAGTGTTAACATTTTCTGTAAAATCTTTGAGAGTACTGTCAACAGATTCAAATAACTTAGCGAGAGCCATTAGTGCGATATTCATTACCTCTAGGGTCAATTGCAAGGTTTCCAAAGGGTCAGAGTTTTTTATCGAGATTTGTGTTCTTCCATTGGCTCTCCGAGGTGTAGGGGCAATATAGGACACTTGTATAGCTGAGATGTTACAGCCAGATTGCCGAAACATGTCAGGGGATTGTGAAAGATTAGAATCCTCCACTCCGGCCGAGAAACAAGAGTTTGTAGAGTCCAGTTCAATCACAGCCTCTTGGCTAGGATTGGGTAAGTTAGGAATTGCATGGGACGGCGCTCCCGAGAGTGCGTTACGTAAAATCATGCTATCTGTGAGAGAGCTGTTAATTCCATCAGGTTTAGAGACTACTTCAACCTGTGTTCTGTCCTTGGAGGGGAGTGGAACATGACTACATGTTCCTGCGTTGGAGTTTGTGTCGCCGGAGCCATTAGTAGACGGTGGTAGAGGAGCTGTTGTGGTGTTTTTAGCAACCGACACACTCGCTCTGGCAATACCAAATCCATATTTGTGAAAATCACTATTGTCTGGAACTACCCCTTTTTTCTTATTGTTCATTTTCCCCAGGGATATAGTGCCCAGCTCACTCAGGGATATAGTGCCCTGCTCCTATCCCTCCTTCTCAAACTCCCCCTGGCATATAGTGCCCATCTCACTCAGTGATATAGTGCCCTGTTCACACATCTCCTTCTTAAAATCTTAAAATCTGACTGGGATATAGTGCCCAGCTCACTCTGTGATAAAGTGCCCTGCTCACACACCTCCCTCTAAAGCTCCCTCTGGGATGTAATACCCAGCTCACTATAATACCCAATATCACTATTGTCTGGAACTACCCCTTTTTTCTTATTGTACATTTTGGTTTTAGATCGGGGTGTTCGCAGAATTGGGGTTGAACATGTATTCGCAGCCGCCTTAACTGTTGATCTTCATATAATTGCTGAGACTCTGACATGATTCGCTGCCGAATATTCACGGGCATCGCTGTTGTAAGACGGTAGATGCCTTTCGATGTCATGATACCACCAGAGGATTTCCTCTTGTTTCCAAACAGATTCTTTGTGCTAGCCGCTCTAATTGTGCAAATTTACATGCTAAATTAGCACACAGGGAAACAAGAGCACCAAAATAGAGCACCCCCGGAGCCCCAGGAGCCGCATACGCCGCGGCGAAGCGGCAAAGCGGGACTCGGTGCGCGCGCATGCACTATTTTATACACATGCCCACTTCTTGACTCAGATTGCCTTGTGGGAGCAGTAGTCCTCTGTAGTGCAGTCCTCTGCAGAAAGGAAAGCACACTTCGTTAACCAGAAAGGTCGATACGTCCGGGCAAAGCGGGACTCACCGGGACTCTTCGGGTGCGCCTTCTCAACGCCACCTCTTTCTTTCTCTTCATCTTCACCTATCTCCTCTGTAGCTTCACCACATTCCTCCTGCTGCCCCAACAACCTTCCCAGAACTTCCTAATATTTCCAACCTCCTCTAACACCGTGCTTTGCTCCTCCTTGAACTCACCCACCTTCTCTGACAATCTTTCTTCTTAACTCTACTATCCACCTCCAAAATATCTTCAGCTACCTCTTCACGTTTAACCACCTCCTCCCATAACTGTCTTTCAACCACACCCTTGAACTCCCCGGAGTTATAATGCCATGCTCACTTACCTCCTTCTTAAATCCCCATAGAAATAGTACCCACCATACTCACTGATTTAGTGCCCGGTCACCCAACTCCTTCTTAAACTGCCACTGGGATATAGTTCCCAACTCACTCAGTGATTTAGTGCCCTGCTCACCTTCCTCCTTCTTAAAATCCCCTGGAATATAGTGCCTAGTTCACTCAGTTCTCTGTTCTCTCACCTCCACCTTAAACTCCCACAGGGCTATGGTGCCCAGCTCACCCAGGGATATAGTGCCCTGCTCACATATCTCCTTCTTAAACTCTTACTGGGATTTAGTGCCCAGCTCACTCAGTGATAAAGTGCCCTGCTCACACACCTCCTTCTTAAGCTCCCTCTAGGGTATAGTACCCAGCTCAAACAGTTATAAAGTGCCCTGCTCACACACCTCCTTCTGAAGCTCCCGCTGAGATATAGTAACCAGCTCACTCAATGATATAGTGCCCTGCTCACACACCTCCTTCTGAAGCTCTCTCTGGGATATAGTACCCAGCTCACTCAGTGATGTATTGCCCTGCCCACACACCTCCGTCTTAAGCTCTGACTGGGATATAGTGCCCAGCTCACTCAGTGATAATGTGCCCTGCTCACACACCTCCTTCTTACGCTCCCTCTGGGATATAATACCTAGCTCACACAGTGATAAAGTGCCCTGCTCACTTTCCTCCTTCTAAAACTCCCCCAGGGATATAGTGCCCAGCTCACTCAGTTCTCTGCTTACCCACCTCTGTCTTAAACTCCCCCAGGGATATAGTGCCGAGCTCACTCAGTGATATAGTGCCCTGTTCACACATCTCCTTCTTGAAATCTTAAAATCTGACTGGGATACATTGCCCAGCTCACTCAGTGATAAAGTGCCCTGCTCACACACCTCCTTCATAAGATCCCTCTGGGTTATAGTGCCCAGCTCACACAGTGATAAAGTGCCCTGCTCACACACCTCCCTCTGAAGCTCCCTCTGGGATATAGTACCCCGCTCACTATGTGATATAGTGCCCTGCTCACATACCTCTTTCTTAAACTCCCACTGGGATACAATGCCCAGCTCACTCAGTGATATAATCCCCTGTTTACACACCTCCTTCTTAAACTACCCTTGGGACATAGTGACCAACTCACACAGGGATATAGTGAACTGTTCACACACCTCCTTTTTAAACTCCCCATGGGATATAGTGCCAAGTCCACTCAGTGATATAGTGCCCTGCTGACACACGTCCTCCCTAAACTGCCTCTGTGATATAGTGCCCAGCTCACCAAATGATATAGTGTACTGCTCACCCATCCCTCTTAAACTCTCCCTGAGATATAGTTCCCTGCTCACTCAGTGATATATTGCCTTGCACACACCTCTGTCTTAACCCTCCCCCCCCCGGGATATGGTGCCCAGCTCACTCAATGACGTAGTGACCAGGTCACACCTCCCTCTTAAACTCCCCCTGGGATAAGGTGCCCAGCTCACTCTGTGATATAGTGCTCTACTGTCATACCCCCTTCTTAAACTCCATCTGGGATGTAGTGTCAGGCTCACTCAGGAATAAAGTGCCCTGCTCACACACCTCCTTCTTAATGACCCCCTGGGATATAGTGCACAGCTCACTCAGTGATATAGTGCCCTTCCCACTCACCTCCTTCTTAAACTCTCCCTGGGATAGTGCCCAGCTCATTCAGTAATATAGTGCCCTGCCCACACACCTCCTTCTTAAACTCCCCCAGGGATGTAGTGCCCAGCTCGCTCAGTTCCCTGCTCAGTCATCTCTGTCTTAAACTCTCCGTGGGACATTGTGCCCTGCTCACTCATTTCCCTGCTCACTCACCTGAGTCTTAAACTCCCCCTGGGATATTGTGCCATGCTCACTCATTTGCCTGCTCATTCAATGCCATCTTAAACTCTCCCTGGGATATTGTGCCATGCTCACTCAGTTACCTGCTCACTCACTTGCATCTTAAACTTCCCCTGGGATATTGTGCCCTGCTTACTCATTGATGTAGTGACCAGCCAACATCTCCCTCTTAAACTCTTCCTGGGATGTAGTGCCCAGCTCACTCAGTTCCCTGCTCACTCATCCCTGTCTTAAACACTCCCTAGGACATTGTGCCCTGCTCACTCAGTACCCTGCTGACTCACTTGCATCTTAAACTCCCCCTGGGACATTGTGCCCTGCTCACTCAGTTCCCTGCTGACTCACCTGTGTCTCAAACTCCCCCTGGGATATTATGCCCTGCTCACTCAGTTCCCTGCTCACTTACCAGAGTCTTAAACTCCCCCTGGGATATTGTGCCCGTTCACTCAGTGATGTAGTGACCAGCTAACACCTACGTCTTAAACTCCCCCTGGGATATTGTGCCCGTTCACTCAGTAATGTAGTGAACAGCACACACCTCCCTCTTAAACTCACCCTTGGATCTAGTGCCCACCTCACTCAGAGATATAGTGCCCTGCTGTCATACCCCTTTCTTAAACTCCCTCTGTGATATAGTGACAGGCTCACTCAGGGATAAAGTGCCCTGCTCACACACCTCCTTCTTAATGTCCGCCTGGGATATAGTGCCCAGCTCACCCACTCACCTCCTTCTTAAACTCTCCCTGGGATAGTGCCCAGCTCATTCAGTAATATAGTGCCCTGCCCACACACCTCCTTCTTAAACTCCCCCAGGGATGTAGTGCCCAGCTCGCTCAGTTCCCTGTTCACTCATCTCCGTTTTAAACTCTCCGTGGGACATTGTGCCCTGCTCACTCATTTCCCTGCTCACTCACCTGCATCTTAAATTCCCACAGGGATATTGTGCCTTGCCCACTCAGTTCCCTGCTCAGCTTCCTGCGTCTTAAACTCCCCCTGGGACATTGTGCCCTGTTCACACACCTCATTATTAAACTCCCACTGGGACATAGTGACCAACTCACACAGGGATATAGTGAACTGTTCGCACACGTCCTTATTAAACTCCCCCTGGGATATAGTGCCAGGTCCACTCAGTGATATATTGCCCTGCTGACACACGTCCTCCCTAAACTGCCTATGTGATATAGTTCCCAGCTCACCCAAGGATATAGTGTACTGCTCACCCATCCCTCTTAAACTCTCCCTGGGATATAGTTCCCTGCTCACTCAGTGATATATTGCCCTGCTCACACCTCTGTCTTAACCCCCACCTGGGAACTAGTGCCCAGCTCACTCAGAGATATAGTGCCCTGCTGTCATACCTCCTTCTTAAACTCCCTCTGGGATATAGTGTCAGGCTCACTCAAGGATAAATTGCCCTGCTCACACACCTCGTTCTTAATGTCCCCCTGGGATATAGTGCCCAGCTCACTCAGTGATATAGTGCCCTTCCCACTCACCTCCTTCTTAATGTTCCCCTGGGATATAGTGCCCAGCTCACTCAGTGATATAGTGCCCTTCCCACTCACCTCCTTCATAAACTCCCCTGGGATAGTGTCCAGCTCACTCAGTGATATAGTGCCCTTCCCACTCACCTCCTTTTTATACTCCTCCTGAGATATGGTGCCCAACTCACTCAGTGATATAGTGCCCTGCTCACTCACCTTCTTCTTAAACGCCCCCCTGGGATTAGTGCCCAGCTCACTCAGTAATATAGTGCCCTGCCAAAACACATCGTTCTTAAACAGCCCCAGGGATGTAGTGCCCAGCTCTCTCAGTTCCATGCTCATTCATCTCTGTCTTAAACTCTCCCTGGGACATTGTGCCCTGCTCACTCAGTTCCCTGCTCACTCACCGCCATCTTAAACTCTCTCTGGGATATTGTTCCTTGGTCACTTAGTTCCCTGCTCGCTCACCTACGTCTTAACCTACCCCTGGGATATGGTGCCCAGCTCACTCAGTGATGTAGTGACCAGCTCACACCTCCCTCTTAAACTTCCCCGGGGATCTAGTGCCCAGCTCACTCAGAGGTATGGTGCCCTGCTGTCATACCTCCTTCTTAAACTGCCTCTGGGATATAGTGTCAGGCTCACTCAGAAATAAAGTGCCCTGCTCACACACCTCCTTCTTAATTTCCACCTGGGATATAGTGCCCTTCCCACTCACCTCCTTCATAAACCCCCCCTGGGATAGTGTCCAGCTCACTTAGAAATAAGTGCCCTGCTGTCAAATCTCCTTCTTAAACTCCCTCTGGGATATAGTGTCAGGCTCACTCAGGGATAAAGTGCCCTGCCCACACACCTCCCTTTTAAACACCCCCTGAGATATAGTGCCCAACTCACTCAGTGATTTAGTGCCCTGCTCACTCGCCTTCTTCTTAAACTCCCCCTGGGATAGTGCCCAGCTCATCCAGTAATATAATGCCCTGCCCACAAACCTCCTCCTTAAACTCCCCCAGGGATGTAGTGCCCAGCTCACTCAGTTCCCTGCTCACTCATCTCTGTCTTTAACTCTCCTTGCTACATTGTGCCCTGCGCACTAAGTTCACTGCTGACTCACCTGTGTCTTAAACTCCCCCTGGGATATTGTGCCCTGCTCACTCACCTGCGTCCTAAACTCCCCCTGGGATATTGTGCCCTGCTCACTCAGTTCCCTGCTCACTCACCTGCGTCTTAAACTCCCCCTGGGATATTGTGCCATGCTCACTCATTTCCCTGCTCACTCACCTGCATCTTAAATTCCCACAGGGATATTGTGCCTTGCTCACTCAGTTCCCTGCTCAGTTTCCTGCATCTTAAACTCCCCCTGGGACATTGTGCCCTGCTCTCTCAGTTCCCTGCTGACTCACCTCCATCTTAAACTCTCACTGGGACATTTTGCCATGCTCACTCAGTTCCCTGCTCACTCACCTGCGTCCTAAACTCCCCCTGGGATATTGTGCCCTGCTCACTCAGTTCCCTGCTCACTCACCTGCGTCTTAAACTCCCCCTGGGATATTGTGCCATGCTCACTCATTTCCCTGCTCACTCACCTGCATCTTAAATTCCCACAGGGATATTGTGCCTTGCTCACTCAGTTCCCTGCTCAGTTTCCTGCATCTTAAACTCCCCCTGGGACATTGTGCCCTGCTCTCTCAGTTCCCTGCTGACTCACCTCCATCTTAAACTCTCACTGGGACATTGTGCCATGCTCACTCAGTTCCCTGCTCACTCACCCCTGTCTTAAATTCTCCCTGGGACATTGTGCCCTGTTCACACACCTCATTATTAAACTCCCACTGGGACATAGTGACCAACTCACACAGGGATATAGTGAACTGTTTGCACACCTCCTTATTAAACTCCCCCTGGGATATAGTGCCAGGTCCACTCAGTGATATATTGCCCTGCTGACACACGTCCTCCCTAAACTGCCTATGTGATATAGTTCCCAGCTCACCCAAGGATATAGTGTACTGCTCACCCATCCCTCTTAAACCCTCCCTGGGATATAGTTCCCTGCTCACTCAGTGATATATTGCCCTGCTCACACCTCTGTCTTAACCCCCACCTGGGAACTAGTGCCCAGCTCACTCAGAGATATAGTGCCCTGCTGTCATACCTCCTTCTTAAACTCCCTCTGGGATATAGTGTCAGGCTCACTCAAGGATAAATTGCCCTGCTCACACACCTCTTTCTTAATGTCCCCCTGGGATATAGTGCCCAGCTCACTCAGTGATATAGTGCCCTTCCCACTCACCTCCTTCTTAATGGTCCCCTGGGATATAGTGCCCAGCTCACTCAGTGTTATAGTGCCATTCCCACTCACCTCCTTCATAAACTCCCCTGGGATAGTGTCCAGCTCACTCAGTGATATAGTGCCCTTCCCACTCACCTCCTTTTTATACTCCTCCTGAGATATGGTGCCCAACTCACTCAGTGATATAGTGCCCTGCTCACTCACCTTCTTCTTAAACGCCCCCCTGGGATTAGTGCCCAGCTCACTCAGTAATATAGTGCCCTGCCAAAACACATCGTTCTTAAACAGCCCCAGGGATGTAGTGCCCAGCTCTCCCAGTTCCATGCTCATTCATCTCTGTCTTAAACTCTCCCTGGGACATTGTGCCCTGCTCACTCAGTTCCCTGCTCACTCACCGCCATCTTAAACTCTCTCTGGGATATTGTTCCTTGGTCACTTAGTTCCCTGCTCGCTCACCTACGTCTTAACCTACCCCTGGGATATGGTGCCCAGCTCACTCAGTGATGTAGTGACCAGCTCACACCTCCCTCTTAAACTTCCCCGGGGATCTAGTGCCCAGCTCACTCAGAAATATGGTGCCCTGCTGTCATACCTCCTTCTTAAACTGCCTCTGGGATATAGTGTCAGGCTCACTCAGAAATAAAGTGCCCTGCTCACACACCTCCTTCTTAATTTCCACCTGGGATATAGTGCCCTTCCCACTCACCTCCTTCATAACCCCCCCGCCCCCCTGGGATAGTGTCCAGCTCACTTAGAAATAAGTGCCCTGCTGTCAAATCTCCTTCTAAAACTCCCTCTGGGATATAGTGTCAGGCTCACTCAGGGATAAAGTGCCCTGCCCACACACCTCCCTTTTAAACTCCCCCTGAGATATAGTGCCCAACTCACTCAGTGATTTAGTGCCCTGCTCACTCGCCTTCTTCTTAAACTCCCCCTGGGATAGTGCCCAGCTCATCCAGTAATATAATGCCCTGCCCACAAACCTCCTCCTTAAACTCCCCCAGGGATGTAGTGCCCAGCTCACTCAGTTCCCTGCTCACTCATCTCTGTCTTTAACTCTCCTTGGTACATTGTGCCCTGCACACTAAGTTCACTGCTGACTCACCTGCGTCTTAAACTCCCCCTGGGATATTGTGCCCTGCTCACTCAGTTCCCTGCTCACTCACCTGCGTCCTAAACTCCCCCTGGGATATTGTGCCCTGCTCACTCAGTTCCCTGCTCACTCACCTGCGTCTTAAACTCCCCCTGGGATATTGTGCCATGCTCACTCAGTTCCCTGCTCATTCACCTGCGACTCAAACTCCTCCTGGGATGTAGTGCCCAGCTCACTCAGTTCCCTCCTCATTCACCGCCATCTTAAACTCTTGCTGGGATATTGTGCCATGCTCACTCATTTCCCTGCTCACTCACCTGCGTCTTAAACTCCCCCTGGGATATTGTGCCCTGCTTACTCAGTTCCCTGCTCATTCACCGCCATCTTAAACTCTCCCTGGGATATTGTGCCATGTTCACTCATTTCCCTGCTCACTCACCTGCGTCCTAAACTCCCCCTGGGATATTGTGCCCTGCTCACTCAGTGATTTAGTGACCAGCTAACACCTCCCTCTTAAACTCCTCCTGGGATGTAGTGCCCAGCTCACTCAGTTCCCTGATCACTCATTTCTGTCTTAAACTCTCCCTGGGATGTTGTGCCATGCTCACTCAGTACCCGGCTGACTCACTTGCATCTTAAACTCCCCCTGGGACATTGCACCCTGCTCACTCAGGGATATAATGCCCCACTCACTCACCTTCTTCCCTCACCAATAGAATCCCACCAATTCCCCTCCACTCTCTACTTGTCCAGTATCCTCCTCCTAGCTTCAGTATCCAGGTCTCCTGCTCTCCATCTCTATTCCAGCTTCATTCAATCAGCCCTCCTCCTCTGCTCCAAATGAGCTGGACTTTGGGTCTTTTTGATTTGTCCAAGCTTTACACTCTGGGTGGGCTTCCAGCTGACAGTTTCCAGATGTGAGCTCTCTAAATCCTGTGTGAGTTATTGGTGCTTGCTAACTTTTGCAGGTTGGGGACCTTTTTACTTTTCCTAGCTTACCAGGGGTTAAGAAAGGCAGGAAGCAATTTCAGAATTCAGTGGACCATTTGATCTGAGCAAGGACCCTTTCAGTAAGCTGCTTTCCCTCTAATGTGTCTTAGATTTTACGATCAATATATTGACATTCTTTTCCCATTTCTGCAAATGCTTCCTGGGAACTTGCTTTGATAGTGTGGGGGGACTGACTGCTTTTTAAAGTGTGCTTTTGTTCCTAAGGTATTCCCACAGGTTTCTGTTCACATTCTTTCTTGCCAGTCTGGCACTTCCTTGTCTATATAATTCTTTTGAAGTTGCCAAGGAGTTGAACTTCTGTTCAATAAAGGCTCATAAATACATTAGCACCCCGGGTGGGGTGCGCAGCCAATCAGGTTCCTTGGTTTGCATGCTGATGCTCCCCGCTATGCCATCTTCTGGCCACCCACCCATTCCTTTTTTAAAAATAATTCCTCCAACCCCTCATCAACCGAACTTACTTGACTGTAGCGGCGGCTCTGCCAGCTGCCACAGCATCAGCTTCCCTGATTCTTGAGTTTCTGACCACTTTTGTAATGGAAGAAGGGCTCTGTACAGAGCCCCGCCTTCTACAACCATGGCGGCCATCTTGGCAAAGTATTTTCATATAATGAACGGGACACACGGGGAATCCCGTTGAATGAATGGAAATACTTTTATTTTGCACCCCGGTTTACCGCTTTGGTAACCCGGGGTGCTAATGCATTAGTAATCAGTTCCATGGGCTACACCAGGGAGTGACACCCCAGATCCCTTGTTAACCACCCTCGCTTCACTCAGGCCCTTAACTCAGGCTGGAGGGCCATTTCGCCCCTTGTAGCCCATGGAACGGGTTACTAATGCCACATTGTAAGCAGTCTTGAATTTCTCTGTAAATGTATCTGACTGAGAATCATAGAAGCAATGTTGCCATTTACCCGATGTGTGTTTTCTTAAACTAGAAATACTCTCCACAGTGAAGCAAAGCTTTCCCTAGGTATTCCTTAAAAGCTTTTTTCATGCAGGATGTCTTGTTCAGTGGATGCATAATGCAGTGTGCTTCTTGTTTGCCAGTAATGCTGTTTAAAGGAAACAAAGGGCCTCATTACCAGTTGGGTGGTATTGCGGTGGTAAACCCATCGGAATACTGCCCAAACAAATTACTGTTACCGCCACTTGGTCCGGCAGAATTTCTGGCAGATTACAAGTGGTGGTGGCGGTGTAAGTGCGCATTAAATTTTAGTCTGTTGGACTCAATGGGCCTCATGACAACCCTGGCGGTAGCCATGCCTGTAAAACAGGCACGGCTGCCATCGTAGTTGCATTTTTTCTGGCACCCAGAAATGGGCAATTACGGAGTCATACGATATTTGGCCATTCCTGGTCGCCGGAAAAAATTCTTCCCCATTCCCACTTGAGCCCCATAGGGCTCAATGAGACTGGGGAAGCCGGATACACAGGCGCCGTTGATAACGCTGTGCTTGTGGGTGCCTTTCATTCTGCCAGGTCAGACCTGGCGGAATGAAAGGAATACGCGAGCACAACTCAGAGTTTGACAGTCCGGATACAACGGTACCGGCAACCTTACCGGACCAGCAAACTCGGAATGAGGCTCAATGTTTTTGTTTTGCCAAATTACCGCTGCAGTAATTCTGCTGATTCTGCCGAAACTTGTAATTTGACGTAGTCGTAAAGTTGCCAGTAACGAAGTTACCTCCAACTTTACCACTTACAGCCAAACTCTTGAAGTGGGAAAAGCGACCAAAAGGCTCCCACCAATCCCCTCTCAACCATGGCCTAGAGGATCACGGCCCAGACACCCGCCACGAGAGGAGTTTGCCCATCTCCCAGACGACCAAATACCCTGGTACAAGAACATACGGATGTGCCCACTCGCATGCCCACCCGCATGCCCACCAGCCTGCCCTGCACATGCCGACACCTGCGGCATGGATGAACTCGACTAAACCATCTAGCACCAAATCAACACATCGTTAGAGATGCCATGACGACCTAGCTAACGGTCAGCACACACGTGCAACATACACACCGGACACTCCCACATCAATTCACACGAAGAACATACTCAATGCTATGACGTAGGCGACGGACACACCCACGGACGTGCATCTTTATTATTTTCAACATAGGCTTTTCAAATGCAGAAACGCAAGACGCATAAAGAACTCATCTAAAAAGGCTTGCTCACGCTTCTTCTAAAACCATGTACCATAATGAGGAATATAACGGAGACACGATACTGGGGATAGAGCAATATGATACCATAACCTGCAGCGCCCTGCATTAAATGGTTCCTCCTATGCACCAGGCCCAAGTAGGCCGCAAGCAAAAGCTTTCATGAACATTGAATGAGCAAGGGTTCGGTTGCTGACCCTGCAGAATGAGCCCAGCGAAAGCAGACAGTCAAGGGCACAACGTTGCAAACTCTCATTCCGCAAGCCGACGCCAAGGTCGCACCTGCAAGATAAGCCAGGCACACAGTGAGAAATGTAATATTAATTGTGCAGAATTCTGCCTCAACCACCAGGAGGAAGAAGGCGTCTGGATCCCCCCGTCTCAAGACACAGGCAGATACAATTAAGCGACTCAACAGACATCTGCGACGGTGGGAGTAGTCGGCCTTCCTGCTTATGAATAAGTCCTCACATTGTCTGCACACACCCATAGTGAAACATTGTTGCAAATGACAGGTGCACCGCGAGATGGGAACAGCGATGGTCCCAGACTGGGGGGCTCGCGGGTGAACTAATCAGAACATGGGACCCTTATCACTGACGCCATTAACATTGACCAATCCTCAGACGTCTTCATGTAACAATTTTTATGTATCAAACTGAAGGGACAACCCAAGTATACCACCTGACTGACCCTTAACCAATAACCAAGTCTTCTATATGTATGCTATACTAACCCTACCACTCGGGGAACCAATCCAGAGTGGCGATAGGTTTTTTGCTAATTTTGCTAAGGTGACGCGAGTAGCGCGTCACGCTAAGGTAAAAAGGGCCTGCGAGCCCCACGCTGCTGAGAGAGTGTCAGGACGGACGCGTACAATCCTTGGCCATCCCTGCCGTTTTGTTTAATAAACAGCAGAATCACCTTGCTTCTTGCGTGTGTCTCATACTCTATCTTTTTGGGATATACGGGAGGAGTTGGGGCCTCCCTGCCCGGAGGTCCGCGGACGGCCCAGCCGGCCCCGGGAGAATTTCCCCCCGACAAGTTGGAGGCACTGCTGAGATCTGTTTAAGGTCCGTTTTTATTTTTATTTTTCCAAGTACTCCCGTTGCGAGGAGGCCCGGCGGCGCGGCCCCCTCTGCCGCTGCCCCCTTTTGAGGACTACAGGACCATCGCGGAACTACGAGAAGACCGGACGGCGCAATCCGGATAGTGGCCCTCGGGAGCCGGTTGAGAAGTATCCCGCCCACGGTTGGCGAGTGTCCAGACGTAGTCCAGACGAGGGGAGGTGGCGAGCCGCTTGGAGGGGTGCACGCAGTCGAGCGGCCCCGCATCAAGAGAACTTGGTGAGTATGCCACGCCCAACAAGCAATGTGAAATTGTGAGGGAGGGGGGAGGAATTGAATACGGGAGGCGGGAGTTGTTGCACAGGTGAGCGGCGAAGGTTTGACAGTTTAGTGTTGGCAATGAAATGAATGGTAGCCGGACGAGTGCGAGAGCAGTCCGCTACGTTACGGGAGAGAAGGGGGCGGAGCACGAAAACATCACGTGCGGCCGCTCGTAGAAACTGATTGGCCTAGGTCGCGACCACGTGTAAGGGTGTGTGTGTGTGGTTTCCTACTATTTGGCAATTATTGATCAATGAGTAGATGAGGATCCCTATTGTTCGAGCAGGAAACTCGATAGATAGATGACGTTTTCCTGTAGGCGGTAGCTAGCTGGTTGCCTAATACGGAAGATAATTGGCTGGTTAAGCCCTCCTGTCGAGGGGCGTATCACACGCGAGGCGACGCAGTGTGCGCAGTGCGATTATATTATTGATTACCTTGTTCCAGGAGTGACAGGAAGACAGCTGTGGGGTTAACGGGGGTAGATTGCGAGTGTATTTTGGACTTAAAGAATATATGAAGAACTTACCAGTAGTCTGAAGAGATCGGTGACGTCACCAGCAGGGCTTACATAGGACATCTCGAGAACCAGACATCTTTTATTTTTTGAGTGGCGGGAAGGAGAGCTGTGTTAAGGGCATGGAAACGGAGGTACACGGTAATGAGTTGATCGGGGGAAGGCGAAAGGAGGTACGTGGCTGCGCACGGAGAACGCCGGCCACGGCAAGTGCAGAGGAGGGAGGAGGAGCAAGTGAAAATAGGACGGCGGTATAAGAACGTCACAAGGGGCACGCAGCCGCAGGGGGCTGCGTGCGCTCAGGCCGCAGGGGGCCGTAAAGGTGTTGTATAAAGGAAGAAACTAAAGAAAAGAATATACAAATGTAAATATTATATTTTACTAATTTTTCCTTAGCGGACTATCGCAAGTCCCCAAACTTACGGGGCCAGGTAAAGGTACAAGGTTGTATATTGTAAACTGCTAGTGTGATAACCACTACCAAATAGGGGAAGGGTAACAAGTGGAGCGCTACTATGTCATACGGGACAGGATCGGGGGGTGGGGGAACACCCTCACAACCCCGCTGCAACACATATGTAAAACACTATCACCCCATAGAGAGAAATTGATCAAGTACAGCATAGAATGGACACAGGGGACGGACAACAAAATGACGACACCATGGCCGCCTAATGGTAGCTTCGATTCATATACCCAACACTCACTATTAAACTATCTGCACAATACATACAAGGGGAAGAAGTTAACGCACCACGTGGAGGTGTTCAACTTGTGGAGGATGCTCCAGGGACCCGACCAGGACCAAACGGAATGTTCATTGTAGGGGAAACAACGGGAGACAAGGAGATTAAGGAGGAGAGAGAAAGCGGGGAAAAGAGAAGTGAAGGAACACAGAACACGGGGAGAGGACAAGAGGGAGGAGAAAAGAGTGACGACTCAACCGAAAATGAAATAAAAAAGGAACAGAGCGACGATATACCTCTAGCGAAGGTAGTGAAAACAGAGGGAGGGGGCTTGTACCCTTTAAGAGAACTAGGAGAAATAGCAAGAGAACCATTAAGGGCGGCTGAGGGGTACTCGAACCCAGCATACAGCCCGCCTCCATATACAGCTACAGGTGGCCACACGGGAGGGGAGCGGAGTAGTAAAACGGGATCAGCTCATGGGAAGATGATAGCAGGGGAGGGGAGGACTGAAGAAGAGCAGACTACGGACATAGGAAATGACGAGTGGGTAGCTGCACAGATACTATTGAAATTACGAGGTTCATTAACAGGAGAAGAGAAGGAGGTGGTGAGGAAAATGGACGAGGATAATGCCAGGGAGAGTGAAATGGAAGGGGAAGAGGGGAAAAGAAAGGGGGAAGAGCCGTTAAGGAAAAAGGAAGAGACTTTGGAGGAACGATTAGCAGAATTAAGGGATGAACAGAATGCACTGATCAAGCAGCTCGAGAGGGGGGAAAGAGAGAGAGCACGGGAAAGGAAAGAAGGTAAGAATGAGTTGGGTAAAATGAGAGAACGAACTGAGGAGCAAAGGAGAGAAGCCGAAAGGCTAAAGGCAGCGGCAGAAAGGGTATTGAGAGCAGTACTGCGCGACAGGAAAAAAGAGGAAGAGGAGAAAGAAAAAGAAATGGCAATATGGAAGAAGAGATTACTGTCAGAAACGACAAGGAAATACGAAGAAGGGAGGATGATAGAGAGTATAATAGAAAGGGAGAGGGAGAGATGGGAAAGGAAGAAAGAAGATGAAAAGATATTGGAAAAAATGAGTTGTGAAGTAATGGAAGAATTAAAAAAGAAAAGAGAGGAAATTGGTAGGGGAATAGCGGAGAGAGAAGAAGGGGAAAGAGAAGATAGGAGGGGGGAGAGTGAAGTAAGGAGGAAGGTATATAGAGGCACAGAAGTAGCAACAACATCGGCACAAAGAGGAGCGAGTAGTAAAGAAGAAAAGGGAGGAACGGACCTAATAGACTTAAAAACAGTAACGATTGGGGGGAAAAAGACAGTTTGGGGGTTGCCATTTATGAATGACTTTTGTAGTGATGAAGAGGAAGAAATGGGGAAGGAAGGAAGAAACAGTGAAAGGGAAAGCCTAGATAAACTATACACCACCCGGACAAATAAGGACTCACCATGGATCTGCAGGAGAAAGGAAGAACTGCAGAGAAGTGAGGAGGAGGAGCATGGAATGGCGGAGGGGCAGACACGTGAAGCCACGCCATCACCGTCCCGTCATGCATGCTCCACCACCCCACGCTCATTACGTGCAACATGCCCATCTAAACTAGCGCCCTTCACAAGAGAACTGACACCCTATGCAGGAAGGCTTAGAGACCTCCCTGGACGCAGACAGGGAGAACGAATACACACGCCCACAATAAGTAAAGGAAATGATGAAAGAAGGGGAAGTGGTGGAGGAGAAAGAGTGGAGAGCAGGAGAAATATGGACGAAGCTGACGATGTAGAAGAGACGGAAGAAGAGGAGGGGTGTGAGGACTCGATTTTGTGGAACCCAGGGGGTAAAACGGGACACAACTTAATGCCTCTTCTAGAGAGGGGAGGGGTTAGACCACAATACGTTCCTTGGAAGCATGCAGACAAGGAAAATATAAAATGCAGACTCCCATCATTAAGTGGAGGTGCGGGTAAATGGATATATGAAATGGAAAAACACACCGCAGGACAGAAGTTGGCAGTGGGAGATGTAAAGGGCCTTCTCATACCAATATTAGGTGATGCTGCAGATGACATCTGGAAGAGAGCGGGCTTCCCCGGGGTAACAATAACAAACACATCTCACGATGGGGCACCATTCGCAAACTGCAGACATGCATTATGGCAGGCACTGAGGGTACAGTATCCGGACACATCAGACATAGGAGCTATTACCTCGCGCAAGATGCGTGAGAACGAAGATCCTGTTGATTATATCCAGGAAATTCAAGAGAAGTGGTGTATGGAAACTAGAGAACAATGGGACAAAACACCAGCAATATTCTATCATATACTAGTACAGGGGCTCCCAGAAGCAGTCCAGAAACAACTGAAGAAAGTAGTGGGGATGGAAGGAAAAGCATGGCCAGAAATACAACTGACTATAGTGCATCATTGCAGGACATGGCAAGAAAAAATGAAAAAAAAGGAAGAGGATAGGAAAACGGAAGAGGCTAAACTAGTACAGAACAAACTCACTAAATACACGATGGAAGGCGCACTAATAACTACACCTGCCACAATCCCTCAAAGCCCCACACAGGTAGTGGCTGCACAAGACCCCTCCCAAATACAATCATCGCAGACTGTAACACAACAGATGCCGCCGCCCCAACCATACACGACTAACATGGGAGAAGGATACACAACGTCAGGAGCTGGGTATTATAATTACAACCGGGGAAGGGGAGGAGTAATGAGAGGCAGAGGGTACGGATTTAACACACAACAACAGGTGGGGGGCCTTAGGAATTCCTACCCCACCGGGTACCCAACTTATCAGGACAACACAGGAAGCTTTCCATGGCAGAACAGGGAACCACCGGTGTGTTGGATTTGTGGATTGGTGGGCCACATGTCGCGTACGTGTAGAGTGAGACCAGGCACACCGTTGTGGAATGAACAGGGACAACAAGAGCTCCCGCAGGAACAGCAGGGCGTCCAGCAACAGCAGACATTGCAACAGGCAAATGGACAGCAACAGCTAGTAACATAACAACAGCCACAGACATACTTACCGCCTCAACAACAGGTAGCGATTACACAACAACCCCTAGCACAGCAAGTACAGCCACCTACACAAGTTCAAGACCATAACATAACCTCGACCAATACCCAACTACAGCAAACACAACTGGGTAGGGTGACAGTGCTGGGACACAACCCTTACACGGGAAGTGGTCAATCATTATACCCCCAATAGGACAGCCCACAGACGACCTTGGTGTGTCCCAACCTGTCGGTAACACCTAATAGTGCGGAGGAACCACGCATAGAGGTAACGATAGGTGACAAAAAATTATCATTCCTTGTCGACACCGGGGCGACCCGGTCTTGCATAAGGGAAGGTAAATTTAAGATGTCAGGTGAAGCCATGAACACCCAAGGATTCTCTGGGGCTAGGGGGTTGGTTCCCTTTACTGATAACATTCCCTTATCAATAGGGGATTAAGACATGTCAGTCCCACTTTTATATTATAGGGCCTCACCAGTAAATATAATGGGGAGAGACATAATGAGCAGGTTGAATATGACGATCTCCTTTACGGAGGACGGCATAATTTGCTCCACTCCAGGAATTAATATGCTCACGGCGCGACAGATCATGCAGGCATACTGTGGACAGACAGTGATTAGGGCTGAGCCAGTAGATGGTGAACTGTTCCAGTACGGGACAGACATGGCATTTGCATGGATTCCAGGGATCGAGGGAAAGATCCTAAGGAGGCCAGCAGCATACTTGTTTAGACCAGAAACGCCAGCTAACGAACCAGAAGGAAAGGTGATTTCAGTGGACATAGAGAGCATCATAGCAACTGCTGATTACATTGCAGTGCATGCCCAAGACAGAGAAGGAAGAGCGTGGAGGGCAGTGATAGCACTAGCAGAAGGATGTAGACTTACCCAGGTGTCAGATGAGGAGCTCTTCTCAGGTGAAAAGGAAGAAGGTGAAATGGTATTTATGATGAGTGTGGAAATATGGTTAAGGGTGACATACAAACAAGTGGCACAGAAAATTGCAATGGCACTCGAGGCACCCACGTCCACCCCGGTTCCCTTTTTTGAGGAAGACATGACAAAAGTACCCACATCACTATGGACTTCTAGCCCCTATGACGTGGGGTGCATAAAAAGCATAGGGGGGTAAGAATAAAACTGAAAAAGGGTGCAATACTCCCCAAAGTCAAACAGTACCCACTATCAAAAGAGGCAGATGAGGGCATATGTGAAACAATAACGGCCCTTATAAATAATGGCATATTGGTCCCATCAGAATCACCATGTAACACAGCTGTATACCCAGTGTGCAAGGCTAAAGGTGGATCTTGGCGCTTCATACAGGACCTCAGGCCCTTGAACAATATAGTGGAAGCAGAATACCCAATAGCAGCAAACCCGGCCACAATATTGTGCGGCATTCCAGCAGAGGCATCACGATTTACAGTGATCGACCTCAAAAATGCCTTTTTCTCAATACCACTGCACCCAGACTCACAAGATCTGACAAGCTTCACGTACAGGAACACAAAGTGGAAACACACCAGATTGCCACAAGGGTACTGCGAGTCAACCTCAATTTTTAACAGAGTAATACAGATGGACTTGGGTAACATTGAAGTGGAAAGCACAGTGTTGCAGTATGTTGATGACATAATAATTTGCAGCACAAGCGAAAAAAGATGCAGAGAGGACTCATTAAAGATGCTGACAATACTAGCTGAAAAAGGTTACAAGGTAGACAAGGAAAAGCTACAATACTGTCAGGAACTTTACATTGGACAGCTCATATCCCAATATGGAAGACAGATTGCACCACAAAGAGCACAGGCAATTTTAAAAACACCATTGCCACAAACAGTGAGAGAACTACAGCAGTTCCTTGGCCTGTGCAACTACTGCAGAGCATGGGTGTTTGATTACAGCTCATACATAGGACCTCTACTTGAGGGGTTAAAAGAAGCTAACAAAGGGGAGAAAAAGTTGGGGTGGACAATGGAAATGAAAGAGGCTTTTGATGAACTGAAAGATGCAATATCAACCGCTCCAGTACTGGCCACCCCAGATTATGAACGACAATTTTTCATATTTTCACATTGCGACTCAACAGTGATGAAAGCAGTGTTGGCTCAAAAAACAAGCATGGGCTACAAACCAGTAGCGTTTTACAGCGGTCACTTAGATCCTGTGATGCTAGGTCATTTCCCTTGCGAACAAGGTCTCGCCGCAGCTGCCTTTGCGGTAGAGAAAGCATCAGCAATCACCATGGGGTGCCCAACCACACTGTTTGTGGAACATGCACTATTTGCAATATTGAACAAGCCTAAGTCCACACTAACAACGCAAAGGGCGTCAGGTTATGAGATTATATTATCTAGAGCTGAATTATCAATTGTTAGATGCAGCACAGTCAACCCTGCAAGGTTTATAGCAGAGGCAATTGAGGAAGGAGACTATGCACACGATTGTACAAAGATTACTGAAATGTATTCATGCACCAGAAGGGTTGCAGAGAATGCACTAGAGGGAGGTGATCTCTTGTTCATTGATGGGTCATCAACGATTGACCAAAGTGACGGGATTAGGAGACCTGGGGCAGCAGTGGTGAAAATGACAGAGGCGCCGGTGTGTGTGGCGATGAAGTGCGTACAATTACCACAGCATTACTCTGCCCAAGCAGCGGAATTGGTCGCACTGATCTTGGCGTTGAAGGAAAGTTTTGACAAGCGAGTGACCATATATTCCGACAGTGCATATGTCACATCTACTGTCCATTCCGGGTTGTCCAAGTGGAGGAGAAGAGGGTTTAGGAGAGCTGACGGCACCCCAGTGCAACATGCCCTCTTATTAGCTGAACTAATTGAAGTAATAAATGACCCCCAAGAATTAGCCTTGGTAAAATGCACCGCACACACTAATGGAGAAGATCATATTTCAAAAGGGAATGCAGCAGCAGACGCACACGCGAAGTATGCTGCATATTTTGGCGAGGTATGGAACCCCCCAGAGTCAGAGAGAGGGAGAGGGAGGGGAATAGCTTAGGAGCTATTAGTAAGAGAAGGGTACACCCATCTCCCAGCCACACAGATAATGGAGCTACAAGCGGCTGCACCCATGGCAGAAAAAGAAATATGGGTAAAATATGGGTAAAAAGAGGATGTACAATGTCACCAACTGACACACTATGGCGCCAGGGTAGCACTGGAAAAATGGTAATGCCACTGGCACTATTGAACATCGCCCTGAGCCAACTACACCACCCAGCCCACACAGGCAAGGAAGTAATCGCAGCACGAATTAGGGAAGATTGGTTCTGCCCCGAGTTAAATTCCCATGTGTCAAATTTTGTCAGCAATTGTCTCACATGTCAACAGTTCACGGCCGGTCACACGCTGAAGGTGATAAAAGGTACTATACCCCGGCCAGAGGGACCCTTCCGACACATCCATATTGACTATGTTGATATGATCAACGTATGTCAAGGAAATAGGTATATGATTGTAGTTGTGTGCCCATTCTCGAGGTGGATCGAGGCAGGGCCCTGCTCACACCCAGATGCATTCCGAGCAGCTAAATTCCTAGTAAGGGAGGTCTTTCCCAGGTGGGGAGTGTGCGAAATATTGCGGTCAGACAATGGGCCGCATTTCGCCAATGAAATGTTCCAGCATATCACGTCCTTACTGAACATCAAGCATAAATTTGCATGTGCATATCACCCGCAGGCCAACGGTATATGCGAACGCCTGAATGGCCTATTAAAAGAGACAATTGCAAAAATACAGCAAACAACAAAGAAGAGTTGGCTGTATTGCCTTCCGCTAGCCCTATTTGAGTTAAGGAATAGACCAGGCTCCGACCACCACCTCACTCCTCACGAGGTGGTGACCGGACGCCAAATGCGCCTTCCTCTGACGCCAACATCAAGAGCATTTACCGACCATGAGAGCACTGCAAATGTCCTTGGTGATGAAATGTACCAATATGTGTCTTATTTGATTACTAGTGTGGCGGGGCGGGTCTAAGAGTGATCAACAAGAAGACGCGGATGAAGAATTGGAAAAGGGAAAACTGTGCAAAATTGCCAAAGGCGACCACGTACTACTCCGCAATTTCAATAGAAAGTGGAACAGCCCACGCTTCACTGGCCCCCACCTGGTAGAGGAGGTATCAACGAGAGCAGTAAAGCTACAGGACAAACGTGCCTGGAATCACCTGCACGACGTAAAGATCTGCAAACTCCAGACCCGCCCTAGCGTCACCGACGGGGCCATTGGAAGAGCAGCAACAGCATCGCCAACGGAGGAAGGGGCTTCTACCGCAACAAACGGCCAAAGTGTCCCCATACCCTGCCACCCCCCTGATTCCCCAGAGACAACTACCGAAATAAAGAGGGGTAACTACCATACCGCCCACCCCATGGTCACACGTTCAAAGAGTAAAGAGGCCTCTACCAGTTGAACCCCAAACCCTCTGCCCATTGACCCCCTACCCACTGCGATAATAACCCAACTGAAGGACATTGTTTTGCACATACACATGTAAACACGTGAATGTTCTCTTTTTTTTTTCTCTCGCACATGCAGGTACGGTGTATTATTGTACTGTTAAGAAAGCAGATAACTAACAAAGTTCACTGCCCAGAAGGAGTAGATGATACCCTCGGACAATAACTACCCTGAAGAATTATCGCACCAATTTGTCTATTACATAAAAAGGCCAAAGCACCTGAAAAGAAGGAGGGTACGTGTCTACTACACAGCTCTCTTCTTGGCCATAGAGCAATCAATGCCCCACATCCAGCCATACTTGCCTGTCCTAAGAGATAGATCTCTTAGATTGGCGTGGGAACAGCTCTTCGCCTGGGCATTGAACGACTACTTGATAGGGAGAGCTTGAAAACAACAACTAACACTAATAACAAGCATATTGAGAATTTTCAGGCGGGCAACTTTAACGTCGCAAGAATTAGCTGCCGGACTGCAGCAAGGTAAGAGCAAAATGCCGGTGAAACTAGCCTCTGTAATAAAGATGATAGGGATTTTGATGATCACCGGGTTTGTGGCTGCCTCTGTATGGCGGTACAACTATGCTATCAATATTTTTGCTGTTCCCAAACCTAATATACCCCCACCCGCAGCTGCAACAGGTGTTACGTCAGGTGGTACTAGCGAAATTCCACACAAGGGTAATAGAGTTAAACGCAGCACATACTCAGAGAATAAAGATATTGACAACTACATACAAAATTCAGCACACGTCTCTAACAACATGTGGTACCAACACATGACCAAAATAGGTAAACAAACAACAGAAGACGGCTGCTACGTCTGCTCATTGATCCCATACGCCATGAGTGCATCCCGAACTTTTGTTGCCACGGAAATAGATGAAAAAACAGCACGATGTATAATATACCTGGCACTGTTCCAAACAAAAGGGAGATTTCAAGGGAACACGGTACACCTGGTATGGAAATCACGAGACACATAGCCGTACGAAAATAACTTCCTTATTGAGCTACCACAAGACCAGTTTACATGCCGAAGCATTCAGATACAAGCGGCCCTGAAAAAGGAGAAACGAAGAAAGTTACACTACAGTACCTACCATGTGATTGGTACGCCACTGAAGCTGCTGGTAAACAAGGATGTTGGGAAAGACCACTGATAATAATAACAGGAAAGGTGTACCTGGGTGACAAATGGGACATAGGAGTGGTTGGCAGCAACATGATAACGAGAGAAGATACTACAACTATTGCAGAGCACAACAACAGATGTTGGATGACTTGGGTCAAGTACGTACCCATGCTAACATGGATAGAGAAGGATGAGGACCCAATAACGATACTGCCGATGACTGCACCTAAGATATGCTACCAACACAAAGGAGAAGTAGACGTAGGATACAACACCAACTGTGCAAGTGTGACAGAGCTACCTGAGGGGGGAGCAGGAACAGCAGTAGTAATGGACCATTACTGGGCCTGTGGAGACAAGGCGTACCACACACTGCCCCCTCTGTGGAATGGTGTATGCACAATAGTACACGTTAATGTACCATCACTAGTGGTGCCCCAGAAACATGTGAATATGGCGAACTTCCTCAAAATGGATGAAGGGAACAAAAGGAAGAAGAGATCTGCACAGCCTCGGAAAGGGCCAGAGAACCGACGCAACAGCAACAACACTGTCCTGAACAGAAGGAAAAGACAAGGAGAACCTCTGACAGGAAATTACCTGTGGGGAAGGTCGGAAACAGCACTCACCTCAATCCCGCCGGAACACAGACTATTCAGCAGAGCAGCTATGTTCTTCTCCTCAATAATACATCCTGGACTGCAGGCCTACGCAAACGCAAAATGGCTCCAGATAACTAGGTGGGAACTAATGATGACAATTAACTCTACAGTAAATGGATTCAACGCAATAAAAGAGGAATTGCGAGCAGTGAGAATGGTTGCACTACAGAACAGATATGTACTGGACCTCCTCACAGCAATGGAAGGAGGTGTTTGCGCAAAGATAGGACAATCATGCTGCACATTCATTCCTGCTAACGATGCTGACAATGGTACACTGACAGAAGCAGTATCACAATTGGCCCAGATGCACTCCAAAATGATGGACGAAAGTAAAGGTGTAAAAAAGGACGAGAGCTGGTTTTCGACGCTATGGTCATGGATGCCATCTTGGCTGTCAGATGGGCTGAAGATCATAGTTGGATGCATTATTTTGGCTGGAGCTGCACTTATCTTAATACGGTTTTAGAAGGCCCGGAAGGCACGCACCACAGATGAGATGATCGAAATGGTCGGTATGCACCCCTTGATGCCAGCAGATGACGCCCAAAACACGCAGGCACCATAATAAAAGAGAGAGAGAGGTTGCGTAACCAGATCATCACTAATCACCTGGACCCACCATCTGTGAAGCTCGAAAACCCAAGAAACCCAAGGAGCTACATAGGGAAATGGGTATACTGCACACCTGGAGGAACCTGTGTATATATGTACTGGTCATTTGAAGACCATGTCAACCACGATGGACATTTGGGAGGAGTAACTAAAATATGGAGAGTAAGAGGAGATAAGGAAAAGGATATGTTTGTGGTCGACAAGTCGACCAGAGGGGGACTGAAGTGGGAAAAGCGACCAAAAGGCTCCCACCAATCCCCTCTCAACCATGGCCTAGAGGATCACGGCCCAGACACCCGCCACGAGAGGAGTTTGCCCATCTCCCAGACGACCAAATACCCTGGTACAAGAACATACGGATGCCCACCAGCCTGCCCTGCACATGCCGACACCTGCGGCATGGATGAACTCGACTAAACCATCTAGCACCAAATCAACACATCGTTAGAGATGCCATGACGATCTAGCTAACGGTCAGCACACTCGTGCAACATACACACCGGACACTCCCACATCAATTCACACGAAGAACATACTCAGTGCTATGACGTAGGCGACGGACACACCCACGGACGTGCATCTTTATTATTTTCAACATAGGCTTTTCAAATGCAGAAACGCAAGACGCATAAAGAACTCATCTAAAAAGGCTTGCTCACGCTTCTTCTAAAACCATGTACCATAATGAGGCATATAACGAAGACACGATACTGAGGATAGAGCAATATGATACCATAACCTGCAGCGCCCTGCATTAAATGGTTCCTCCTATGCACCAGGCCCAAGTAGGCCGCAAGCAAAAGCTTTCATGAACATTGAATGAGCAAGGGTTCGGTTGCTGACCCTGCAGAATGAGCCCAGCGAAAGCAGACAGTCAAGGGCACAACGTTGCAAACTCTCATTCCGCAAGCCGACGCCAAGGTCGCACCTGCAAGATAAGCCAGGCACACAGTGAGAAATGTAATATTAATTGTGCAGAATTCTGCCTCAACCACGGTCCCCGCCTCACGTGACCAAGCCGAACTTGATAGGGTGCCAAGCCCAGGAGGAAGAAGGCGTCTGGATCCCCCCGTCTCAAGACACAGGCAGATACAATTAAGCGACTCAACAGACATCTGCGACGGTGGGAGTAGTCGGCCTTCCTGCTTATGAATAAGTCCTCACATTGTCTGCACACACCCATAGTGAAACATTGTTGCAAATGACAGGTGCACCGCGAGCTGGGAACAGCGATGGTCCCAGACTGGGGGGCTCGCGGGTGAACCAATCAGAACATGGGACCCTTATCACTGACGCCATTAACATTGACCAATCCTCAGGGGTCTTCATGTAACAATTTTTATGTATCAAACTGAAGGGACAACCCAAGTATACCACCTGACTGACCCTTAACCAATAACCAAGTCTTCTATATGTATGCTATACTAACCCTACCACTCGGGGAACCAATCCAGAGTGGCGATAGGTTTTTTGCTAATTTTGCTAAGGTGACGCGAGTAGCGCGTCACGCTAAGGTAAAAAGGGCCTGCGAGCCCCACGCTGCTGAGAGAGTGTCAGGACGGAGGCGTACGATCCTTGGCCATCCCTGCCGTTTTGTTTAATAAACAGCAGAATCACCTTGCTTCTTGCGTGTGTCTCATACTCTATCTTTTTGGGATATACGGGAGGAGTTGGGGCCTCCCTGCCCGGAGGTCCGCGGACGGCCCAACCGGCCCCGGGAGAATTTCCCACGACACTCTTAATGAAGCCGAACGTTTGCTGTGGCTTTGCTTCTCTAACAGTTTTTATAATAGGGGAAACAATGCTTCTTCCTTTTAAATCTTTTGTCCTTCATCTGTCCGCCCATGTCTCCCTGCAACTTGGGGACTCACAGTGGGACTGATGCGTGGAAAGAGGGCCTGGGTGGAACAGAACGTCCTGTGACTGCATCCTGCTACAAGGTGGGGGCTGAAGTGGGGTGTCACTGGATCCCTCAGTATAGCTTCTCCGGCTCCATCTTAGGGGGGGCCTACAGTCTTTAGGGCCACCACAATACTAACCGCGAGTGTCAAACATCAGACTTAGATGCACCACCAAAAAATATTTAATATAAAATCTGGTTATGAGAGAGGAAAGGTATACTGCAAGGAAATGATCCTTGCTTCTATTATTTTTTGTTGATGGCCGTACGTTTTTAGCATTGTGGCTGCATTACAAGCGAAAGATTGTTTGTGCGTACTCTCTTTGCAGAATAGCTGAGACTTGAGCCAGTTGGTGGATTTGCTGCACAAGGAACGTGTGCCACCAGATATGTGGAGCTTTGCCACCTGGACACTGTTGTGCTAATCATGACTGCTTTATGAATGATCCATGCAGTCTTGAACATCATCTTGGAGAGGAAGCCAATTTAGTTTGAGTAGAATAAGGGTGATTCAGTCAAATTTCTGCACGCCCCGAAATAAGACATGCTGCAGTGCTTTGGTCTGCTTTTAGGGGAGGCAAGTGAGCAGCTGGGAGCCCTGTTGGAAGGGCATTTCCCTCATTGATGCACAAGACCATAAGGGCCTGTTCTATGGTCTGGAAGTCCTGCAGCGGGATGAAGGGCTTGATTTTGCAAAGGGTGTAGATTTGAAGCGTGACCATGTTGGCCTTCTTGGCTATGTGTTTCTTTATGGACAGGATGCTGTCAATCGTGAAGACTAAGAATGTTGCTGAATCTGAGAGTTGTGAATTAAATCCTCCTACACACATATCCTTGAGTCGTCGTTGAACAGGTTGTTGTTTAGCAGTGCGCCCGATGAGGACACGCTCTGTCTTGGATGGGTTAAGCTTGTGGGTATGATGTCAATTCATGGACAGTTTTTTTGACTGATGTTTTTATGAAAACACTTTGCTAAAAAAAACATTGAAATTTGCGGGGGGTGGGAAAGGGCAGATAAAGGGTTGGGGGGTCAGGAGCAGTGTAAAATAGGTGGGGAAAGGGAGGCTTTGGGGGAAGCCCCCCATAAATAATATTAAACAAAATTCAATGATTTTTTTCAGCAAAATGTCTCGTAAAAACACCTGGATGATGGCTTGGGAGTCGCGGGGGTGACTGATGTCTTGTGGGCTTTTAGCTCTGATGGCCATATCGGGATCGTTCAGGAGTGTGCCCAGGGGCTACAAGTAAAGGGTAAAAAGGATCAGAGAGAGGATGGAACCTTGGGAGACTTTGCAGGAGACTGGGAGTTGGCTAGAATGCAACATGTTCATGTGGAGAGGTTGCTGTGTGCCCAAGAGATAGGAAGTGAAGCAATTCAGGGCGGGGCCAGAGAATCCCATTCTGACCGTGAGGTGAGAGAAGAGGATGCAGTGGTAAATGGTGTTGAATGCAGCCGAGACGTCAAGGAGGACGAGGAGGCACAAGTTGCCCGTATCCATGATTTGGAGAGCATCATCCACCAACTGAATGGAGGCTGTCTTGATGCTATACTTGGGATGGATAGTTGTCCATTTTGGAGAGTAGTTTTGTAGCAACATCGTTTTTCAAGATTTTGCCAATAAACACGAGGTTCATAATGTGCCAGTAGTTGGCCAGGTCACCTGGGTCTAAGAGTGTTTTTTTCAAAAGAGGTCATATTGGACCAGTCTTGAGGTTGTCTGGGAATTACCCTTTTGTGAGGGAGGCCTTAATGAAGTTGAGGAGTAAGTTGAGCTGGGCTCACCAATTGTCTAATAATGGAGGCCGTGAACATCTCATCAGAATAGGAAGTAAGTGAGGTTGGCAATTGTTCTTGGGAGGCCTGGGGGAGAGTAAGGAGAACATTCAGTCTAACGGGGCAGTGCGTGTGCTGGAGTGCAGGGGGTGCTGATGCTGCGGCAGGTTGAGTCGATGATCTGCTGGATAATGTCAATTCACATTTTTCCTGAGTTCCTGGTACCTCAGGGCCGTCTGAGGGTTTGGTACAGTGCTTTACTACTGCAGAGAGGGCTTTGCCCCTGTTATAGGCTGCCGCGATGGTGGTGGAGAGCTAAACAGCTTTGGCCTCAGTGTTCAGAATCCTACGGGTGGCGTGGAGAGATTTGAGGTTTGGTGAGATCCCAGGGGTACGGTTTTTGTGCCTCCATTTATCTAGGGCTCTGATTGAGCATTTGTTGGAGGCAATCTCAGAGGTGTTCCAAGGGGCAAATGTTTTGTCTTAGCCCAGGTGGTTTTTAGAGGGCCACAAGTGTCTTAGAAATACATTATTAGTGTGTGATAATTTGGAAGAGGAGTGTAAGCTGAAGATGTCAGCAATGAAAGAGTCCCTCCTGTGAGGTGGTCTGTAGATGAGGCGGAAGGTGATGGGTTCCTTGTGCGATAGAGGGAACCGGCAGGCGTGTGATTCAAATGAGCTTGTTCTGGGAGGGGGATGATGGAGCATGGCCAATCACACCTGCAGATGATTGCCACTCCACTTCTCTCCTGGCCAGTCGGCATATTCGATGCAGTAGCCTGAGGGAGGAGGACATTAAAACCATGGGGGATGACAGGGTTTAACGATGTTTTGGTGATTAAGACGGTGTCAAGGTTGCTGTACAAGATGTAATTGGCTTGAGCGACTACTGAGTGAGCATTGATCAGCACGAGAGGGCTTGTGCGTGTGGTCCGAGGGTGTTGGATGCGGTCAAGGGCAGTGTTGATGACCTTTTAAACTCTAGTGAGGGTGGGGATAGGCTGGAGGGAGGGAGGAGACTCTTGGTGATGTCTTTTGGCAAATATTAGTATTAGGGGTAACTTTTTAGGTAAAATGCAGGATAGAGACTCAAGTCCTAGACGGTCAGAACAGCCACATACAGGTGAGGTCATTGTCTTTGTTCATCCTTTGTTCAGGAGTGGTGGGCAGAACAGCTGACTGACAGGTCCTGGTCACGTGTCCAGCAGCCTCCTCAATGCCGTGTCTTGCTATGAAAGTGTGTGGTGACTGCTTTTTAAAGTCTGCTTTTCTTTTACATTCCCGAGGGCAGCAGTTCCTTCTTGACAGTATTGGGGCTTCCTGTGGAGGGAAATCTGAACAAAGGATTAGAATTACAATGTAACAAGTTTTGAGTAGAGAACTCTTTCTCTGTGAATGTAACTGACTGAGAATCAAAGAAACAATCTAACCATTTCGCCAGTGTGTGTTTTCTTAAGCTAGAAAAACTCTCCAGGGGAAGGGACTCAGGGTGTGTGACTGTAGCCTTCTGTATGCGTTACCTTGCAGTTTTTCTCAGGCTGGCAATGTCGTTCAATGGAGGGGAAATGCATTGTGGCAATTTTATGCCAGTAATGCTGTGGCGTTCTTCTCTAGCAGTGATTTGAAAAGGGAGAACAATGCTTTACCCTTTTAAATGTTTCGTCTCTTCAAACGTCTGCAAGGGGGTCGCTGCAAAGTGGGTACCCCCAGTGGGCGTCCTGGCTGGAAAGGGGGTCTGGACCCAATAGAAAGTCCTGTGACTGTGTCCTGCTATGCAGTGAGGTGCCACGGGATACCTCAGTATAACTCCTCCGGCTGCAGTTTAGGGCCAGGGTCCCTCGCTCCGTAGGGCCACCACAATACTAGCTACCAGTGTCAAACATCAGTCACAACACCCACAAAGACTCAATGTAAAAGGGAAGGGAGTTAAGACTCACTTTTGTAATCTTAATTCCGATTAAACTTCCTATTCCCTCTGTCTCATCTCATCTGGATCGTTTCTGTGTGTGTCCAACTGGTTTTGTTTACTGTGCGCTTCGAGGCCCTTGGGTCATTTAGCACGTTTTAAAAATTTAACTAAACTAAACTAAAACTGGGTTATGAGAGAGGAGATGTTTCCTGCAAGGACGCAATCCATGCCTCAATATCTTCGCTGCCTTATAGCCCACAGGTATCTGTTGATTGCTTTGCATTTTTACCATATTACTGTCTCTGTTTACCACTTGTACATTAAGGGATGTATATTACGTTGCAGCAGTTACTACCTTTACCACCAGCGGTATTCCATGATTAATGGGGGCCAGTGGGGGCTGCTGAACCTTTCCTGGGGTGGCAGCGCTTCTATGTTGATCTAATTCTTCTCCTTTCTTTGCAGCTGCCAGACCGCCATCATCAACAGGTAATTCTCACATCACGCGCTGCGGCGCGGCGCGCTCAGCGATATATTGTTTCTCCGAATCTGGTACAGCCAGGAATGACAAATGCCCTCATTTTGATTTTGGGCAAAAACCTTGACTAAAAATAGAAAAGGGTGAGAGGGAGAGGAGATACATGGTGTTGGCGAGGCGGTGCATGACGAGGCATGTGGGGGTCCCCCAAAAGGAAAGGGGTACATTTGAAGAGCTGGGTGGCAACAAAAAAACAGTCAGCGCTGTGAACTTACAGTGTGTCTTGTTCCTTTTCCAGCTCAGAGCCATGTCCCTGCAAGTACTTCAGCACCAGGTAGGACTCTTAAGTGTTACCACTGGTGTTTCCTCTGCATCATAAGAAGTGGAAAAAGAAGGGCGTTGCTGTGTCTGAAGTTGGTGAAACTGTGTGGTGATGTCTGTGATGCTCAGTGGGATGTTGGTCCGGTATCATCCAGGGAGACCCAAGGCTTGGTTACACCTCTTCATCCTCTGTTTTCTGTTAGCTGTGGCTATTAGTGCCTGAGCATGTGAGCCAAGGCTGGTCCAGTGGCCCTGTGTGTGATTAACCTTATCAGATTTAGGCTTTAACCATTGGTAACAGCGCCCACATTTCCACACCCACGTCACAGGAATGTGTGCCACGAAGGGACAATGGCCCACAGACCCTGCTGCACATGGCTTCTGTAATATTGTCCAAATGGGTGACAGTTGCAATATCTCTTTCAGTAGGCAGTTCTCCACTTGTGTTTACATGTCTACTACGGGTCTTTGGGAAATTGTTCAACTTCGGGAACTTCGGCATAACATCCTTGATGCTATCAGTCAAGACCTGGAACGGATCAAACTAAATTCATTGGCTCTCTATAATGCAACAGAAAATACAAAAGACTATATACAAAATAAGTGTATTTAAACACGAAATAATGATAAAACATGGATGTAGAAATGAAAAAAAAATTAAAAAAACAGGTGGGATATTCTGCTCCAACCGGATCTATGGAAAATGTGTAATTATTTGTAATTCTGCTCTCGTTGCCATTAACAACGTAACCCTGGCCCCTGCACAGCACCGCCAATCAGACTGGCCTGTCTGGGGAACCAGAATGGAGCAAGTCTCCTTATATTTCCCCTTTCAGTCCACAGAGTGTGTGCCAGGAGCACGAGGCAAGCCTCCTGGAGTTTGTACTGTCACTCCTTGCCAGTTGATGCCATCCTTCCTGGGAAAGTGGAAGGAGGTCGACCTCTGGACATGGAAAAATGGCTTCTCTGTCGCCTCATCGCGTTCTCCAGTCAAGCTACGTCCCTCATATTCTAAACCTCTAGAATAGTCACCGCTAACTGGGAGTACCCAGAACCATCCTAGCCTAGGCCTTATGTCCAATTAAATAAATGTTTTACTACACAATGGGCCTCATTACGACCCTGGCGGTACGGAGTGAACGGCACCGTAAAAGGTGCCGGCGCCGTTCACTCCGTACCGCCGCATTACGAGTTCCCCTCGCGGGACACGGGAAGCACGCCTGGTAAAACCAGGCGTGCTTACCAGGTCCCGCGAGGGGAAGAGAGATCAAACAACGGGCCATCTCGTAATGGACCGTTGTTTGCTCCCTCTCCCATTCCCATTCAGCCCTATGGGGGCTGAAATGGGAATGGGGAAGGACCTTGTCCGGGTCCGTGGAGGGAGGAATTGCCAGGCCTTCCGAAATCGGAATGGCCCAGTAAATCCTCCTTCTGAGGACCCGGGCCCCGACGCGATTTCGGCCGCCAATAGCAGCATGTTACCGCCAAACTCGTAATGAGGGCCAATCTTCCTTTAAACCCACTCTCACAATCCGTATTCCACTAACCTCCTTTCGATGCCCCTTTAGTTTTTAGAAGCAAACATTTAAAAGTCCTGAGAAGGTTGTTGTGGAAATTGTAAAATCTGTCCAGAGTTCCATCCTGGAGAATTTACGTTTGCTCCTACATTTTGGGAATTTACACTATCATTCTAACCTTTAGAACATTACACTGATACGAATATGATAGAAGCCATCAAAGGAACGCGAACAAATGGATTAAAAAATCATTCTTCGTAGAAACTTGACAAGCCCTTGCAAAGACCAAGTCTACACGTCAAGGAGGTAGACTGTGCACAGCAGTAGCCTCCAGATGCATGGCAACACTTCCTGAGGGCATGATTCCAACAGATTCTCCTGAACAGATTCCTCACTGTTTGGAAGATTTTTTAAGGGACCGCATAAATAACCACAAAATGTGTCAGGCCATACTCGGCTTCACCAAGCACTGGCTCACGGTTCACGCATGAAACACATGTGAAACACAGACTACCCCCTTCTCCTGTATTTTACCAATATTCAGACCAATATTCAGTGTGTCAATACCCGATTATTCTGAGAGTTTTTCAACTGCTCTTTATAAAGGTGGTTTACAATTAGCCATATATGTTTTGGAAATAAACCTCTTTTATGTTGTTGTAGAACTCATGACCAGATGGAACACTGAAAGCCAGTCTGTCTTTTTTGCAAACTAACCCATGAAGAATACATTTTGTATTTATATTGGTGATAAGTATGTCGTCAATTATGTTTTTAGACAGAAGATGTTTGTAATGAAGAAACTAATGTTGTGAAATAAATGTATCCAAAGTTTCATGTACACAATCAAAAAGGCTCTGTGTCGTTTAGTGATCTGATGACACAGGTGTATCTGTATTCTACTGTATGTGGTCTGAATATTGATAAAATACAGGAGAAGGTGGTAGTCTGTTTCACATGTGTTTCATATTACTTTCTCCCTATTATAACACAGTCTCCTCGAAAACACGTTCCCTTAAACAGCAGGACCATTTGTTTGTGGGTTTGTGTTGTGCGTTGGAAGGGGCATGGTGTTCCGCTACTTCTTTTCGTACACTTCGACCACTAATAGTCAGGCCTCATCAGTGAGGTGGTGCTGTGCCTCTCTGAGCACATTGAGCAAGGGGTTCATGTCTGGATAACCCTAGTGAACTTAGGGTGACCAAACCTACGTTCCTTAATCATAGAAAAGGAGGTATGGGTGCCCCTCTTCTGAGTGGATCCACTATGAGGAGTGTCTCAACATGAAATGGTGATCAGACCAGGAAGGTGTCTCATGAAAGCCTGAGATGTGTGTGGTCTCGCAATGGGTGTGAAATGTCTCCGACATTGGGGCTGGTGGCAGGGTGGCTGACTGGCATCTCTTTAGACCAAGCAGAGATCAGCAGTAGAGGTTTCTCTGTGCTCAGGTGGGGACGTCCACAGGTGTTATAGAAATGGACAACAAATGGGACATTAAAACTGGACTAATAATTGTGTAAAAAGTAGTCTAATTGGGAAAAAATCCTTTAAACTACTAAAATGGATATATGTGCCTTTCAGAGGACCTTGGGAAGTCAACAGCCTCCTACAGGCCTGCGCAGGAAAGTATTCTAGCCAGAGTGTCCCAGCTCCCAACAAGTAGGCTAGTCCTAGCACCAACACCAGTAAGGGAAGCTATGGTTGCGCGCCACCAACCTTTGTCAGCGGTTTGGCGTGAGGAATTCTCCTGGTAATTTCCTTCAGGCTTTCTAAAGTTCATGCCACATATTGTGCATATCTAGAATAGCAACATGTTGATAAATATTCTATCAATCTTCTAAGGCTAATGTTAAGTTCAGGGTAAACATAACCTAATCTGGGATGCCACATTCAAATGGTAAAATAGGGTTTTTATAAAAATGATGTGATTTCTAAGATGGCCGCCGGGCTTCGTGCAGGGTGCGTGCTCTGAGCATTTAGCATGCAGACACATAGAGTTGCTGTCATGATGGTATAAACTTCCAATCACGCTGTGTCTGGGAAGGGCTTCTGCACCATCTGCCACAGGTCCATGCAACTAACGTCCCAGACCTTCTCAGATGCGCTGCTCAATGTTTGTTGATGGTGACTATTGTGAAAGGTTTATGGGGAAATCTAGACTGTTCTGTGTGAAGGTAATGTCTTCTTTCCTTGATGTTCTTGCAGTGTATTTACCCGCCCGTCTTCAGAATGGTGCCAGTCGCTGTGAGGGCCGCGTTGAGGTCTGGTACAATTCCTCCTGGGGGACGGTGTGTGACGATGGCTGGGACCTTAACGATGCACAGGTGGTGTGCAGACAGCTCGGCTGTGGAGTGGCGGTTTCTGCTCCAAGCATGGCGCTCTTTGGTCAGGGCAATGGAAGCATCATCCTGGATGATGTCGGCTGCAGTGGCTCGGAGTCCTCCCTCTCCGGGTGCTCCCACTCCGGGTTGACTACGCATAACTGTGGGCACCATGAGGATGCGGGGGTCGTCTGCTCCGGTGAGTGCTCGTTCTCCTTTGGGGTGAAGGTTCACTACAAGTAAATTCCAACCCGCAGGGGAGGGACAGCCTGATAAAAGGGAACTAGTAGAACATGAACATACCTGCATTCATTTTTAGAAGGTAACTGGTTTGTTCCTCTCCTTCTGCCTAAGCACTAGAGTCACCGCCTTCTCAGCACTGCCAGATCAGCACCATACCCACCCTCACCTCCGCACTGCCACCTATTCTGGCAGTCACACTTTCGGACTTTCATGCTGTGAATCCACCTTTTCAGCCGCTCATCGGAGACCGATCATTCACACTAAGCTCAGCTTCCACTATTACTCCACCTCCCCCAAATCTTAAGCACTAAGTCAAGTACTCACCATGTGTAACCTCATGGATCCCACCCTCACTAACACCCAGCAGTCCACCCGCTATTTAAAACCATCACTCCCCCGTTCACTGTGGTTATACTGAGCCGCCACCATTACCCAACCTCATGGTCCCTGAATTACTGACACCGGGTTAGGCTGGTGGTCAGTCAAAGTGTTTTATTTGACTTTCTCCATTTCATAAATCAACAAACATTCATCAGGTTTGTACAGAGAGAAATATATGCACATTTTTAAGATTTCATAGCATTCCTATAGCATGAGAGTTTACAACTTCCTTCTTTACCAAGTCCAGTTTTAAAGCGGAGTAAGAACAACACACGAAGTGGAACAGAGCCATGAATGTTTCTTTCATAGTTTAACTTTATTTCTTGAGGGAATTCAAGAAAGTGTACATTGAATGTCAAATGACAGTACTTGCCTTCAAAATGTGTAGATGTTCTCTTTGCCAGGATAAAGGTGGCAGCATATTGCTTGCAGCAAAATGGTTTCTTTGTTGCCTCCTATGCATTATGTGGCACAGGCTGGGGCCCACCTGCACACATGCTGGAAACAGAAACAGGAGTTCTGGAGTGCACTTGGTAAATGCCGTACGTGAACACGTGCAGCCCTTTTATTGTAGAAATGACATCACGTGTCATTGCACACTTGACACTGCATGAGCCTTGGGGGGGGGGGGGTCCAGACACGGTCAACCACACCATCCTGATCAATTGTCTCTGTGAAAAACCTGGGCACCACTGATCAGTCCCTAGCCTGGTTGGCATCATTCCTCTCCGATCAACCCTCCCAGGTCCATCTGGGATCCTTTCTCTCCACCACGTCTCTCTCCACATGTGGTGTTCCCCAGTGCTCTAACCTCTCACCCTGGCTCTGCAACCTTTACTTGGTACCTCTGTCCCACCTCATCTCTACATTCTCTCCTAACTTTCAGTGTTATGCGGATGACACTCAGCTCTCCTTCAGGCTCCCCTCAGCCTCCTCTCCCCTCTCGCTCATTCCTGATTGTCTATCCGCATATCAGGAATGGTGTGTCTCTAATGATCTGTTCCCCAATGCCAGTAAGGCTGAGATCCTTCTCATTGGGACCCCTGCTCCTGGTTTCCCTCTTTCACTCTGGCTACCCTCCTTGGGCACTCTGCCTGCGCCTTCCTGTGTGGCAAAAAACCTTGGTGTAATTTTTGACTCCATCCTCTCCTTCTCTCCTCACATCACGGACGTCTCTAAGAAGTCCCACTGCCAGCTGCACCTCCTCAGAGGTATTCTGACTTTTCTCGCTTTCCCCCAGAAGCTCACTGTCTCCAGAGCCCTGGTTCTCTCTAGGCTGGACGACTCAAACAGCCCCTTTCTAAATCTGCCTGCCTCTACTCTCCGCCCTCTGCACCTCATCCAGAACAGGACTGCGAGACTTGCCCTGGACCTCAAGCCCAGGGATCGTATCTCTAAAGCCCTGAAATCTCTCCAGTGGCTCCCTGTGGCTGCAAGGAACAAGGTCAAGACCCTCTGCATTGTCCACAAGGCTTTCTGGGGCCAGGGACCAGACTACATACAACTCTCTCTTCCTAAGCACTTCCCCTGTCAAACCCTCTGCTCATCCACCTCCAACACTCTGACGGGCAGATCCTTCTCTAGGCTGTGAGTGGGGGGGGGGGGGTAGATCTATCTCCTAAGCTGGGGCCTTCCTCTGGAACATCCTCCCTGCCTCTCTCAAACTTGAGCAGGACCACCTTAAATTCTGGAAGCAACTCAAGACCTTCCTTTTCGCTTCTGTTTTCTCTCTCTCTCTCCTGCTGATGCGCTTGTCTGCTGCACTAACTGGTTACCTGGCCTCGCTCTGAACCTTATGGGAACCAGGCTCCTTCACGACCAGTAGCCCCAGGCACTGCCTACCGCGCACTAGGGACTGTATCTGAAACCCCACAGTCCCCTGCCTCTTTGCACTCACTTAGAACCGGCCACCCCGGCTGCACTTACTTGAGCTTTGTTATTGCACTTCTCCTCTCCCTCCCCCTGGCACTTTCCCTCTCCCTCCCCCTGGCACTTCCCCTCTCCCTCAGGCTTGTACTTGCATGATCTGAATTACAGACGCGTTATAAATTACTTATCATATCATATCATATCAAACACTTAACATTGGCAATTCATTCTTTGATCACATTTAGGATTGGGCAATACAACTAAAACATATACATCTAAGACCCAGCCAGTGGGGCAACTGGGCATTCTATATATACAAAACACTTTATTAGTCCAAGAAGATGGTATACCACTGATGCCCTTTTACTGAGCCCAAATTAAGCCTACAGGCAGTTCACATGATCACAGTTTCAGACGGGCACTTCACTGTGTCCACTTTAAGTGTGCCACCCCTAGACAGGAACACAGCTTCAAAAGGTACCTAAAAGGCCCTTGACTACCTAAACCTGGGCGATAGTTATTTATGGTTCAATGCCAGGAAAGAGGTTCCTCTGTGTCCACGTGCAGGCAAAGCCGCACCCGGAATAACCAGAGGCCACATCTGCTGCCTGGCGCTGTGAGTCAGTCCAAAACAGGGAGGTTCTTCACCTGCTTCAATGCACTGGCACACCGCAATCATGACCGCAGAGGCCGCGCTGTTCCTTCACTCCCCCAGGCAGGGGTCATCACGGGATTGGTAGGGGCTGCCTGCATCCTTCTTGGCCACAGGAGCACCCTCTTTACTGAGGACCAAGGTAAGGTCGCCGGGATGGTGCTTCAGTGTTTTCCTCGGTTCCCCAAGTGACAGATGTATTTATTTCTCGTGGCTGAGGCCGCATGCATTCTTTCCCAGCAAGCTGCATTCTTCTCTGCCTCCATTCCCATGGTGGATTCCGCTACCACTCGCATCCCCCAGTTAAGGGCTGTCTATAACTGCTGTGGCCAAGGCCGCAAAGACGGCGGTGGTGTATGCCGCTTCTCTCCTGCTGCAGCGGTGTGAACCGCTGTTCCCTCTCCCAGCCTGGGCCCCACAAACAGCATGTGCAATCTTTGCTGGCAAACTGGCAGTTGTCAGGGCTGCTTCTGACTCCATTCAGTCAGTGCATTCGAGTCTGCATCGGGTACTCCGGTGGTGGGCACCCGGGCACTACAGGACCTCGTCGGCTCACCAACGGTTGTCAGGACTTGCCTGACATAAACATTAAGCGCACACCAAAAACATGCTCTGGGCACAACACGGGACCTCGTCTGGGAGGCCGACGATCATCGGGGAAAACTGGACAAAAGAGCTGTGTACCATACATCAGGCGCTCATAGGGGCATGAACCAGCCATGACGGTCTGCACACGGGTTACGTCAAGTCCTCGTTGCCGTTGTGTTGGGCGTACTGGATAAGGCCGGTCCCACTCCAGCATACATGCTGGACAGAGACACAGGTACTCTGTAGTTCGATTGGTAACTGCTGTACGTGAGCCTGTGTGGCCATTTTATTGTACAAATGACATCACGTGTCACTAGAGATGTGACATTGCACGAGCCTGAGGGGGTGGGGGATTCAAACATAACACTATGCTTATCTGCCAAAAAGAGAAGGAGCATATATTGTAGAACAGTGGCGGCCATCTTGAAACAGCGACTGTACACATCATATGCCAAAATGTTTGCTCTAACCACTGATTAAACAGCAGTTTCCCTGATTCTTGAATTTCCAGCCGCTATTGTAATGGATGAAGTGCTCCATGCGGAGCCCCGCCTTCTACAATCATGGCGGCCATCTTGGCAAAGTGTTTTCATTCATTGAACGGGACACACAGGACCTCCCATTCAATGAATGGCAGTACTTTTTTTTAGCACCCTGGGTTTCCGCTTTGATAACCTGGGGTGCTAATGGCATTAGTAATCAGTTCCATGGGCTACACCACAGGTTAACTCCCCAGATCCCTCGTTAACCACCCTCGCTTCACTCAGGCCCTTGACTCGGGCTGGAGGGCCGTTTCCCCCGGGATTGCCCCTGGAACGGGTTTCTAATGCCACATTGTAAGCAGTCTTGAATTTGTCTGTAAATGTATCTGACCGAGAATCATAGAAACAATGTTGCCATTTACCCGATGTGTGTGTGTTTTTAAGCTAGAAATATTCTACAGGGGGAGTGAAGCAGGGCTTTCTCTCGGTGTTCCTTAAAAGCCTTTTTCATGCAGGATGTCTTGTTCAGTGGAGGCATAATGCATTGTGCTTCTTGTTTGCCAGTAATGCTGTTTAAAGGAAACAAAGGGCCTCATTACCAGTTGGGTGGTATTGCGGTGGTAAACCCATCGGAATACTGCCCAAACAAATTACTGTTACCGCCACTTGGTCCGGCAGAATTTCTGCCAGATTGCAAGTGGTGGTGGCGGTGTAAGTGCGCATTAAATTTTAGTCTGTTGGACTCAATGGGCCTCATGACAACCCTGGCGGTAGCCATGCCTGTAAAACAGGCACGGCTGCCATCGTAGTTGCATTTTTTCTGGCACCCAGAAATGGGCAATTACGGAGTCATACGATATTTGGCCATTCCTGGTCGCCGGAAAAAATTCTTCCCCATTCCCACTTGAGCCCCATAGGGCTCAATGAGACTGGGGAAGCCGGATACACAGGCGCCGTTGATAACGCTGTGCTTGTGGGTGCCTTTCATTCTGCCAGGTCAGACCTGGCGGAATGAAAGGAATACGCGAGTACAACTCAGAGTTTGACAGTCCGGATACAACGGTACCGGCAACCTTCCCGGACCAGCAAACTCGGAATGAGGCTCAATGTTTTTGTTTTGCCAAATTACCGCTGCAGTAATTCTGCTGATTCTGCCGAAACTTGTAATTTGACGTAGTCGTAAAGTTGCCAGTAACGAAGTTACCTCCAACTTTACCACTTACAGCCAAACTCTTGAAGTGGGAAAAGTGACCAAAAGGCTCCCACCAATCCCCTCTCAACCATGGCCTAGAGGATCACGGCCCAAACACCCGCCACGAGAGGAGTTTGCCCATCTCCCTGACGACCAAATTCCCTGGTACAAGAACATACGGATGTGCCCACTCGCATGCCCACCCGCATGCCCACCAGCCTGCCCTGCAAATGCCGACACCTGAGGCATGGATGAACTCGACTAAACCATCTAGCACCAAATCAACACATCGTTAGAGATGCCATGACGACCTAGCTAACGGTCAGCACACACGTGCAACATACACACCGGACACTCCCACATCAATTCACACGAAGAACATACTCAATGCTATGACGTAGGCGACGGACACACCCACGGACGTGCATCTTTATTATTTTCAACATAGGCTTTTCAAATGCAGAAACGCAAGACGCATAAAGAACTCATCTAAAAAGGCTTGCTCACGCTTCTTCTAAAACCATGTACCATAATGAGGAATATAACGGAGACACGATACTGGGGATAGAGCAATATGATACCATAACCTGCAGCGCCCTGCATTAAATGGTTCCTCCTATGCACCAGGCCCAAGTAGGCCGCAAGCAAAAGCTTTCATGAACATTGAATGAGCAAGGGTTCGGTTGCTGACCCTGCAGAATGAGCCCAGCGAAAGCAGACAGTCAAGGGCACAACGTTGCAAACTCTCATTCCGCAAGCCGACGCCAAGGTCGCACCTGCAAGATAAGCCAGGCACACAGTGAGAAATGTAATATTAATTGTGCAGAATTCTGCCTCAACCACTGTCCCCACCTCACGTGACCAAGCCGAACTTGATAGGGTGCCAAGCCCAGGAGGAAGAAGGCGTCTGGATCCCCCCGTCTCAAGACACAGGCAGATACAATTAAGCGACTCAACAGACATCTGCGACGGTGGGAGTAGTCGGCCTTCCTGCTTATGAATAAGTCCTCACATTGTCTGCACACACCCATAGTGAAACATTGTTGCAAATGACAGGTGCACCGCGAGATGGGAACAGCGATGGTCCCAGACTGGGGGGCTCGCGGGTGAACTAATCAGAACATGGGACCCTTATCACTGACGCCATTAACATTGACCAATCCTCAGGCGTCTTCATGTAACAATTTTTATGTATCAAACTGAAGGGACAACCCAAGTATACCACCTGACTGACCCTTAACCAATAACCAAGTCTTCTATATGTATGCTATACTAACCCTACCACTCGGGGAACCAATCCAGAGTGGCGATAGGTTTTTTGCTAATTTTGCTAAGGTGACGCGAGTAGCGCGTCACGCTAAGGTAAAAAGGGCCTGCGAGCCCCACGCTGCTGAGAGAGTGTCAGGACGGACGCGTACAATCCTTGGCCATCCCTGCCGTTTTGTTTAATAAACAGCAGAATCACCTTGCTTCTTGCGTGTGTCTCATACTCTATCTTTTTGGGATATACGGGAGGAGTTGGGGCCTCCCTGCCCGGAGGTCCGCGGACGGCCCAGCCGGCCCCGGGAGAATTTCCCCCGACAAGTTGGAGGCACTGCTGAGATCTGTTTAAGGTCCGCTTTTATTTTTATTTTTCCAAGTACTCCCGTTGCGAGGAGGCCCGGCGGCGCGGCCCCCTCTGCCGCTGCCCCCTTTTCAGGACTACAGGACCATCGCGGAACTGCGAGAAGACCGGACGGCGCAATCCGGATAGTGGCCCTCGGGAGCCGGTTGAGAAGTATCCCGCTCGCGGTTGGCGAGTGTCCAGACGTAGTCCAGACGAGGGGAGGTGGCGAGCCGCTTGGAGGGGTGCACGCAGTCGAGCGGCCCCGCATCAAGAGAACTTGGTGAGTATGCCACGCCCAACAAGCAATGTGAAATTGTGAGGGAGGGGGGAGGAATTGAATACGGGAGGCGGGAGGTGTTGCACAGGTGAGCGGCGAAGGTTTGACAATTTAGTGTTGGCAATGAAATGAATGGTAGCCGGACGAGTGCGAGAGCAGTCCGCTACGTTACGGGAGAGAAGGGGGCGGAGCACGAAAACATCACGTGCGGCCGCTCGTAGAAACTGATTGGCCTAGGTTGCGACCACGTGTAAGGGTGTGTGTGTGTGGTTTCCTACTATTTGGCAATTATTGATCAATGAGTAGATGAGGATCCCTATTGTTCGAGCAGGAAACTCGATAGATAGATGACGTTTCCCTGTAGGCGGTAGCTAGCTGGTTGCCTAATACGGAAGATAATTGGCTGGTTAAGCCCTCCTGTCGAGGGGCGTATCACACGCGAGGCGACGCAGTGTGCGCAGTCCGATTATATTATTGATTACCTTGTTCCAGGAGTGACAGGAAGACAGCTGTGGGGTTAACGGGGGTAGATTGCGAGTGTATTTTGGACTTAAAGAATATATGAAGAACTTACCAGTAGTCTGAAGAGATCGGTGACGTCACCAGCAGGGCTTACATAGGACATCTCGAGAACCAGACATCTTTTATTTTTTGAGTGGCGGGAAGGAGAGCTGTGTTAAGGGCGTGGAAACGGAGGTACACGGTAATGAGTTGATCGGGGGAAGGCGAAAGGAGGTACGTGGCTGCGCACGGAGAACGCCGGCCACGGCAAGTGCAGAGGAGGGAGGAGGAGCAAGTGAAAATAGGACGGCGGTATAAGAACGTCACAAGGGGCACGCAGCCGCAGGGGGCTGCGTGCGCTCAGGCCGCAGGGGGCCGTAAGGGTGTTGTATAAAGGAAGAAACTAAAGAAAAGAATATACAAATGTAAATATTATATTTTACTAATTTTTCCTTAGCGGACTATCGCAAGTCCCCAAACTTACGGGGCCAGGTAAAGGTACAAGGTTGTATATTGTAAACTGCTAGTGTGATAACCACTACCAAATAGGGGAAGGGTAACAAGTGGAGCGCTACTATGTCATACGGGACAGGATCGGGGGGTGGGGGAACACCCTCACAACCCCGCTGCAACACATATGTAAAACACTATCACCCCATAGAGAGAAATTGATCAAGTACAGCATAGAATGGTCACAGGGGACGGACAACAAAATGACGACACCATGGCCGCCTAATGGTAGCTTCGATCCATATACCCAACACTCACTATTAAACTATCTGCACAATACATACAAGAGGAAGAAGTTAACGCACCACGTGGAGGTGTTCAACTTGTGGAGGATGCTCCAGGGGACCCGACCAGGACTAAACGGAATGTTCATTGTAGGGGAAACAACGGGAGACAAGGAGATTAAGGAGGAGAGAGAGAGTGGGGAAAAGAGAAGTGAAGGAACACAGAACACGGGGAGAGGACAAGAGGGAGGAGAAAAGAGTGACGACTCAACCGAAAATGAAATAAAAAAGGAACAGAGCGACGATATACCTCTAGCGAAGGTAGTGAAAACAGAGGGAGGGGACTTGTACCCTTTAAGAGAACTAGGAGAAATAGCAAGAGAACCATTAAGGGCGGCTGAGGGGTACTCGAACCCAGCATACAGCCCGCCTCCATATACAGCTACAGGTGGCCACACGGGAGGGGAGCGGAGTAGTAAAACGGGATCAGCTCATGGGAAGATGATAGCAGGGGAGGGGAGGACTGAAGAAGAGCAGACTACGGACATAGGAAATGACGAGTGGGTAGCTGCACAGATACTATTGAAATTACGAGGTTCATTAACAGGAGAAGAGAAGGAGGTGGTGAGGAAAATGGACGAGGATAATGCCAGGGAGAGTGAAATGGAAGGGGAAGAGGGGAAAAGAAAGGGGGAAGAGCCGTTAAGGAAAAAGGAAGAGACTTTGGAGGAACGATTAGCAGAATTAAGGGATGAACAGAATGCACTGATCAAGCAGCTCGAGAGGGGGGAAAGAGAGAGAGCACGGGAAAGGAAAGAAGGTAAGAATGAGTTGGGTAAAATGAGAGAACGAACTGAGGAGCAAAGGAGAGAAGCCGAAAGGCTAAAGGCAGCGGCAGAAAGGGTATCGAGAGCAGTACTGCGCGACAGGAAAAAAGAGGAAGAGGAGAAAGAAAAAGAAATGGCAATATGGAAGAAGAGATTACTGTTAGAAACGACAAGGAAATACGAAGAAGGGAGGATGATAGAGAGTATAATAGAAAGGGAGAGGGAGAGATGGGAAAGGAAGAAAGAAGATGAAAAGATATTGTCAAAAATGAGTTGTGAAGTAATGGAAGAATTAAAAAAGAAAAGAGAGGAAATTGGTAGGGGAATAGCGGAGAGAGAAGAAGGGGAAAGAGAAGATAGGAGGGGGGAGAGTGAAGTAAGGAGGAAGGTATATAGAGGCACAGAAGTAGCAACAACATCGGCACAAAGAGGAGCGAGTAGTAAAGAAGAAAAGGGAGGAACGGACCTAATAGACTTAAAAACAGTAACGATTGGGGGGAAAAAGACAGTTTGGGGGTTGCCATTTATGAATGACTTTTGTAGTGAGGAAGAGGAAGAAATGGGGAAGGAAGGAAGAAACAGTGAAAGGGAAAGCCTAGATAAACTATACACCACCTGGACAAATAAGGACTCACCATGGATCTGCAGGAGAAAGGAAGAACTGCAGAGAAGTGAGGAGGAGGAGCATGGAATGGCGGAGGGGCAGACACGTGAAGCCACGCCATCACCGTCCCGTCATGCATGCTCCACCACCCCACGCTCATTACGTGCAACATGCCCATCTAAACTAGCGCCCTTCACAAGAGAACTGACACCCTATGCAGGACGGCTTAGAGACCTCTCTGGACGCAGACAGGGAGAACGAATACACACGCCCACAATAAGTAAAGGAAATGATGAAAGAAGGGGAAGTGGTGGAGGAGAAAGAGTAAAGACCAGGAGAAATATGGACGAAATTGACGATGTAGAAGAGACGGAAGAAGAGGAGGGGTGTGAGGACTCGATTTTGTGGAACCCAGGGGGTAAAACGGGACACAACTTAATGCCTCTTCTAGAGAGGGGAGGGGTTAGACCACAATACGTTCCTTGGAAGCATGCAGACAAGGAAAATATAAAATGCAGACTCCCATCATTAAGTGGAGGTGCGGGTAAATGGATATATGAAATGGAAAAACACACCGCAGGACAGAAGTTGGCAGTGGGAGATGTAAAGGGCCTTCTCATATCAATATTAGGTGATGCTGCAGATGACATCTGGAAGAGAGCGGGCTTCCCCGGGGTAACAATAACAAACACATCTCACGATGGGGCACCATTCGCAAACTGCAGACATGCATTATGGCAGGCACTGAGGGTACAGTATCCGGACACATCAGACATAGGAGCAATTACCTCGCGCAAGATGCGTGAGAACGAAGATCCTGTTGATTATATCCAGGAAATTCAAGAGAAGTGGCGCATGGAAACTAGAGAGCAATGGGACAAAACACCAGCAATATTCTATCATATACTAGTACAGGGGCTCCCAGAAGAAGTCCAGAAACAATTGAAGAAAGTAGTGGGGATGGAAGCAAAAGCATGGCCAGAAATACAACTGACTATAGTGCATCATTGCAGGACATGGCAAGGAAAAATGAAAAAAAAGGAAGAGGATAGGAAAACGGAGGAGGCTAAACTAGTACAGAAGAAACTCACTAAATACACGATGGAAGGCGCACTAATAACTACACCTGCCACAATAACTCAAAGCCCCACACAGGTAGTGGCTGCACAAGACCCCTCCCAAATACAATCATCGCAGACTGTAACACAACAGATGCCGCCGCCCCAACCATACACGACTAACATGGGAGGAGGATACACAACGTCAGGAGCTGGGTATTATAATTACAACCGGGGAAGGGGAGGAGTAATGAGAGGGAGAGGATACGGATTTAACACACAACAACAGGTGGGGGGGCCTTAGGAATTCCTACCCCACCGGGTACCCAACTTATCAGGACAACACAGGAAGCTTTCCATGGCAGAACAGGGAACCACCGGTGTGTTGGATTTGTGGATTGGTGGGCCACATGTCGCGTACATGTAGAATGAGACCAGGCACACCGTTGTGGAATGAACAGGGACAACAAGAGCTCCCGCAGGAACAGCAGGGCATCCAGCAACAGCAGACATTGCAACAGGCAAATGGACAGCAACAGCTAGTAACATAACAACAGCCACGGACATACCTACCGCCTCAACAACAGGTAGCGATTACACAACAACCCCTAGCACAGCAAGTACAGCCACCTACACAAGTTCAAGACCATAACATAACCTCGACCAATACCCAACTACAGCAAACACAACTGGGTAGGGTGACAGTGCTGGGACACAACCCTTACACGGGTAGTGGTCAATCATTATACCCCCAATAGGACAGCCCACAGACAACCTTGGTGTGTCCCATCCTGTCGGTAACACCTAATAGTGCGGAGGAACCACGCATAGAGGTAACGATAGGTAACAAAAAATTATCATTCCTTGTCGACACCGGGGCGACCCGGTCTTGCATAAGGGAAGGTAAATTTAAGATGTCAGGTGAAGCCATGAACACCCAAGGATTCTCGGGGGCTAGGGGGTTGGTTCCCTTTACTGATAACATTCCCTTATCAATAGGGGATTATGACATGTCAGTCCCACTTTTATATTCCAGGGCCTCACCAGTAAATATAATGGGGAGGGACATAATGAGCAGGCTGAATATGACGATCTCCTTTACGGAGGACGGCATAATTTGCTCCACTCCAGGAATTAATATGCTCACGGCGCGACAGATCATGCAGGCATACTGTGGACAGACACTGATTAGGGCTGAGCCAGTAGATGGTGAACTGTTCCAGTACGGGACAGACATGGCATTTGCATGGATGCCAGGGATCGAGGGAAAGATCTGGAGGAGGCCAGCAGCATACTTGTTTAGACCAGAAACGCCAGCTAACGAACCAGAAGGAAAGGTGATTTCAGTGGACATAGAGAGCATCATAGCAACCTCTGATTACATTGCAGTGCATGCCCAAGACAGAGTAGGAAGAGCGTGGAGGGCAGTGATAGCACTAGCAGAGGGATGTAGACTTACCCAGGTGTCAGATGAGGAGCTCTTCTCAGGTGAAAAGGAAGAAGGTGAAATGGTATTTATGATGAGTGTGGAAATATGGTTAAGGGTGACATACAAACAAGTGGCACAGAAAATTGCAATGGCACTCGAGGCACCCACGTCCACCCCGGTTCCCTTTTTTGAGGAAGACATGACAAAAGTACCCACATCACTATGGACTACTAGCCCCTATGACGTGGGGTGCATAAAAAGCATAGGGGGGTAAGAATAAAACTGAAAAAGGGTGCAATACTCCCCAGAGTCAAACAGTACCCACTATCAAAAGAGGCAGATGAGGGCATATGTGAAACAATAACGGCCCTTATAAATAATGGCATATTGGTCCCATCAGAATCACCATGTAACACAGCTGTATACCCAGTGTGCAAGGCTAAAGGTGGATCTTGGCGCTTCATACAGGACCTCAGGCCCTTGAACAATATAGTGGAAGCAGAATACCCAATAGCAGCAAACCCGGCCACAATATTGTGCGGCATTCCAGCAGAGGCATCACGATTTACAGTGATCGACCTCAAAAATGCCTTTTTCTCAATACCCCTGCACCCAGACTCACAAGATCTGACAAGCTTCACGTACAGGAACACAAAGTGGAAACACACCAGATTGCCACAAGGGTACTGCGAGTCACCCTCAATTTTTAACAGAGTAATACAGATGGACTTGGGTAACATTGAAGTGGAAAGCACAGTGTTGCAGTATGTTGATGACATAATAATTTGCAGCACAAGCGAAAAAAGATGCAGAGAGGACTCATTAAAGATGCTGACAATACTAGCTGAAAAAGGTTACAAGGTAGACAAGGAAAAGCTACAATACTGTCAGGAACTTTACATTGGACAGCTCATATCCCAATATGGAAGACAGATTGCACCACAAAGAGCACAGACAATTTTAAAAACACCATTGTCACAAACAGTGAGAGAACTACAGCAGTTCCTTGGCCTGTGCAACTACTGCAGAGCATGGGTGTTTGATTACAGCTCATACATAGGACCTCTACTTGAGGGGTTAAAAGAAGCTAACAAAGGGGAGAAAAAGTTGGGGTGGACAATGGAAATGAAAGAGGCTTTTGATGAACTGAAAGATGCAATATCAACCGCTCCAGTACTGGCCACCCCAGATTATGAACGACAATTTTTCATATTTTCACATTGCGACTCAACAGTGATGAAAGCAGTGTTGGCTCAAAAAACAAGCATGGGCTACAAACCAGTAGCGTTTTACAGCGGTCACTTAGATCCTGTGATGCTAGGTCATTTCCCTTGCGAACAAGGTCTCGCCGCAGCTGCCTTTGCGGTAGAGAAAGCATCAGCAATCACCATGGGGTGCCCAACCACACTGTTTGTGGAACATGCACTATTTGCAATATTGAACAAGCCTAAGTCCACACTAACAACGCAAAGGGCGTCAGGTTATGAGATTATATTATCTAGAGCTGAATTATCAATTGTTAGATGCAGCACAGTCAACCCTGCAAGGTTTATAGCAGAGGCAATTGAGGAAGGAGACTATGCACACGATTGTACAAAGATTACTGAAATGTATTCATGCACCAGAAGGGTTGAAGAGAATGCACTAGAGGGAGGTGATCTCTTGTTCATTGATGGGTCATCAACGATTGACCAAAGTGACGGGATTAGGAGACCTGGGGCAGCAGTGGTGAAAATGACAGAGGCGCCGGTGTGTGTGGCGATGAAGTGCGTACAATTACCACAGCATTACTCTGCCCAAGCAGCGGAATTGGTCGCACTGATCTTGGCGTTGAAGGAAAGTTTTGACAAGCGAGTGACCATATATTCCGACAGTGCATATGTCACATCTACTGTCCATTCCGGGTTGTCCAAGTGGAGGAGAAGAGGGTTTAGGAGAGCTGACGGCACCCCAGTGCAACATGCCCTCTTATTAGCTGAACTAATTGAAGTAATAAATGACCCCCAAGAATTAGCCTTGGTAAAATGCACCGCACACACTAATGGAGAAGATCATATTTCAAAAGGGAATGCAGCAGCAGACGCACACGCGAAGTATGCTGCATATTTTGGCGAGGTATGGAACCCCACAGAGTCAGAGAGAGGGAGAGGGAGGGGAATAGCTAAGGAGCTATTAGTAAGAGAAGGGTACACCCATCTCCCAGCCACACAGATAATGGAGCTACAAGCGGCTGCACCCATGGCAGAAAAAGAAATATGGGTAAAAAGAGGATGTACAATGTCACCAACTGACGCACTATGGCGCCAGGGTAGCACTGGAAAAATGGTAATGCCACTGGCACTATTGAACATCGCCCTGAGCCAACTACACCACCCAGCCCACACAGGCAAGGAAGTAATCGCAGCACGAATTAGGGAAGATTGGTTCTGCCCCGAGTTAAATTCCCATGTGTCAAATTTTGTCAGCAATTGTCTCACATGTCAACAGTTCACGGCCGGTCACACGCTGAAGGTGATAAAAGGTACTATACCCCGGCCAGAGGGACCCTTCCGACACATCCATGTTGACTATGTTGATATGATCAACGTATGTCAAGGAAATAGGTATATGATTGTAGTTGTGTGCCCATTCTCTAGGTGGATCGAGGCAGGGCCCTGCTCACACCCAGATGCATTCCGAGCAGCTAAATTCCTAGTAAGGGAGGTCTTTCCCAGGTGGGGAGTGTGCGAAATATTGCGGTCAGACAATGGGCCGCATTTCGCCAATGAAATGTTCCAGCATATCACGTCCTTACTGAACATCAAGCATAAATTTGCATGTGCATATCACCCGCAGGCCAACGGTATATGCGAACGCCGGAATGGCCTATTAAAAGAGACAATTGCAAAAATACAGCAAACAACAAAGAAGAGTTGGCTGTATTGCCTTCCGCTAGCCCTATTTGAGTTAAGGAATAGACCAGGCTCCGACCACCACCTCACTCCTCACGAGGTGGTGACCGGACACCAAATGCGCCTTCCTCTGACGCCAACATCAAGAGCATTTACCGACCATGAGAGCACTGCAAATGTCCTTGGTGATGAAATGTACCAATATGTGTCTTATTTGATTACTAGTGTGGTGTTTGTGTCTCAACAGCTCGAGCGCACGCAGGGCGGGTCTAAGAGTGATCAACAAGAAGACGCGGATGAAGAATTGGAAAAGGGAAAACTGTGCAAAATTGCCAAAGGCGACCACGTACTACTCCGCAATTTCAATAGAAAGTGGAACAGCCCACGCTTCACTGGCCCCCACCTGGTAGAGGAGGTATCAACGAGAGCAGTAAAGCTACAGGACAAACGTGCCTGGAATCACCTGCACGACGTAAAGATCTGCAAACTCCAGACCCGCCCTAGCGTCACCGACGGGGCCATTGGAAGAGCAGCAACAGCATCGCCAACGGAGGAAGGGGCTTCTACCGCAACTAACGGCCAAAGTGTCCCCATACCCTGCCACCCCCCTGATTCCCCAGAGACAACTACCGAAATAAAGAGGGGTAACTACCATACCGCCCACCCCATGGTCACACGTTCAAAGAGTAAAGAGGCCTCCACCAGTTGAACCCCAAACCCTCTGCCCATTGACCCCCTACCCACTGCGATAATAACCCAACTGAAGGACATTGTTTTGCACATACACATGTAAACACGTGAATGTTCTCTTTTTTTTTTCTCTCGCACATGCAGGTACGGTGTATTATTGTACTGTTAAGAAAGCAGATAACTAACAAAGTTCACTGCCCAGAAGGAGTAGATGATACCCTCGGACAATAACTACCCTGAAGAATTATCGCACCAATTTGTCTATTACATAAAAAGGCCAAAGCACCTGAAAAGAAGGAGGGTACGTGTCTACTACACAGCTCTCCTCTTGGCCATAGAGCAATCAATGCCCCACATCCAGCCATACTTGCCTGTCCTAAGAGATAGATCGCTTAGATTGGCGTGGGAACAGCTCTTCGCCTGGGCACTGAACGACTACTTGATAGGGAGAGCTTGAAAACAACAACTAACACTAATAACAAGCATATTGAGAATTTTCAGGCGGGCAACTTTAACGTCGCAAGAATTAGCTGCCGGACTGCAGCAAGGTAAGAGCAAAATGCCGGTGAAACTAGCCTCTGTAATAAAGATGATAGGGATTTTGATGATCACCGGGTTTGTGGCTGCCTCTGTATGGCGGTACAACTATGCTATCAATATTTTTGCTGTTCCCAAACCTAATATACCCCCACCCGCAGCTGCAACAGGTGTTACGTCAGGTGGTACTAGCGAAATTCCACACAAGGGTAATAGAGTTAAACGCAGCACATACTCAGAGAATAAAGATATTGACAACTACATACAAAATTCAGCACACATCTCTAACAACATGTGGTACCAACACATGACCAAAATAGGTAAACAAACAACAGAAGACGGCTGCTACGTCTGCTCATTGATCCCATACGCCATGAGTGCATCCCGAACTTTTGTTGCCACGGAAATAGATGAAAAAACAGCACGATGTATAATATACCTGCCACTGTTCCAAACAAAAGGGAGATTTCAAGGGAACACGGTACACCTGGTATGGAAATCACGAGACACATAGCCGTACGAAAATAACTTCCTTAAGAGTTATTTGAGCTACCACAAGACCAGTTTACATGCCGAAGCATTCAGATACATAACAAGCGGTCCTGAAAAAGGAGAAACGAAGAAAGTTACACTACAGTACCTACCATGTGATTGGTACGCCACTGAAGCTGCTGGTAAACAAGGATGTTGGGAAAGACCACTGATAATAATAACAGGAAAGGTGTACCTGGGTGACAAATGGGACATAGGAGTGGTTGGCAGCAACATGATAACGAGAGAAGATACTACAACTATTGCAGAGCACAACAACAGATGTTGGATGACTTGGGTCAAGTACGTACCCATGCTAACATGGATAGAGAAGGATGAGGACCCAATAACGATACTGCCGATGACTGCACCTAAGATATGCTACCAACACAAAGGAGAAGTAGACGTAGGATACAACACCAACTGTGCAAGTGTGACAGAGCTACCTGAGGGGGGAGCAGGAACAGCAGTAGTAATGGACCATTACTGGGCCTGTGGAGACAAGGCGTACCACACACTGCCCCCTCTGTGGAATGGTGTATGCACAATAGTACACGTTAATGTACCATCACTAGTGGTGCCCCAGAAACATGTGAATATGGCGAACTTCCCCAAAATGGATGAAGGGAACAAAAGGAAGAAGAGATCTGCACAGCCTCGGAAAGGGCCAGAGAACCGACGCAACGGCAACAACACTGTCCTGAACAGAAGGAAAAGACAAGGAGAACCTCTGACAGGAAATTACCTGTGGGGAAGGTCGGAAACAGCACTCACCTCAATCCCGCCGGAACACAGACTATTCAGCAGAGCAGCTATGTTCTTCTCCTCAATAATACATCCTGGACTGCAGGCCTACGCAAACGCAAAATGGCTCCAGATAACTAGGTGGGAACTAATGATGACAATTAACTCTACAGTAAATGGATTCAACGCAATAAAAGAGGAATTGCGAGCAGTGAGAATGGTTGCACTACAGAACAGATATGTACTGGACCTCCTCACAGCAATGGAAGGAGGTGCTTGCGGAAAGATAGGACAATCATGCTGCACATTCATTCCTGCTAACGATGCTGACAATGGTACACTGACAGAAGCAGTATCACAATTGGCCCAGATGCACTCCAAAATGATGGACGAAAGTAAAGGTGTAAAAAAGGACGAGAGCTGGTTTGCGACGCTATGGTCATGGATGCCATCTTGGCTGTCAGATGGGCTGAAGATCATAATTGGATGCATTATTTTGGCTGGAGCTGCACTTATCTTAATAAGGTTTTGGAAGGCCCGGAAGGCACGCACCACAGATGAGATGATCGAAATGGTCGGTATGCACCCCTTGATGCCAGCAGATGACGGCCAACACGCAGGCACCATAATAAAAGAGAGAGAGAGGTTGCGCAACCAGATCATCACTAATCACCTGGACCCACCATCTGTGAAGCTCGAAAACCCAAGAAACCCAAGGAGCTACATAGGGAAATGGGTATACTGCACACCTGGAGGAACCTGTGTATATATGTACTGGTCATTTGAAGACCATGTCAACCACTATGGACATTTGGGAGGAGTAACTAAAATATGGAGAGTAAGAGGAGATAAGGAAAAGGATATGTTTGTGGTCGACAAGTCGACCAGAGGGGGGACTGAAGTGGGAAAAGCGACCAAAAGGCTCCCACCAATCCCCTCTCAACCATGGCCTAGAGGATCACGGCCCAGACACCCGCCACGAGAGGAGTTTGCCCATCTCCCAGATGACCAAATACCCTGGTACAAGAACATACGGATGTGCCCACTCGCATGCCCACCCGCATGCCCACCAGCCTGCCCTGCACATGCCGACACCTGCGGCATGGATGAACTCGACTAAACCATCTAGCACCAAATCAACACATCGTTAGAGATGCCATGACGACCTAGCTAACGGTCAGCACACTCGTGCAACATACACACCGGACACTCCCACATCAATTCACACGAAGAACATACTCAGTGCTATGACGTAGGCGACGGACACACCCACGGACGTGCATCTTTATTATTTTCAACATAGGCTTTTCAAATGCAGAAACGCAAGACGCATAAAGAACTCATCTAAAAAGGCTTGCTCACGCTTCTTCTAAAACCATGTACCATAATGAGGAATATAACGAAGACACGATACTGAGGATAGAGCAATATGATACCATAACCTGCAGCGCCCTGCATTAAATGGTTCCTCCTATGCACCAGGCCCAAGTAGGCCACAAGCAAAAGCTTTCATGAACATTGAATGAGCAAGGGTTCGGTTGCTGACCCTGCAGAATGAGCCCAGCGAAAGCAGACAGTCAAGGGCACAACGTTGCAAACTCTCATTCCGCAAGCCGACGCCAACATCGCACCTGCAAGATAAGCCAGGCACACAGTGAGAAATGTAATATTAATTGTGCAGAATTCTGCCTCAACCACGGTCCCCACCTCACGTGACTAAGCCGAACTTGATAGGGTGCCAAGCCCAGGAGGAAGAAGGCGTCTGGATCCCCCCGTCTCAAGACACAGGCAGATACAATTAAGCGACTCAACAGACATCTGCGACGGTGGGAGTAGTCGGCCTTCCTGCTTATGAATAAGTCCTCACATTGTCTGCACACACCCATAGTGAAACATTGTTGCAAATGACAGGTGCACCGCGAGCTGGGAACAGCGATGGTCCCAGACTGGGGGGCTCGCGGGTGAACCAATCAGAACATGGGACCCTTATCACTGACGCCATTAACATTGACCAATCCTCAGGGGTCTTCATGTAACAATTTTTATGTATCAAACTGAAGGGACAACCCAAGTATACCACCTGACTGACCCTTAACCAATAACCAAGTCTTCTATATGTATGCTATACTAACCCTACCACTCGGGGAACCAATCCAGAGTGGCGATAGGTTTTTTGCTAATTTTGCTAAGGTGACGCGAGTAGCGCGTCACGCTAAGGCAAAAAGGGCCTGCGAGCCCCACGCTGCTGAGAGAGTGTCAGGACGGATGCGTACGATCCTTGGCCATCCCTGCCGTTTTGTTTAATAAACAGCAGAATCCCCTTGCTTCTTGCGTGTGTCTCATACTCTATCTTTTTGGGATATACGGGAGGAGTTGGGGCCTCCCTGCCCGGAGGTCCGCGTACGGCCCAACCGGCCCCGGGAGAATTTCCCACGACACTCTTAATGAAGCCGAACGTTTGCTGTGGCTTTGCTTCTCTAGCAGTTTTTATAATAGGGGAAACAATGCTTCTTCCTTTTAAATCTTTTGTCCTTCATCTGTCCGCCCATGTCTCCCTGCAACTTGGGGACTCACAGTGGGACTGATGCGTGGAAAGAGGGCCTGGGTGGAACAGAACTTCCTGTGACTGCCTCCTGCTACAAGGTGGGGGCTGAAGTGGGGTGTCACTGGATCCCTCAGTATAGCTTCTCCGGCTCCATCTTAGGGGGGGCCTACAGTCTTTAGGGCCACCACAATACTAACCGCGAGTGTCAAACATCAGACTTAGTGCACCACCAAAAAATATTTAATATAAAATCTGGTTATGAGAGAGGAAAGGTATACTGCAAGGAAATGATCCTTGCTTCTATTATTTTTTGTTGATGGCCGTACGTTTTTAGCATTGTGGCTGCATTACAAGGGAAAGATTGTTTGTGCGTCCTCTCTTTGCAGAATAGCTGAGACTTGAGCCAGTTGGTGGATTTGCTGCACAAGGAACGTGTGCCACCAGATATGTGGAGCTTTGCCACCTGGACACTGTTGTGCTCATCATGACTGCCTTATAAATTATCTGTGCAGTCTTGAACATCCTCTTGGAGAGGAAGCCAATTTAGTTTGAGTAGAACATGGGTGATTCAGTCAAATTTCTGCACGCCCCGAAATAAGACATGCTGCAGTGCTTTGGTCTGCTTTTAGGGGAGGCAAGTGAGCAGCTCGGAGCCCTGTTGGAAGGGCATTTCCCTCATTGATGCACAAGACCATAAGGGCCTGTTCTATGGTCTGGAAGTCCTGCAGCGGGATGAAGGGCTTGATTTTGCAAAGGGTGTAGATTTGAAGCGTGACCATGTTGGCCTTCTTGGCTATGTGTTTCTTTATGGACAGGATGCTGTCAATCGTGAAGACTGAGAATGTTGCTGAATCTGAGAGTTGTGAATTAAATCCTCCTACACACATATCCTTGAGTCGTCGTTGAACAGGTTGTTGTTTAGCAGTGCGACCGATGAGGACACGCTCTGTCTTGGATGGGTTAAGCTTGTGGGTATGATGTCAATTCATGGACAGTTTTTTTGACTGATGTTTTTATGAAAACACTTTGCTGTAAAAAAACATTGAAATTTGCGGGGGGTGGGAAAGGGCAGATAAAGGGTTGGGGGGTCAGGAGCAGTGTAAAATAGGTGGGGAAAGGGAGGCTTTGGGGCAAGCCCCCCATAAATAATATTAAACAAAATTCAATGATTTTTTTCAGCAAAATGTTTCATAAAAACACCTGGATGATGGCTTGGGAGTCGCGGGGGTGACTGATGTCTTGTGGGCTTTTAGCTCTGATGGCCATATCGGGATCATTCAGGAGTGTGCCCAGGGGCTACAAGTAAAGGGTAAAAAGGATCAGAGAGAGGATGGGACCTTGGGAGACTTTGCAGGAGACTGGGAGTTGGCTAGAATGCACCATGTTCATGTGGAGAGGTTGCTGTGTGCCCAAGAGATAGGAAGTGAAGCAATTCAGGGCGGGGCCAGAGAATCCCATTCTGACCGTGAGGTCAGAGAAGAGGATGCAGTGGTAAATGGTGTTGAATGCAGCCGAGACGTCAAGGTGGATGAGGAGGCACAAGTTGCCCGTATCCATGATTTGGAGAGCATCATCCACCAACTGTATGGAGGCTGTCTTGATGCTATACTTGGGACGGATAGTTGTCCATTTTGGAGAGTAGTTTTGTAGCAACATCGTTTTTCAAGATTTTGCCAATAAACATGAGGTTCATAATGTGCCAGTAGTTGGCCAGGTCACCTGGGTCTAAGAGTGTTTTTTTCAAAAGAGGTCATATTGGACCAGTCTTGAGGTTGTCTGGGAATTACCCTTTTGTGAGGGAGGCCTTAATGAAGTTAAGGAGTAAGTTGAGCTGGGCTCACCAATTGTCTAATAATGGAGGCTGTGAACATCTCATCAGAATAGGAAGTAAGTGAGGTTGGCAATTGTTCTTGGGAGGCCTGGGGGAGAGTAAGGAGAACATTCAGTCTAACGGGGCAGTGCGTGTGCTGGAGTGCAGGGGGTGCTGATGCTGCGGCAGGTTGAGTCGATGATCTGCTGGATAATGTCAATTCACATTTTTCCTGAGTTCCTGGTACCTCAGGGCCGTCTGAGGGTTTGGTACAGTGCTTTACTACTGCAGAGAGGGCTTTGCCCCTGTTATAGGCTGCCGCGATGGTGGTGGAGAGCTAAAGAGCTTTGGCCTCAGTGTTCAGAATCCTACGGGTGGCGTGGAGAGATTTGAGGTTTGGTGAGATCCCAGGGGTACGGTTTTTGTGCCTCCATTTATCTAGGGCTCTGATTGAGCATTTGTTGGAGGCAATCTCAGAGGTGTTCCAAGGGGCAAATGTTTTGTCTTAGCCCAGGTGGTTTTTAGAGGGCCACAAGTGTCTTAGAAATACATTATTAGTGTGTGATAATTTGGAAGAGGAGTGTAAGCTGAAGATGTCAGCAATGAAAGAGTCCCTCCTGTGAGGTGGTCTGTAGATGAGGCGGAAGGTGATGGGTTCCTTGTGCGATAGAGGGAACCGGCAGGCGTGTGATTCAAATGAGCTTGTTCTGGGAGGGGGATGATGGAGCATGGCCAATCACACCTGCAGATGATTGCCACTCCACTTCTCTCCTGGCCAGTCGGCATATTCGATGCAGTAGCCTGAGGGAGGAGGACATTAAAACCATGGGGGATGACAGGGTTTAACCATGTTTTGGTGATTAAGACGGTGTCAAGGTTGCTGTACAAGATGTAATTGGCTTGAGCGACTACTGAGTGAGCATTGATCAGCACGAGAGGGCTTGTGCGTGTGGTCCGAGGGTGTTGGATGCGGTCAAGGGCGGTGTTGATGACCTTTTAAACTCTAGTGAGGGTGGGGATAGGCTGGAGGGAGGGAGGAGACTCTTGGTGATGTCTTTTGGCAAATATTAGTATTAGGGGTAACTTTTTAGGTAAAATGCAGGATAGAGACTCAAGTCCTAGACGGTCAGAACAGCCACATACAGGTGAGGTCATTGTCTTTGTTCATCCTTTGTTCAGGAGTGGTGGGCAGAACAGCTGACTGACAGGTCCTGGTCACGTGTCCAGTAGCCTCCTCAATGCAGTGTCTTGCTATGAAGGTGTGTGGCGACTGCTTTTTAAAGTCTGCTTTTCTTTTACATTCCCGAGGGCAGCAGTTCCTTCTTGCCAGTCTGGGGCTTCCTGTGGAGGGAAATCTGAACAAAGGATTAGAATTACAATGTAACAAGTTTTGAGTAGAGAACTCTTTCTCTGTGAATGTAACTGACTGAGAATCAAAGAAACAATCTAACCATTTCGCCAGTGTGTGTTTTCTTAAGCTAGAAAAACTCTCCAGGGGAAGGGACTCAGGGTGTGTGACTGTAGCCTTCTGTATGCGTTACCTTGCAGTTTTTCTCAGGCTGGCAATGTCGTTCAATGGAGGGGAAATGCATTGTGGCAATTTTATGCCAGTAATGCTGTGGCGTTCTTCTCTAGCAGTGATTTGAAAAGGGAGAACAATGCTTTACCCTTTTAAATGTTTCGTCTCTTCAAACGTCTGCAAGGGGGTCGCTGCAAAGTGGGTACCCCCAGTGGGCGTCCTGGCTGGAAAGGGGGTCTGGACCCAATAGAAAGTCCTGTGACTGTGTCCTGCTATGCAGTGAGGTGCCACGGGATACCTCAGTATAACTCCTCCGGCTGCAGTTTAGGGCCAGGGTCCCTCGCTTCGTAGGGCCACCACAATACTAGCTACCAGTGTCAAACATCAGTCACAACCCCCACAAAGACTCAATGTAAAAGGGAAGGGAGTTAAGACTCGCTTTTGTAATCTTAATTCCGATTAAACTTCCTATTCCCTCTGTCTCATCTCATCTGGATCGTTTCTGTGTGTGTCCAACTGGTTTTGTTTACTGTGCGCTTCGAGGCCCTTGGGTCATTTAGCACGTTTTAAAAATTTAACTAAACTAAACTAAAACTGGGTTATGAGAGAGGAGATGTTTCCTGCAAGGACGCAATCCATGCCTCAATATCTTCGCTGCCTTATAACCCACAGGTATCTGTTGATTGCTTTGCATTTTTACCATATTACTGTCTCTGTTTACCACTTGTACATTAAGGGATGTATATTACGTTGCAGCAGTTACTACCTTTACCACCAGCGGTATTCCATGATTAATGGGGGCCAGTGGGGGCTGCTGAACCTTTCCTGGGGTGGCAGCGCTTCTATGTTGATCTGATTCTTCTCCTTTCTTTGCAGCTGCCAGACCGCCATCATCAACAGGTAATTCTCACATCACGCGCTGCGGCGCGGCGCGCTCAGCGATATATTGTTTCTCCGAATCTGGTACAGCCAGGAATGACAAATGCCCTCATTTTGATTTTGGGCAAAAACCTTGACTAAAAATAGAAAAGGGTGAGAGGGAGAGGAGATACATGGTGTTGGCGAGGCGGTGCATGACGAGGCATGTGGGGGTCCCCCAAAAGGAAAGGGGTACATTTGAAGAGCAGGGTGGCAACAAAAAAACAGTCAGCGCTGTGAACTTACAGTGTGTCTTGTTCCTTTTCCAGCTCAGAGCCATGTCCCTGCAAGTACTTCAGCACCAGGTAGGACTCTTAAGTGTTACCACTGGTGTTTCCTCTGCATCATAAGAAGTGGAAAAAGAAGGGCGTTGCTGTGTCTGAAGTTGGTGAAACTGTGTGGTGATGTCTGTGATGCTCAGTGGGATGTTGGTCCGGTATCATCCAGGGAGACCCAAGGCTTGGTTGCACCTCTTCATCCTCTGTTTTCTGTTAGCTGTGGCTATTAGTGCCTGAGCATGTGAGCCAAGGCTGGTCCAGTGGCCCTGTGTTTGATTAACCTTATCAGATTTAGGCTTTAACCATTGGTAACAGCGCCCACATTTCCACACCCACGTCACAGGAATGTGTGCCACGAAGGGACAATGGCCCACAGACCCTGCTGCACATGGCTACTGTAATATTGTCCAAATGGGTGACAGTTGCAATATCTCTTTCAGTAGGCAGTTCTCCACTTGTGTTTACATGTCTACTACGGGTCTTTGGGAAATTGTTCAACTTCGGGAACTTCGGCATAACATCCTTGATGCTATCAGTCAAGACCTGGAACGGATCAAACTAAATTCATTGGCTCTCTATAATGCAACAGAAAATACAAAAGACTATATACAAAATAAGTGTATTTAAACACGAAATAATGATAAAACATGGATGAAGAAATGAAAAAAAAATTAAAAAAACAGGTGGGATATTCTGCTCCAACCGGATCTATGGAAAATGTGTAATTATTTGTAATTCTGCTCTCGTTGCCATTAACAACGTAACCCTGGCCCCTGCACAGCACCGCCAATCAGACTGGCCTGTCTGGGGAACCAGAATGGAGCAAGTCTCCTTATATTTCCCCTTTCAGTCCACAGAGTGTGTGCCAGGAGCACGAGGCAAGCCTCCTGGAGTTTGTACTGTCACTCCTTGCCAGTTGATGTCATCCTTCCTGGGAAAGTGGAAGGAGGTCGACCTCTGGACATGGAAAAATGGCTTCTCTGTCGCCTCATCGCGTTCTCCAGTCAAGCTACGTCCCTCATATTCTAAACCTCTAGAATAGTCACCGCTAACTGGGAGTACCCAGAACCATCCTAGCCTAGGCCTTATGTCCAATTAAATAAATGTTTTACTACACAATGGGCCTCATTACGACCCTGGCGGTACGGAGTGAACGGCACCGTAAAAGGTGCCGGCACCGTTCACTCCGTACCGCCGCATTACGAGTTCCCCTCGCGGGACACGGGAAGCACGCCTGGTAAAACCAGGCGTGCTTACCAGGTCCCGCGAGGGGAAGAGAGATCAAACAACGGGCCATCTCGTAATGGACCGTTGTTTGCTCCCTCTCCCATTCCCATTCAGCCCTATGGGGGCTGAAATGGGAATGGGGAAGGACCTTGTCCGGGTCCTTGGAGGGAGGAATTGCCAGGCCTTCCGAAATCGGAATGGCCCAGTAAATCCTCCTTCCGAGGCCCCGGGCCCCGACGTGATTTCGGCGGCAGCCAAGCCGCCAATAGCAGCATGGTTACTGCCAAACTCGTAATGAGGGCCAATCTTCCTTTAAACCCACTCTCACAATCCGTATTCCACTAACCTCCTTTCGATGCCCCTTTAGTTTTTAGAAGCAAACATGAGGGTAGAAAACCAATTTAAAAGTCCTGAGAAGGTTGTTGTGGCAATTGTAAAATCTGTCCAGAGTTCTATCCTGGAGAATTTACGTTTGCTCCTACATTTTGGGAATTTACACTATCATTCTAACCTTTAGAACATTACACTGATACGAATATGATAGAAGCCATCAAAGGAACGCGAACAAATGGATTAAAAAATCATTCTTCGTAGAAACTTGACAAGCCCTTGCAAAGACCAAGTCTACACGTCAAGGAGGTAGACTGTGCACTGCAGTAGCCTCCAGATGCATGGCAACACTTCCTGAGGGCATGATTCCAACAGATTCTCCTGAACAGATTCCTCACTGTTTGGAAGATTTTTTAAGGGACCGCATAAATAACCACAAAATGTGTCAGGCCATACTCGGCTTCACCAAGCACTGGCTCACGGTTCACGCATGAAACACATGTGAAACACAGACTACCCCCTTCTCCTGTATTTTACCAATATTCAGACCAATATTCAGTGTGTCAATACCCGATTATTCTGAGAGTTTTTCAACTGCTCTTTATAAAGGTGGTTTACAATTAGCCATATATGTTTTGGAAATAAACCTCTTTTATGTTGTTGTAGAACTCATGACCAGATGGAACACTGAAAGCCAGTCTGTCTTTTTTGCAAACTAACCCATGAAGAATACATTTTGTATTTATATTGGTGATAAGTATGTCGTCAATTATGTTTTTAGACAGAAGATGTGTGTAATGAAGAAACTAATGTTGTGAAATAAATGTATCCAAAGTTTCATGTACACAATCAAAAAGGCTCTGTGTCGTTTAGTGATCTGATGACACAGGTGTATCTGTATTCTACTGTATGTGGTCTGAATATTGATAAAATACAGGAGAAGGGGGTAGTCTGTGTTTCACATGTGTTTCATATTACTTTCTCCCTATTATAACACAGTCTCCTCGAAAACACGTTCCCTTAAACAGCAGGCCCATTTGTTTGTGGGTTTGTGTTGTGCGTTGGAAGGGGCATGGTGTTCCGCTACTTCTTTTCGTACACTTCGACCACTAATAGTCAGGCCTCATCAGTGAGGTGGTGCTGTGCCTCTCTGAGCACATTGAGCAAGGGGTTCATGTCTGGATAACCCTAGTGAACTTAGGGTGACCAAACCTACGTTCCTTAATCATAGAAAAGGAGGTACGGGTGCCCCTCTTCTGAGTGGATCCACTATGAGGAGTGTCTCAACATGAAATGGTGATCAGACCAGGAAGGTGTCTCATGAAAGCCTGAGATGTGTGTGGTCTCGCAATGGGTGTGAAATGTCTCCGACATTGGGGCTGGTGGCAGGGTGGCTGACTGGCATCTCTTTAGACCAAGCAGAGATCAGCAGTAGAGGTTTCTCTGTGCTCAGGTGGGGACGTCCACAGGTGTTATAGAAATGGACAACAAAGGGGACATTAAAACTGGACTAATAATTGTGTAAAAAGTAGTCTAATTGGGAAAAAATCCTTTAAACAACTAAAATGGATATATGTGCCTTTCAGAGGACCTTGGGAAGTCAACAGCCTCCTACAGGCCTGCGCAGGAAAGTATTCTAGCCAGAGTGTCCCAGCTCCCAACAAGTAGGCTAGTCCTAGCACCAACACCAGTAAGGGAAGCTATGGTTGCGCGCCACCAACCTTTGTCAGCGGTTTAGCGTGAGGAATTCTCCTGGTAATTTCCTTCAGGCTTTCTAGAGTTCATGCCACATATTGTGCACATCTAGAATAGGAACATGTTGATAAATATTCTATCAATCTTCTAAGGCTAATGTTAAGTTCAGGGTAAACATAACCTAATCTGGGATGCCACATTCAAATGGTAAAATAGGGTTTTTATAAAAATGATGTGATTTCTAAGATGGCCGCCGGGCTTCGTGCAGGGTGCGTGCTCTGAGCATTTAGCATGCAGACACATAGAGTTGCTGTCATGATGGTGTAAACTTCCAATCACGCTGTGTCTGGGAAGGGCTTCTGCACCATCTGCCACAGGTCCATGCCACTAACGTCCCAGACCTTTTCAGATGCGCTGCTCAATGTTTGTTGATGGTGACTATTGTGAAAGGTTTATGGGGAAATCTAGACTGTTCTGTGTGAAGGTAATATCTTCTTTCCTTGATGTTCTTGCAGTGTATTTACCCGCCCGTCTTCAGAATGGTGCCAGTCGCTGTGAGGGCCGCGTTGAGGTCTGGTACAATTCCTCCTGGGGGACGGTGTGTGACGATGGCTGGGACCTCAACGATGCACAGGTGGTGTGCAGACAGCTCGGCTGTGGAGTGGCGGTTTCTGCTCCAAGCATGGCGCTCTTTGGTCAGGGCAATGGAAGCATCATCCTGGATGATGTCGGCTGCAGTGGCTCGGAGTCCTCCCTCTCCGGGTGCTCCCACTCCGGGTTGACTACGCATAACTGTGGGCACCATGAGGATGCGGGGGTCGTCTGCTCCGGTGAGTGCTCGTTCTCCTTTGGGGTGAAGGTTCACTACAAGTAAATTCCAACCCGCAGGGGAGGGACAGCCTGATAAAAGGGAACTAGTAGAACATGAACATACCTGCATTCATTTTTAGAAGGTAACTGGTTTGTTCCTCTCCTTCTGCCTAAGCACTAGAGTCACCGCCTTCTCAGCACTGCCAGATCAGCACCATACCCACCCTCACCTCCGCACTGCCACCTATTCTGGCAGTCACACTTTCGGACTTTCATGCTGTGAATCCACCTTTTCAGCTGCTCATCGGAGACCGATCATTCACACTAAGCTCAGCTTCCACTATTACTCCACCTCCCCCAAATCTTAAGCACTAAGTCAAGTACTCACCATGTGTAACCTCATGGATCCCACCCTCACTAACACCCAGCAGTCCACCCGCTATTTAAAACCATAACTCCCCCGTTCACTGTGGTTATACTGAGCCGCCACCATTACCCAACCTCATGGTCCCTGAATAAACTGACACCAGGTTAGGCTGGTGGTCAGTCAAAGTGTTTTATTTGACTTTCTCCATTTCATAAATCAACAAACATTCATCAGGTTTGTACAGAGAGAAATATATGCACATTATTAAGATTTCATAGCATTCCTATAACATGAGAGTTTACAACTTCCTTCTTTACCAAGTATAGTTTTAAAGCGGAGTAAGAACAACACACGAAGTGGAACCGAGCCATGAATGTTTCTTTCATAGTTTAACTTTATTTCTTGAGGGAATTCAAGAAAGTGTACATTGAATGTCAAATGACAGTACTTGCCTTCAAAATGTGTAGATGTTCTCTTTGCCAGGATAAAAGTGGCAGCATATTGCTTGCAGCAAAATGGTTTCTTTGTTGCCTCCTATGCATTATGTGGCACAGGCTGGGGCCCACCTGCTCACATGCTGGAAACAGAAACAGGAGTTCTGGAGTGCACTTGGTAAATGCCGTACGTGAACACGTGCAGCCCTTTTATTGTAGAAATGACATCACGTGTCATTGCACACTTGACACTGCATGAGCCTTGGGGGGGGGGGGGGTCCAGACACGGTCAACCACACCATCCTGATCAATTGTCTCTGTGAAAAACCTGGGCACCACTGATCAGTCCCTAGCCTGGTAGGCATCATTCCTCTCCGATCAACCCTCCCAGGTCCATCTGGGATCCTTTCTCTCCACCACGTCTCTCTCCACATGTGGTGTTCCCCAGTGCTCTAACCTCTCACCCTGGCTCTGCAACCTTTACTTGGTACCTCTGTCCCACCTCATCTCTACATTCTCTCCTAACTTTCAGTGTTATGCGGATGACACTCAGCTCTCCTTCAGGCTCCCCTCAGCCTCCTCTCCCCTCTCGCTCATTCCTGATTGTCTATCCGCATATCAGGAATGGTGTGTCTCTAATGATCTGTTCCCCAATGCCAGTAAGGCTGAGATCCTTCTCATTGGGACCCCTGCTCCTGGTTTCCCTCTTTCACTCTGGCTACCCTCCTTGGGCACTCTGCCTGCGCCTTCCTGTGTGGCAAAAAACCTTGGTGTAATTTTTGACTCCATCCTCTCCTTCTCTCCTCACATCACGGACGTCTCTAAGAAGTCCCACTGCCAGCTGCACCTCCTCAGAGGTATTCTGACTTTTCTCGCTTTCCCCCAGAAGCTCACTGTCTCCAGAGCCCTGGTTCTCTCTAGGCTGGACGACTCAAACAGCCCCTTTCTAAATCTGCCTGCCTCTACTCTCCGCCCTCTGCACCTCATCCAGAACAGGACTGCGAGACTTGCCCTGGACCTCAAGCCCAGGGATCATATCTCTAAAGCCCTGAAATCTCTCCAGTGGCTCTCTGTGGCTGCAAGGAACAAGGTCAAGACCCTCTGCATTGTCCACAAGGCTTTCTGGGGCCAGGGACCAGACTACATACAACTCTCTCTTCCTAAGCACTTCCCCTGTCAAACCCTCTGCTCATCCACCTCCAACACTCTGACGGGCAGATCCTTCTCTAGGCTGTGAGTGGGGGGGGGGGGTAGATCTATCTCCTAGGCTGGGGCCTTCCTCTGGAACATCCTCCCTGCCTCTCTCAAACTTGAGCAGGACCACCTTAAATTCTGGAAGCAACTCAAGACCTTCCTTTTCGCTTCTGTTTTCTCTCTCTCTCTCCTGCTGATGCGCTTGTCTGCTGCACTAACTGGTTACCTGGCCTCACTCTGAACCTTATGGGAACCAGGCTCCTTCACGACCAGTAGCCCCAGGCACTGCCTACCGCGCACTAGGGACTGTATCTGAAACCCCACAGTCCCCTGCCTCTTTGCACTCACTTAGAACCGGCCACCCCGGCTGCACTTACTTGAGCTTTGTTATTGCACTTCTCCTCTCCCTCCCCCTGGCACTTTCCCTCTCCCTCCCCCTGGCACTTCCCCTCTCCCTCAGGCTTGTACTTGCATGATCTGAATTACAGACGCGTTATAAATTACTTATCATATCATATCATATCAAACACTTAACATTGGCAATTCATTCTTTGATCACATTTAGGATTGGGCAATACAACTAAAACATATACATCTAAGACCCAGCCAGTGGGGCAACTGGGCATTCTATATATACAAAACACTTTATTAGTCCAAGAAGATGGTATACCACTGATGCCCTTTTACTGAGCCCAAATTAAGCCTACAGGCAGTTCACATGATCACAGTTTCAGACGGGCACTTCACTGTGTCCACTTTAAGTGTGCCACCCCTAGACAGGAACACAGCTTCAAAAGGTACCTAAAAGGCCCTTGACTACCTAAACCTGGGCGATAGTTATTTATGGTTCAATGCCAGGAAAGAGGTTCCTCTGTGTCCACGTGCAGGAAAAGCCGCACCCGGAATAACCAGAGGCCACATCTGCTGCCTGGCGCTGTGAGTCAGTCCAAAACAGGGAGGTTCTTCACCTGCTTCAATGCACTGGCACACCGCAATCATGACCGCAGAGGCCGCGCTGTTCCTTCACTCCCCCAGGCAGGGGTCATCACGGGATTGGTAGGGGCTGCCTGCATCCTTCTTGGCCACAGGAGCACCCTCTTTACTGAGGACCAAGGTAAGGTCGCCGGGATGGTGCTTCAGTGTTTTCCTCGGTTCCCCAAGTGACAGATGTATTTATTTCTCGTGGCTGAGGCCGCATGCATTCTTTCCCAGCAAGCTGCATTCTTCTCTGCCTCCATTCCCATGGTGGATTCCGCTACCACTCGCATCCCCCAGTTAAGGGCTGTCTATAACTGCTGTGGCCAAGGCCGCAAAGACGGCGGTGGTGTATGCCGCTTCTCTCCTGCTGCAGCGGTGTGAACCGCTGTTCCCTCTCCCAGCCTGGGCCCCACAAACAGCATGTGCAATCTTTGCTGGCAAACTGGCAGTTGTCAGGGCTGCTTCTGACTCCATTCAGTCAGTGCATTCGAGTCTGCATCGGGTACTCCGGTGGTGGGCACCCGGGCACTACAGGACCTCGTCGGCTCACCAACGGTTGTCAGGACTTGCCTGACATAAACATTAAGCGCACACCAAAAACATGCTCTGGGCACAACACGGGACCTCGTCTGGGAGGCCGACGATCATCGGGGAAAACTGGACAAAAGAGCTGTGTACCATACATCAGGCGCTCATAGGGGCATGAACCAGCCATGACGGTCTGCACACGGGTTACGTCAAGTCCTCGTTGCCGTTGTGTTGGGCGTACTGGATAAGGCCGGTCCCACTCCAGCATACATGCTGGACAGAGACACAGGTACTCTGTAGTTCGATTGGTAACTGCTGTACGTGAGCCTGTGTGGCCATTTTATTGTACAAATGACATCACGTGTCACTAGAGATGTGACATTGCACGAGCCTGAGGGGGTGGGGGATTCAAACATAACACTATGCTTATCTGCCAAAAAGAGAAGGAGCATATATTGTAGAACAGTGGCGGCCATCTTGAAACAGCGACTGTACACATCATATGCCAAAATGTTTGCTCTAACCACTGATTAAACAGCAGTTTCCCTGATTCTTGAATTTCCAGCCGCTATTGTAATGGATGAAGTGCTCCATGCGGAGCCCCGCCTTCTACAATCATGGCGGCCATCTTGGCAAAGTGTTTTCATTCATTGAACGGGACACACAGGACCTCCCATTCAATGAATGGCAGTACTTTTTTTTAGCACCCTGGGTTTCCGCTTTGATAACCTGGGGTGCTAATGGCATTAGTAATCAGTTCCATGGGCTACACCACAGGTTAACTCCCCAGATCCCTCGTTAACCACCCTCGCTTCACTCAGGCCCTTGACTCGGGCTGGAGGGCCGTTTCCCCCGGGATTGCCCCTGGAACGGGTTTCTAATGCCACATTGTAAGCAGTCTTGAATTTGTCTGTAAATGTATCTGACCGAGAATCATAGAAACAATGTTGCCATTTACCCGATGTGTGTGTGTTTTTAAGCTAGAAATATTCTACAGGGGGAGTGAAGCAGGGCTTTCTCTCGGTGTTCCTTAAAAGCCTTTTTCATGCAGGATGTCTTGTTCAGTGGAGGCATAATGCATTGTGCTTCTTGTTTGCCAGTAATGCTGTTTAAAGGAAACAAAGGGCCTCATTACCAGTTGGGTGGTATTGCGGTGGTAAACCCATCGGAATACTGCCCAAACAAATTACTGTTACCGCCACTTGGTCCGGCAGAATTTCTGCCAGATTGCAAGTGGTGGTGGCGGTGTAAGTGCGCATTAAATTTTAGTCTGTTGGACTCAATGGGCCTCATGACAACCCTGGCGGTAGCCATGCCTGTAAAACAGGCACGGCTGCCATCGTAGTTGCATTTTTTCTGGCACCCAGAAATGGGCAATTACGGAGTCATACGATATTTGGCCATTCCTGGTCGCCGGAAAAAATTCTTCCCCATTCCCACTTGAGCCCCATAGGGCTCAATGAGACTGGGGAAGCCGGATACACAGGCGCCGTTGATAACGCTGTGCTTGTGGGTGCCTTTCATTCTGCCAGGTCAGACCTGGCGGAATGAAAGGAATACGCGAGTACAACTCAGAGTTTGACAGTCCGGATACAACGGTACCGGCAACCTTCCCGGACCAGCAAACTCGGAATGAGGCTCAATGTTTTTGTTTTGCCAAATTACCGCTGCAGTAATTCTGCTGATTCTGCCGAAACTTGTAATTTGACGTAGTCGTAAAGTTGCCAGTAACGAAGTTACCTCCAACTTTACCACTTACAGCCAAACTCTTGAAGTGGGAAAAGTGACCAAAAGGCTCCCACCAATCCCCTCTCAACCATGGCCTAGAGGATCACGGCCCAAACACCCGCCACGAGAGGAGTTTGCCCATCTCCCTGACGACCAAATTCCCTGGTACAAGAACATACGGATGTGCCCACTCGCATGCCCACCCGCATGCCCACCAGCCTGCCCTGCAAATGCCGACACCTGAGGCATGGATGAACTCGACTAAACCATCTAGCACCAAATCAACACATCGTTAGAGATGCCATGACGACCTAGCTAACGGTCAGCACACACGTGCAACATACACACCGGACACTCCCACATCAATTCACACGAAGAACATACTCAATGCTATGACGTAGGCGACGGACACACCCACGGACGTGCATCTTTATTATTTTCAACATAGGCTTTTCAAATGCAGAAACGCAAGACGCATAAAGAACTCATCTAAAAAGGCTTGCTCACGCTTCTTCTAAAACCATGTACCATAATGAGGAATATAACGGAGACACGATACTGGGGATAGAGCAATATGATACCATAACCTGCAGCGCCCTGCATTAAATGGTTCCTCCTATGCACCAGGCCCAAGTAGGCCGCAAGCAAAAGCTTTCATGAACATTGAATGAGCAAGGGTTCGGTTGCTGACCCTGCAGAATGAGCCCAGCGAAAGCAGACAGTCAAGGGCACAACGTTGCAAACTCTCATTCCGCAAGCCGACGCCAAGGTCGCACCTGCAAGATAAGCCAGGCACACAGTGAGAAATGTAATATTAATTGTGCAGAATTCTGCCTCAACCACTGTCCCCACCTCACGTGACCAAGCCGAACTTGATAGGGTGCCAAGCCCAGGAGGAAGAAGGCGTCTGGATCCCCCCGTCTCAAGACACAGGCAGATACAATTAAGCGACTCAACAGACATCTGCGACGGTGGGAGTAGTCGGCCTTCCTGCTTATGAATAAGTCCTCACATTGTCTGCACACACCCATAGTGAAACATTGTTGCAAATGACAGGTGCACCGCGAGATGGGAACAGCGATGGTCCCAGACTGGGGGGCTCGCGGGTGAACTAATCAGAACATGGGACCCTTATCACTGACGCCATTAACATTGACCAATCCTCAGGCGTCTTCATGTAACAATTTTTATGTATCAAACTGAAGGGACAACCCAAGTATACCACCTGACTGACCCTTAACCAATAACCAAGTCTTCTATATGTATGCTATACTAACCCTACCACTCGGGGAACCAATCCAGAGTGGCGATAGGTTTTTTGCTAATTTTGCTAAGGTGACGCGAGTAGCGCGTCACGCTAAGGTAAAAAGGGCCTGCGAGCCCCACGCTGCTGAGAGAGTGTCAGGACGGACGCGTACAATCCTTGGCCATCCCTGCCGTTTTGTTTAATAAACAGCAGAATCACCTTGCTTCTTGCGTGTGTCTCATACTCTATCTTTTTGGGATATACGGGAGGAGTTGGGGCCTCCCTGCCCGGAGGTCCGCGGACGGCCCAGCCGGCCCCGGGAGAATTTCCCCCGACAAGTTGGAGGCACTGCTGAGATCTGTTTAAGGTCCGCTTTTATTTTTATTTTTCCAAGTACTCCCGTTGCGAGGAGGCCCGGCGGCGCGGCCCCCTCTGCCGCTGCCCCCTTTTCAGGACTACAGGACCATCGCGGAACTGCGAGAAGACCGGACGGCGCAATCCGGATAGTGGCCCTCGGGAGCCGGTTGAGAAGTATCCCGCTCGCGGTTGGCGAGTGTCCAGACGTAGTCCAGACGAGGGGAGGTGGCGAGCCGCTTGGAGGGGTGCACGCAGTCGAGCGGCCCCGCATCAAGAGAACTTGGTGAGTATGCCACGCCCAACAAGCAATGTGAAATTGTGAGGGAGGGGGGAGGAATTGAATACGGGAGGCGGGAGGTGTTGCACAGGTGAGCGGCGAAGGTTTGACAATTTAGTGTTGGCAATGAAATGAATGGTAGCCGGACGAGTGCGAGAGCAGTCCGCTACGTTACGGGAGAGAAGGGGGCGGAGCACGAAAACATCACGTGCGGCCGCTCGTAGAAACTGATTGGCCTAGGTTGCGACCACGTGTAAGGGTGTGTGTGTGTGGTTTCCTACTATTTGGCAATTATTGATCAATGAGTAGATGAGGATCCCTATTGTTCGAGCAGGAAACTCGATAGATAGATGACGTTTCCCTGTAGGCGGTAGCTAGCTGGTTGCCTAATACGGAAGATAATTGGCTGGTTAAGCCCTCCTGTCGAGGGGCGTATCACACGCGAGGCGACGCAGTGTGCGCAGTCCGATTATATTATTGATTACCTTGTTCCAGGAGTGACAGGAAGACAGCTGTGGGGTTAACGGGGGTAGATTGCGAGTGTATTTTGGACTTAAAGAATATATGAAGAACTTACCAGTAGTCTGAAGAGATCGGTGACGTCACCAGCAGGGCTTACATAGGACATCTCGAGAACCAGACATCTTTTATTTTTTGAGTGGCGGGAAGGAGAGCTGTGTTAAGGGCGTGGAAACGGAGGTACACGGTAATGAGTTGATCGGGGGAAGGCGAAAGGAGGTACGTGGCTGCGCACGGAGAACGCCGGCCACGGCAAGTGCAGAGGAGGGAGGAGGAGCAAGTGAAAATAGGACGGCGGTATAAGAACGTCACAAGGGGCACGCAGCCGCAGGGGGCTGCGTGCGCTCAGGCCGCAGGGGGCCGTAAGGGTGTTGTATAAAGGAAGAAACTAAAGAAAAGAATATACAAATGTAAATATTATATTTTACTAATTTTTCCTTAGCGGACTATCGCAAGTCCCCAAACTTACGGGGCCAGGTAAAGGTACAAGGTTGTATATTGTAAACTGCTAGTGTGATAACCACTACCAAATAGGGGAAGGGTAACAAGTGGAGCGCTACTATGTCATACGGGACAGGATCGGGGGGTGGGGGAACACCCTCACAACCCCGCTGCAACACATATGTAAAACACTATCACCCCATAGAGAGAAATTGATCAAGTACAGCATAGAATGGTCACAGGGGACGGACAACAAAATGACGACACCATGGCCGCCTAATGGTAGCTTCGATCCATATACCCAACACTCACTATTAAACTATCTGCACAATACATACAAGAGGAAGAAGTTAACGCACCACGTGGAGGTGTTCAACTTGTGGAGGATGCTCCAGGGGACCCGACCAGGACTAAACGGAATGTTCATTGTAGGGGAAACAACGGGAGACAAGGAGATTAAGGAGGAGAGAGAGAGTGGGGAAAAGAGAAGTGAAGGAACACAGAACACGGGGAGAGGACAAGAGGGAGGAGAAAAGAGTGACGACTCAACCGAAAATGAAATAAAAAAGGAACAGAGCGACGATATACCTCTAGCGAAGGTAGTGAAAACAGAGGGAGGGGACTTGTACCCTTTAAGAGAACTAGGAGAAATAGCAAGAGAACCATTAAGGGCGGCTGAGGGGTACTCGAACCCAGCATACAGCCCGCCTCCATATACAGCTACAGGTGGCCACACGGGAGGGGAGCGGAGTAGTAAAACGGGATCAGCTCATGGGAAGATGATAGCAGGGGAGGGGAGGACTGAAGAAGAGCAGACTACGGACATAGGAAATGACGAGTGGGTAGCTGCACAGATACTATTGAAATTACGAGGTTCATTAACAGGAGAAGAGAAGGAGGTGGTGAGGAAAATGGACGAGGATAATGCCAGGGAGAGTGAAATGGAAGGGGAAGAGGGGAAAAGAAAGGGGGAAGAGCCGTTAAGGAAAAAGGAAGAGACTTTGGAGGAACGATTAGCAGAATTAAGGGATGAACAGAATGCACTGATCAAGCAGCTCGAGAGGGGGGAAAGAGAGAGAGCACGGGAAAGGAAAGAAGGTAAGAATGAGTTGGGTAAAATGAGAGAACGAACTGAGGAGCAAAGGAGAGAAGCCGAAAGGCTAAAGGCAGCGGCAGAAAGGGTATCGAGAGCAGTACTGCGCGACAGGAAAAAAGAGGAAGAGGAGAAAGAAAAAGAAATGGCAATATGGAAGAAGAGATTACTGTTAGAAACGACAAGGAAATACGAAGAAGGGAGGATGATAGAGAGTATAATAGAAAGGGAGAGGGAGAGATGGGAAAGGAAGAAAGAAGATGAAAAGATATTGTCAAAAATGAGTTGTGAAGTAATGGAAGAATTAAAAAAGAAAAGAGAGGAAATTGGTAGGGGAATAGCGGAGAGAGAAGAAGGGGAAAGAGAAGATAGGAGGGGGGAGAGTGAAGTAAGGAGGAAGGTATATAGAGGCACAGAAGTAGCAACAACATCGGCACAAAGAGGAGCGAGTAGTAAAGAAGAAAAGGGAGGAACGGACCTAATAGACTTAAAAACAGTAACGATTGGGGGGAAAAAGACAGTTTGGGGGTTGCCATTTATGAATGACTTTTGTAGTGAGGAAGAGGAAGAAATGGGGAAGGAAGGAAGAAACAGTGAAAGGGAAAGCCTAGATAAACTATACACCACCTGGACAAATAAGGACTCACCATGGATCTGCAGGAGAAAGGAAGAACTGCAGAGAAGTGAGGAGGAGGAGCATGGAATGGCGGAGGGGCAGACACGTGAAGCCACGCCATCACCGTCCCGTCATGCATGCTCCACCACCCCACGCTCATTACGTGCAACATGCCCATCTAAACTAGCGCCCTTCACAAGAGAACTGACACCCTATGCAGGAAGGCTTAGAGACCTCTCTGGACGCAGACAGGGAGAACGAATACACACGCCCACAATAAGTAAAGGAAATGATGAAAGAAGGGGAAGTGGTGGAGGAGAAAGAGTAAAGACCAGGAGAAATATGGACGAAATTGACGATGTAGAAGAGACGGAAGAAGAGGAGGGGTGTGAGGACTCGATTTTGTGGAACCCAGGGGGTAAAACGGGACACAACTTAATGCCTCTTCTAGAGAGGGGAGGGGTTAGACCACAATACGTTCCTTGGAAGCATGCAGACAAGGAAAATATAAAATGCAGACTCCCATCATTAAGTGGAGGTGCGGGTAAATGGATATATGAAATGGAAAAACACACCGCAGGACAGAAGTTGGCAGTGGGAGATGTAAAGGGCCTTCTCATATCAATATTAGGTGATGCTGCAGATGACATCTGGAAGAGAGCGGGCTTCCCCGGGGTAACAATAACAAACACATCTCACGATGGGGCACCATTCGCAAACTGCAGACATGCATTATGGCAGGCACTGAGGGTACAGTATCCGGACACATCAGACATAGGAGCAATTACCTCGCGCAAGATGCGTGAGAACGAAGATCCTGTTGATTATATCCAGGAAATTCAAGAGAAGTGGCGCATGGAAACTAGAGAGCAATGGGACAAAACACCAGCAATATTCTATCATATACTAGTACAGGGGCTCCCAGAAGAAGTCCAGAAACAATTGAAGAAAGTAGTGGGGATGGAAGCAAAAGCATGGCCAGAAATACAACTGACTATAGTGCATCATTGCAGGACATGGCAAGGAAAAATGAAAAAAAAGGAAGAGGATAGGAAAACGGAGGAGGCTAAACTAGTACAGAAGAAACTCACTAAATACACGATGGAAGGCGCACTAATAACTACACCTGCCACAATAACTCAAAGCCCCACACAGGTAGTGGCTGCACAAGACCCCTCCCAAATACAATCATCGCAGACTGTAACACAACAGATGCCGCCGCCCCAACCATACACGACTAACATGGGAGGAGGATACACAACGTCAGGAGCTGGGTATTATAATTACAACCGGGGAAGGGGAGGAGTAATGAGAGGGAGAGGATACGGATTTAACACACAACAACAGGTGGGGGGGCCTTAGGAATTCCTACCCCACCGGGTACCCAACTTATCAGGACAACACAGGAAGCTTTCCATGGCAGAACAGGGAACCACCGGTGTGTTGGATTTGTGGATTGGTGGGCCACATGTCGCGTACATGTAGAATGAGACCAGGCACACCGTTGTGGAATGAACAGGGACAACAAGAGCTCCCGCAGGAACAGCAGGGCATCCAGCAACAGCAGACATTGCAACAGGCAAATGGACAGCAACAGCTAGTAACATAACAACAGCCACGGACATACCTACCGCCTCAACAACAGGTAGCGATTACACAACAACCCCTAGCACAGCAAGTACAGCCACCTACACAAGTTCAAGACCATAACATAACCTCGACCAATACCCAACTACAGCAAACACAACTGGGTAGGGTGACAGTGCTGGGACACAACCCTTACACGGGTAGTGGTCAATCATTATACCCCCAATAGGACAGCCCACAGACAACCTTGGTGTGTCCCATCCTGTCGGTAACACCTAATAGTGCGGAGGAACCACGCATAGAGGTAACGATAGGTAACAAAAAATTATCATTCCTTGTCGACACCGGGGCGACCCGGTCTTGCATAAGGGAAGGTAAATTTAAGATGTCAGGTGAAGCCATGAACACCCAAGGATTCTCGGGGGCTAGGGGGTTGGTTCCCTTTACTGATAACATTCCCTTATCAATAGGGGATTATGACATGTCAGTCCCACTTTTATATTCCAGGGCCTCACCAGTAAATATAATGGGGAGGGACATAATGAGCAGGCTGAATATGACGATCTCCTTTACGGAGGACGGCATAATTTGCTCCACTCCAGGAATTAATATGCTCACGGCGCGACAGATCATGCAGGCATACTGTGGACAGACACTGATTAGGGCTGAGCCAGTAGATGGTGAACTGTTCCAGTACGGGACAGACATGGCATTTGCATGGATGCCAGGGATCGAGGGAAAGATCTGGAGGAGGCCAGCAGCATACTTGTTTAGACCAGAAACGCCAGCTAACGAACCAGAAGGAAAGGTGATTTCAGTGGACATAGAGAGCATCATAGCAACCTCTGATTACATTGCAGTGCATGCCCAAGACAGAGTAGGAAGAGCGTGGAGGGCAGTGATAGCACTAGCAGAGGGATGTAGACTTACCCAGGTGTCAGATGAGGAGCTCTTCTCAGGTGAAAAGGAAGAAGGTGAAATGGTATTTATGATGAGTGTGGAAATATGGTTAAGGGTGACATACAAACAAGTGGCACAGAAAATTGCAATGGCACTCGAGGCACCCACGTCCACCCCGGTTCCCTTTTTTGAGGAAGACATGACAAAAGTACCCACATCACTATGGACTACTAGCCCCTATGACGTGGGGTGCATAAAAAGCATAGGGGGGTAAGAATAAAACTGAAAAAGGGTGCAATACTCCCCAGAGTCAAACAGTACCCACTATCAAAAGAGGCAGATGAGGGCATATGTGAAACAATAACGGCCCTTATAAATAATGGCATATTGGTCCCATCAGAATCACCATGTAACACAGCTGTATACCCAGTGTGCAAGGCTAAAGGTGGATCTTGGCGCTTCATACAGGACCTCAGGCCCTTGAACAATATAGTGGAAGCAGAATACCCAATAGCAGCAAACCCGGCCACAATATTGTGCGGCATTCCAGCAGAGGCATCACGATTTACAGTGATCGACCTCAAAAATGCCTTTTTCTCAATACCCCTGCACCCAGACTCACAAGATCTGACAAGCTTCACGTACAGGAACACAAAGTGGAAACACACCAGATTGCCACAAGGGTACTGCGAGTCACCCTCAATTTTTAACAGAGTAATACAGATGGACTTGGGTAACATTGAAGTGGAAAGCACAGTGTTGCAGTATGTTGATGACATAATAATTTGCAGCACAAGCGAAAAAAGATGCAGAGAGGACTCATTAAAGATGCTGACAATACTAGCTGAAAAAGGTTACAAGGTAGACAAGGAAAAGCTACAATACTGTCAGGAACTTTACATTGGACAGCTCATATCCCAATATGGAAGACAGATTGCACCACAAAGAGCACAGACAATTTTAAAAACACCATTGTCACAAACAGTGAGAGAACTACAGCAGTTCCTTGGCCTGTGCAACTACTGCAGAGCATGGGTGTTTGATTACAGCTCATACATAGGACCTCTACTTGAGGGGTTAAAAGAAGCTAACAAAGGGGAGAAAAAGTTGGGGTGGACAATGGAAATGAAAGAGGCTTTTGATGAACTGAAAGATGCAATATCAACCGCTCCAGTACTGGCCACCCCAGATTATGAACGACAATTTTTCATATTTTCACATTGCGACTCAACAGTGATGAAAGCAGTGTTGGCTCAAAAAACAAGCATGGGCTACAAACCAGTAGCGTTTTACAGCGGTCACTTAGATCCTGTGATGCTAGGTCATTTCCCTTGCGAACAAGGTCTCGCCGCAGCTGCCTTTGCGGTAGAGAAAGCATCAGCAATCACCATGGGGTGCCCAACCACACTGTTTGTGGAACATGCACTATTTGCAATATTGAACAAGCCTAAGTCCACACTAACAACGCAAAGGGCGTCAGGTTATGAGATTATATTATCTAGAGCTGAATTATCAATTGTTAGATGCAGCACAGTCAACCCTGCAAGGTTTATAGCAGAGGCAATTGAGGAAGGAGACTATGCACACGATTGTACAAAGATTACTGAAATGTATTCATGCACCAGAAGGGTTGAAGAGAATGCACTAGAGGGAGGTGATCTCTTGTTCATTGATGGGTCATCAACGATTGACCAAAGTGACGGGATTAGGAGACCTGGGGCAGCAGTGGTGAAAATGACAGAGGCGCCGGTGTGTGTGGCGATGAAGTGCGTACAATTACCACAGCATTACTCTGCCCAAGCAGCGGAATTGGTCGCACTGATCTTGGCGTTGAAGGAAAGTTTTGACAAGCGAGTGACCATATATTCCGACAGTGCATATGTCACATCTACTGTCCATTCCGGGTTGTCCAAGTGGAGGAGAAGAGGGTTTAGGAGAGCTGACGGCACCCCAGTGCAACATGCCCTCTTATTAGCTGAACTAATTGAAGTAATAAATGACCCCCAAGAATTAGCCTTGGTAAAATGCACCGCACACACTAATGGAGAAGATCATATTTCAAAAGGGAATGCAGCAGCAGACGCACACGCGAAGTATGCTGCATATTTTGGCGAGGTATGGAACCCCACAGAGTCAGAGAGAGGGAGAGGGAGGGGAATAGCTAAGGAGCTATTAGTAAGAGAAGGGTACACCCATCTCCCAGCCACACAGATAATGGAGCTACAAGCGGCTGCACCCATGGCAGAAAAAGAAATATGGGTAAAAAGAGGATGTACAATGTCACCAACTGACGCACTATGGCGCCAGGGTAGCACTGGAAAAATGGTAATGCCACTGGCACTATTGAACATCGCCCTGAGCCAACTACACCACCCAGCCCACACAGGCAAGGAAGTAATCGCAGCACGAATTAGGGAAGATTGGTTCTGCCCCGAGTTAAATTCCCATGTGTCAAATTTTGTCAGCAATTGTCTCACATGTCAACAGTTCACGGCCGGTCACACGCTGAAGGTGATAAAAGGTACTATACCCCGGCCAGAGGGACCCTTCCGACACATCCATGTTGACTATGTTGATATGATCAACGTATGTCAAGGAAATAGGTATATGATTGTAGTTGTGTGCCCATTCTCTAGGTGGATCGAGGCAGGGCCCTGCTCACACCCAGATGCATTCCGAGCAGCTAAATTCCTAGTAAGGGAGGTCTTTCCCAGGTGGGGAGTGTGCGAAATATTGCGGTCAGACAATGGGCCGCATTTCGCCAATGAAATGTTCCAGCATATCACGTCCTTACTGAACATCAAGCATAAATTTGCATGTGCATATCACCCGCAGGCCAACGGTATATGCGAACGCCGGAATGGCCTATTAAAAGAGACAATTGCAAAAATACAGCAAACAACAAAGAAGAGTTGGCTGTATTGCCTTCCGCTAGCCCTATTTGAGTTAAGGAATAGACCAGGCTCCGACCACCACCTCACTCCTCACGAGGTGGTGACCGGACACCAAATGCGCCTTCCTCTGACGCCAACATCAAGAGCATTTACCGACCATGAGAGCACTGCAAATGTCCTTGGTGATGAAATGTACCAATATGTGTCTTATTTGATTACTAGTGTGGTGTTTGTGTCTCAACAGCTCGAGCGCACGCAGGGCGGGTCTAAGAGTGATCAACAAGAAGACGCGGATGAAGAATTGGAAAAGGGAAAACTGTGCAAAATTGCCAAAGGCGACCACGTACTACTCCGCAATTTCAATAGAAAGTGGAACAGCCCACGCTTCACTGGCCCCCACCTGGTAGAGGAGGTATCAACGAGAGCAGTAAAGCTACAGGACAAACGTGCCTGGAATCACCTGCACGACGTAAAGATCTGCAAACTCCAGACCCGCCCTAGCGTCACCGACGGGGCCATTGGAAGAGCAGCAACAGCATCGCCAACGGAGGAAGGGGCTTCTACCGCAACTAACGGCCAAAGTGTCCCCATACCCTGCCACCCCCCTGATTCCCCAGAGACAACTACCGAAATAAAGAGGGGTAACTACCATACCGCCCACCCCATGGTCACACGTTCAAAGAGTAAAGAGGCCTCCACCAGTTGAACCCCAAACCCTCTGCCCATTGACCCCCTACCCACTGCGATAATAACCCAACTGAAGGACATTGTTTTGCACATACACATGTAAACACGTGAATGTTCTCTTTTTTTTTTCTCTCGCACATGCAGGTACGGTGTATTATTGTACTGTTAAGAAAGCAGATAACTAACAAAGTTCACTGCCCAGAAGGAGTAGATGATACCCTCGGACAATAACTACCCTGAAGAATTATCGCACCAATTTGTCTATTACATAAAAAGGCCAAAGCACCTGAAAAGAAGGAGGGTACGTGTCTACTACACAGCTCTCCTCTTGGCCATAGAGCAATCAATGCCCCACATCCAGCCATACTTGCCTGTCCTAAGAGATAGATCGCTTAGATTGGCGTGGGAACAGCTCTTCGCCTGGGCACTGAACGACTACTTGATAGGGAGAGCTTGAAAACAACAACTAACACTAATAACAAGCATATTGAGAATTTTCAGGCGGGCAACTTTAACGTCGCAAGAATTAGCTGCCGGACTGCAGCAAGGTAAGAGCAAAATGCCGGTGAAACTAGCCTCTGTAATAAAGATGATAGGGATTTTGATGATCACCGGGTTTGTGGCTGCCTCTGTATGGCGGTACAACTATGCTATCAATATTTTTGCTGTTCCCAAACCTAATATACCCCCACCCGCAGCTGCAACAGGTGTTACGTCAGGTGGTACTAGCGAAATTCCACACAAGGGTAATAGAGTTAAACGCAGCACATACTCAGAGAATAAAGATATTGACAACTACATACAAAATTCAGCACACATCTCTAACAACATGTGGTACCAACACATGACCAAAATAGGTAAACAAACAACAGAAGACGGCTGCTACGTCTGCTCATTGATCCCATACGCCATGAGTGCATCCCGAACTTTTGTTGCCACGGAAATAGATGAAAAAACAGCACGATGTATAATATACCTGCCACTGTTCCAAACAAAAGGGAGATTTCAAGGGAACACGGTACACCTGGTATGGAAATCACGAGACACATAGCCGTACGAAAATAACTTCCTTAAGAGTTATTTGAGCTACCACAAGACCAGTTTACATGCCGAAGCATTCAGATACATAACAAGCGGTCCTGAAAAAGGAGAAACGAAGAAAGTTACACTACAGTACCTACCATGTGATTGGTACGCCACTGAAGCTGCTGGTAAACAAGGATGTTGGGAAAGACCACTGATAATAATAACAGGAAAGGTGTACCTGGGTGACAAATGGGACATAGGAGTGGTTGGCAGCAACATGATAACGAGAGAAGATACTACAACTATTGCAGAGCACAACAACAGATGTTGGATGACTTGGGTCAAGTACGTACCCATGCTAACATGGATAGAGAAGGATGAGGACCCAATAACGATACTGCCGATGACTGCACCTAAGATATGCTACCAACACAAAGGAGAAGTAGACGTAGGATACAACACCAACTGTGCAAGTGTGACAGAGCTACCTGAGGGGGGAGCAGGAACAGCAGTAGTAATGGACCATTACTGGGCCTGTGGAGACAAGGCGTACCACACACTGCCCCCTCTGTGGAATGGTGTATGCACAATAGTACACGTTAATGTACCATCACTAGTGGTGCCCCAGAAACATGTGAATATGGCGAACTTCCCCAAAATGGATGAAGGGAACAAAAGGAAGAAGAGATCTGCACAGCCTCGGAAAGGGCCAGAGAACCGACGCAACGGCAACAACACTGTCCTGAACAGAAGGAAAAGACAAGGAGAACCTCTGACAGGAAATTACCTGTGGGGAAGGTCGGAAACAGCACTCACCTCAATCCCGCCGGAACACAGACTATTCAGCAGAGCAGCTATGTTCTTCTCCTCAATAATACATCCTGGACTGCAGGCCTACGCAAACGCAAAATGGCTCCAGATAACTAGGTGGGAACTAATGATGACAATTAACTCTACAGTAAATGGATTCAACGCAATAAAAGAGGAATTGCGAGCAGTGAGAATGGTTGCACTACAGAACAGATATGTACTGGACCTCCTCACAGCAATGGAAGGAGGTGCTTGCGGAAAGATAGGACAATCATGCTGCACATTCATTCCTGCTAACGATGCTGACAATGGTACACTGACAGAAGCAGTATCACAATTGGCCCAGATGCACTCCAAAATGATGGACGAAAGTAAAGGTGTAAAAAAGGACGAGAGCTGGTTTGCGACGCTATGGTCATGGATGCCATCTTGGCTGTCAGATGGGCTGAAGATCATAATTGGATGCATTATTTTGGCTGGAGCTGCACTTATCTTAATAAGGTTTTGGAAGGCCCGGAAGGCACGCACCACAGATGAGATGATCGAAATGGTCGGTATGCACCCCTTGATGCCAGCAGATGACGGCCAACACGCAGGCACCATAATAAAAGAGAGAGAGAGGTTGCGCAACCAGATCATCACTAATCACCTGGACCCACCATCTGTGAAGCTCGAAAACCCAAGAAACCCAAGGAGCTACATAGGGAAATGGGTATACTGCACACCTGGAGGAACCTGTGTATATATGTACTGGTCATTTGAAGACCATGTCAACCACTATGGACATTTGGGAGGAGTAACTAAAATATGGAGAGTAAGAGGAGATAAGGAAAAGGATATGTTTGTGGTCGACAAGTCGACCAGAGGGGGGACTGAAGTGGGAAAAGCGACCAAAAGGCTCCCACCAATCCCCTCTCAACCATGGCCTAGAGGATCACGGCCCAGACACCCGCCACGAGAGGAGTTTGCCCATCTCCCAGATGACCAAATACCCTGGTACAAGAACATACGGATGTGCCCACTCGCATGCCCACCCGCATGCCCACCAGCCTGCCCTGCACATGCCGACACCTGCGGCATGGATGAACTCGACTAAACCATCTAGCACCAAATCAACACATCGTTAGAGATGCCATGACGACCTAGCTAACGGTCAGCACACTCGTGCAACATACACACCGGACACTCCCACATCAATTCACACGAAGAACATACTCAGTGCTATGACGTAGGCGACGGACACACCCACGGACGTGCATCTTTATTATTTTCAACATAGGCTTTTCAAATGCAGAAACGCAAGACGCATAAAGAACTCATCTAAAAAGGCTTGCTCACGCTTCTTCTAAAACCATGTACCATAATGAGGAATATAACGAAGACACGATACTGAGGATAGAGCAATATGATACCATAACCTGCAGCGCCCTGCATTAAATGGTTCCTCCTATGCACCAGGCCCAAGTAGGCCACAAGCAAAAGCTTTCATGAACATTGAATGAGCAAGGGTTCGGTTGCTGACCCTGCAGAATGAGCCCAGCGAAAGCAGACAGTCAAGGGCACAACGTTGCAAACTCTCATTCCGCAAGCCGACGCCAACATCGCACCTGCAAGATAAGCCAGGCACACAGTGAGAAATGTAATATTAATTGTGCAGAATTCTGCCTCAACCACGGTCCCCACCTCACGTGACTAAGCCGAACTTGATAGGGTGCCAAGCCCAGGAGGAAGAAGGCGTCTGGATCCCCCCGTCTCAAGACACAGGCAGATACAATTAAGCGACTCAACAGACATCTGCGACGGTGGGAGTAGTCGGCCTTCCTGCTTATGAATAAGTCCTCACATTGTCTGCACACACCCATAGTGAAACATTGTTGCAAATGACAGGTGCACCGCGAGCTGGGAACAGCGATGGTCCCAGACTGGGGGGCTCGCGGGTGAACCAATCAGAACATGGGACCCTTATCACTGACGCCATTAACATTGACCAATCCTCAGGGGTCTTCATGTAACAATTTTTATGTATCAAACTGAAGGGACAACCCAAGTATACCACCTGACTGACCCTTAACCAATAACCAAGTCTTCTATATGTATGCTATACTAACCCTACCACTCGGGGAACCAATCCAGAGTGGCGATAGGTTTTTTGCTAATTTTGCTAAGGTGACGCGAGTAGCGCGTCACGCTAAGGCAAAAAGGGCCTGCGAGCCCCACGCTGCTGAGAGAGTGTCAGGACGGATGCGTACGATCCTTGGCCATCCCTGCCGTTTTGTTTAATAAACAGCAGAATCCCCTTGCTTCTTGCGTGTGTCTCATACTCTATCTTTTTGGGATATACGGGAGGAGTTGGGGCCTCCCTGCCCGGAGGTCCGCGTACGGCCCAACCGGCCCCGGGAGAATTTCCCACGACACTCTTAATGAAGCCGAACGTTTGCTGTGGCTTTGCTTCTCTAGCAGTTTTTATAATAGGGGAAACAATGCTTCTTCCTTTTAAATCTTTTGTCCTTCATCTGTCCGCCCATGTCTCCCTGCAACTTGGGGACTCACAGTGGGACTGATGCGTGGAAAGAGGGCCTGGGTGGAACAGAACTTCCTGTGACTGCCTCCTGCTACAAGGTGGGGGCTGAAGTGGGGTGTCACTGGATCCCTCAGTATAGCTTCTCCGGCTCCATCTTAGGGGGGGCCTACAGTCTTTAGGGCCACCACAATACTAACCGCGAGTGTCAAACATCAGACTTAGTGCACCACCAAAAAATATTTAATATAAAATCTGGTTATGAGAGAGGAAAGGTATACTGCAAGGAAATGATCCTTGCTTCTATTATTTTTTGTTGATGGCCGTACGTTTTTAGCATTGTGGCTGCATTACAAGGGAAAGATTGTTTGTGCGTCCTCTCTTTGCAGAATAGCTGAGACTTGAGCCAGTTGGTGGATTTGCTGCACAAGGAACGTGTGCCACCAGATATGTGGAGCTTTGCCACCTGGACACTGTTGTGCTCATCATGACTGCCTTATAAATTATCTGTGCAGTCTTGAACATCCTCTTGGAGAGGAAGCCAATTTAGTTTGAGTAGAACATGGGTGATTCAGTCAAATTTCTGCACGCCCCGAAATAAGACATGCTGCAGTGCTTTGGTCTGCTTTTAGGGGAGGCAAGTGAGCAGCTCGGAGCCCTGTTGGAAGGGCATTTCCCTCATTGATGCACAAGACCATAAGGGCCTGTTCTATGGTCTGGAAGTCCTGCAGCGGGATGAAGGGCTTGATTTTGCAAAGGGTGTAGATTTGAAGCGTGACCATGTTGGCCTTCTTGGCTATGTGTTTCTTTATGGACAGGATGCTGTCAATCGTGAAGACTGAGAATGTTGCTGAATCTGAGAGTTGTGAATTAAATCCTCCTACACACATATCCTTGAGTCGTCGTTGAACAGGTTGTTGTTTAGCAGTGCGACCGATGAGGACACGCTCTGTCTTGGATGGGTTAAGCTTGTGGGTATGATGTCAATTCATGGACAGTTTTTTTGACTGATGTTTTTATGAAAACACTTTGCTGTAAAAAAACATTGAAATTTGCGGGGGGTGGGAAAGGGCAGATAAAGGGTTGGGGGGTCAGGAGCAGTGTAAAATAGGTGGGGAAAGGGAGGCTTTGGGGCAAGCCCCCCATAAATAATATTAAACAAAATTCAATGATTTTTTTCAGCAAAATGTTTCATAAAAACACCTGGATGATGGCTTGGGAGTCGCGGGGGTGACTGATGTCTTGTGGGCTTTTAGCTCTGATGGCCATATCGGGATCATTCAGGAGTGTGCCCAGGGGCTACAAGTAAAGGGTAAAAAGGATCAGAGAGAGGATGGGACCTTGGGAGACTTTGCAGGAGACTGGGAGTTGGCTAGAATGCACCATGTTCATGTGGAGAGGTTGCTGTGTGCCCAAGAGATAGGAAGTGAAGCAATTCAGGGCGGGGCCAGAGAATCCCATTCTGACCGTGAGGTCAGAGAAGAGGATGCAGTGGTAAATGGTGTTGAATGCAGCCGAGACGTCAAGGTGGATGAGGAGGCACAAGTTGCCCGTATCCATGATTTGGAGAGCATCATCCACCAACTGTATGGAGGCTGTCTTGATGCTATACTTGGGACGGATAGTTGTCCATTTTGGAGAGTAGTTTTGTAGCAACATCGTTTTTCAAGATTTTGCCAATAAACATGAGGTTCATAATGTGCCAGTAGTTGGCCAGGTCACCTGGGTCTAAGAGTGTTTTTTTCAAAAGAGGTCATATTGGACCAGTCTTGAGGTTGTCTGGGAATTACCCTTTTGTGAGGGAGGCCTTAATGAAGTTAAGGAGTAAGTTGAGCTGGGCTCACCAATTGTCTAATAATGGAGGCTGTGAACATCTCATCAGAATAGGAAGTAAGTGAGGTTGGCAATTGTTCTTGGGAGGCCTGGGGGAGAGTAAGGAGAACATTCAGTCTAACGGGGCAGTGCGTGTGCTGGAGTGCAGGGGGTGCTGATGCTGCGGCAGGTTGAGTCGATGATCTGCTGGATAATGTCAATTCACATTTTTCCTGAGTTCCTGGTACCTCAGGGCCGTCTGAGGGTTTGGTACAGTGCTTTACTACTGCAGAGAGGGCTTTGCCCCTGTTATAGGCTGCCGCGATGGTGGTGGAGAGCTAAAGAGCTTTGGCCTCAGTGTTCAGAATCCTACGGGTGGCGTGGAGAGATTTGAGGTTTGGTGAGATCCCAGGGGTACGGTTTTTGTGCCTCCATTTATCTAGGGCTCTGATTGAGCATTTGTTGGAGGCAATCTCAGAGGTGTTCCAAGGGGCAAATGTTTTGTCTTAGCCCAGGTGGTTTTTAGAGGGCCACAAGTGTCTTAGAAATACATTATTAGTGTGTGATAATTTGGAAGAGGAGTGTAAGCTGAAGATGTCAGCAATGAAAGAGTCCCTCCTGTGAGGTGGTCTGTAGATGAGGCGGAAGGTGATGGGTTCCTTGTGCGATAGAGGGAACCGGCAGGCGTGTGATTCAAATGAGCTTGTTCTGGGAGGGGGATGATGGAGCATGGCCAATCACACCTGCAGATGATTGCCACTCCACTTCTCTCCTGGCCAGTCGGCATATTCGATGCAGTAGCCTGAGGGAGGAGGACATTAAAACCATGGGGGATGACAGGGTTTAACCATGTTTTGGTGATTAAGACGGTGTCAAGGTTGCTGTACAAGATGTAATTGGCTTGAGCGACTACTGAGTGAGCATTGATCAGCACGAGAGGGCTTGTGCGTGTGGTCCGAGGGTGTTGGATGCGGTCAAGGGCGGTGTTGATGACCTTTTAAACTCTAGTGAGGGTGGGGATAGGCTGGAGGGAGGGAGGAGACTCTTGGTGATGTCTTTTGGCAAATATTAGTATTAGGGGTAACTTTTTAGGTAAAATGCAGGATAGAGACTCAAGTCCTAGACGGTCAGAACAGCCACATACAGGTGAGGTCATTGTCTTTGTTCATCCTTTGTTCAGGAGTGGTGGGCAGAACAGCTGACTGACAGGTCCTGGTCACGTGTCCAGTAGCCTCCTCAATGCAGTGTCTTGCTATGAAGGTGTGTGGCGACTGCTTTTTAAAGTCTGCTTTTCTTTTACATTCCCGAGGGCAGCAGTTCCTTCTTGCCAGTCTGGGGCTTCCTGTGGAGGGAAATCTGAACAAAGGATTAGAATTACAATGTAACAAGTTTTGAGTAGAGAACTCTTTCTCTGTGAATGTAACTGACTGAGAATCAAAGAAACAATCTAACCATTTCGCCAGTGTGTGTTTTCTTAAGCTAGAAAAACTCTCCAGGGGAAGGGACTCAGGGTGTGTGACTGTAGCCTTCTGTATGCGTTACCTTGCAGTTTTTCTCAGGCTGGCAATGTCGTTCAATGGAGGGGAAATGCATTGTGGCAATTTTATGCCAGTAATGCTGTGGCGTTCTTCTCTAGCAGTGATTTGAAAAGGGAGAACAATGCTTTACCCTTTTAAATGTTTCGTCTCTTCAAACGTCTGCAAGGGGGTCGCTGCAAAGTGGGTACCCCCAGTGGGCGTCCTGGCTGGAAAGGGGGTCTGGACCCAATAGAAAGTCCTGTGACTGTGTCCTGCTATGCAGTGAGGTGCCACGGGATACCTCAGTATAACTCCTCCGGCTGCAGTTTAGGGCCAGGGTCCCTCGCTTCGTAGGGCCACCACAATACTAGCTACCAGTGTCAAACATCAGTCACAACCCCCACAAAGACTCAATGTAAAAGGGAAGGGAGTTAAGACTCGCTTTTGTAATCTTAATTCCGATTAAACTTCCTATTCCCTCTGTCTCATCTCATCTGGATCGTTTCTGTGTGTGTCCAACTGGTTTTGTTTACTGTGCGCTTCGAGGCCCTTGGGTCATTTAGCACGTTTTAAAAATTTAACTAAACTAAACTAAAACTGGGTTATGAGAGAGGAGATGTTTCCTGCAAGGACGCAATCCATGCCTCAATATCTTCGCTGCCTTATAACCCACAGGTATCTGTTGATTGCTTTGCATTTTTACCATATTACTGTCTCTGTTTACCACTTGTACATTAAGGGATGTATATTACGTTGCAGCAGTTACTACCTTTACCACCAGCGGTATTCCATGATTAATGGGGGCCAGTGGGGGCTGCTGAACCTTTCCTGGGGTGGCAGCGCTTCTATGTTGATCTGATTCTTCTCCTTTCTTTGCAGCTGCCAGACCGCCATCATCAACAGGTAATTCTCACATCACGCGCTGCGGCGCGGCGCGCTCAGCGATATATTGTTTCTCCGAATCTGGTACAGCCAGGAATGACAAATGCCCTCATTTTGATTTTGGGCAAAAACCTTGACTAAAAATAGAAAAGGGTGAGAGGGAGAGGAGATACATGGTGTTGGCGAGGCGGTGCATGACGAGGCATGTGGGGGTCCCCCAAAAGGAAAGGGGTACATTTGAAGAGCTGGGTGGCAACAAAAAAACAGTCAGCGCTGTGAACTTACAGTGTGTCTTGTTCCTTTTCCAGCTCAGAGCCATGTCCCTGCAAGTACTTCAGCACCAGGTAGGACTCTTAAGTGTTACCACTGGTGTTTCCTCTGCATCATAAGAAGTGGAAAAAGAAGGGCGTTGCTGTGTCTGAAGTTGGTGAAACTGTGTGGTGATGTCTGTGATGCTCAGTGGGATGTTGGTCCGGTATCATCCAGGGAGACCCAAGGCTTGGTTACACCTCTTCATCCTCTGTTTTCTGTTAGCTGTGGCTATTAGTGCCTGAGCATGTGAGCCAAGGCTGGTCCAGTGGCCCTGTGTTTGATTAACCTTATCAGATTTAGGCTTTAACCATTGGTAACAGCGCCCACATTTCCACACCCACGTCACAGGAATGTGTGCCACGAAGGGACAATGGCCCACAGACCCTGCTGCACATGGCTACTGTAATATTGTCCAAATGGGTGACAGTTGCAATATCTCTTTCAGTAGGCAGTTCTCCACTTGTGTTTACATGTCTACTACGGGTCTTTGGGAAATTGTTCAACTTCGGGAACTTCGGCATAACATCCTTGATGCTATCAGTCAAGACCTGGAACGGATCAAACTAAATTCATTGGCTCTCTATAATGCAACAGAAAATACAAAAGACTATATACAAAATAAGTGTATTTAAACACGAAATAATGATAAAACATGGATGTAGAAATGAAAAAAAAATTAAAAAAACAGGTGGGATATTCTGCTCCAACCGGATCTATGGAAAATGTGTAATTATTTGTAATTCTGCTCTCGTTGCCATTAACAACGTAACCCTGGCCCCTGCACAGCACCGCCAATCAGACTGGCCTGTCTGGGGAACCAGAATGGAGCAAGTCTCCTTATATTTCCCCTTTCAGTCCACAGAGTGTGTGCCAGGAGCACGAGGCAAGCCTCCTGGAGTTTGTACTGTCACTCCTTGCCAGTTGATGCCATCCTTCCTGGGAAAGTGGAAGGAGGTCGACCTCTGGACATGGAAAAATGGCTTCTCTGTCGCCTCATCGCGTTCTCCAGTCAAGCTACGTCCCTCATATTCTAAACCTCTAGAATAGTCACCGCTGACTGGGAGTACCCAGAGCCATCCTAGCCTAGGCCTTATTTCCAATTAAATAAATGTTTTACTACACAATGGGCCTCATTACGACCCTGGCGGTACGGAGTGAACGGCACCGTAAAAGGTGCCGGCTCCGTTCACTCCGTACCGCCGCATTACGAGTTCCCCTCGCGGGACACGGGAAGCACGCCTGGTAAAACCAGGCGTGCTTACCAGGTCCCGCGAGGGGAAGAGAGATCAAACAACGGGCCATCTCGTAATGGACCGTTGTTTGCTCCCTCTCCCATTCCCATTCAGCCCTATGGGGGCTGAAATGGGAATGGGGAAGGACCTTGTCCGGGTCCTTGGAGGGAGGAATTGCCAGGCCTTCCGAAATCGGAATGGCCCAGTAAATCCTCCTTCCGAGGCCCCGGGTCCCGACGCGATTTCGGCGGCATCCAAGCCGCCAATAGCAGCATGGTTACCGCCAAACTCGTAATGAGGGCCAATCTTCCTTTAAACCCACTCTCACAATCCGTATTCCACTAACCTCCTTTCGATGCCCCTTTAGTTTTTAGAAGCAAACATGAGGGTAGAAAACCAATTTAAAAGTCCTGAGAAGGTTGTTGTGGCAATTGTAAAATCTGTCCAGAGTTCTATCCTGGAGAATTTACGTTTGCTCCTACATTTTGGGAATTTACACTATCATTCTAACCTTTAGAACATTACACTGATACGAATATGATAGAAGCCATCAAAGGAACGCGAACAAATGGATTAAAAAATCATTCTTCGTAGAAACTTGACAAGCCCTTGCAAAGACCAAGTCTACACGTCAAGGAGGTAGACTGTGCATGCAGTAGCCTCCAGATGCATGGCAACACTTCCTGAGGGCATGATTCCAACAGATTCTCCTGAACAGATTCCTCACTGTTTGGAAGATTTTTTAAGGGACCGCATAAATAACCACAAAATGTGTCAGGCCATACTCGGCTTCACCAAGCACTGGCTCACGGTTCACGCATGAAACACATGTGAAACACAGACTACCCCCTTCTCCTGTATTTTACCAATATTCAGACCAATATTCAGTGTGTCAATACCCGATTATTCTGAGAGTTTTTCAACTGCTCTTTATAAAGGTGGTTTACAATTAGCCATATATGTTTTGGAAATAAACCTCTTTTATGTTGTTGTAGAACTCATGACCAGATGGAACACTGAAAGCCAGTCTGTCTTTTTTGCAAACTAACCCATGAAGAATACATTTTGTATTTATATTGGTGATAAGTATGTCGTCAATTATGTTTTTAGACAGAAGATGTGTGTAATGAAGAAACTAATGTTGTGAAATAAATGTATCCAAAGTTTCATGTACACAATCAAAAAGGCTCTGTGTCGTTTAGTGATCTGATGACACAGGTGTATCTGTATTCTACTGTATGTGGTCTGAATATTGATAAAATACAGGAGAAGGTGGTAGTCTGTTTCACATGTGTTTCATATTACTTTCTCCCTATTATAACACAGTTTCCTCGAAAACACGTTCCCTTAAACAGCAGGCCCATTTGTTTGTGGGTTTGTGTTGTGCGTTGGAAGGGGCATGGTGTTCCGCTACTTCTTTTCGTACACTTCGACCACTAATAGTCAGGCCTCATCAGTGAGGTGGTGCTGTGCCTCTCTGAGCACATTGAGCAAGGGGTTCATGTCTGGATAACCCTAGTGAACTTAGGGTGACCAAACCTACGTTCCTTAATCATAGAAAAGGAGGTATGGGTGCCCCTCTTCTGAGTGGATCCACTATGAGGAGTGTCTCAACATGAAATGGTGATCAGACCAGGAAGGTGTCTCATGAAAGCCTGAGATGTGTGTGGTCTCGCAATGGGTGTGAAATGTCTCCGACATTGGGGCTGGTGGCAGGGTGGCTGACTGGCATCTCTTTAGACCAAGCAGAGATCAGCAGTAGAGGTTTCTCTGTGCTCAGGTGGGGACGTCCACAGGTGTTATAGAAATGGACAACAAATGGGACATTAAAACTGGACTAATAATTGTGTAAAAGTAGTCTAATTGGGAAAAAATCCTTTAAACTACTAAAATGGATATATGTGCCTTTCAGAGGACCTTGGGAAGTCAACAGCCTCCTACAGGCCTGCGCAGGAAAGTATTCTAGCCAGAGTGTCCCAGCTCCCAACAAGTAGGCTAGTCCTAGCACCAACACCAGTAAGGGAAGCTATGGTTGCGCGCCACCAACCTTTCTCAGCGGTTTGGCGTGAGGAATTCTCCTGGTAATTTCCTTCAGGCTTTCTAAAGTTCATGCCACATATTGTGCATATCTAGAATAGCAACATGTTGATAAATATTCTATCAATCTTCTAAGGCTAATGTTAAGTTCAGGGTAAACATAACCTAATCTGGGATGCCACATTCAAATGGTAAAATAGGGTTTTTATAAAAATGATGTGATTTCTAAGATGGCCGCCGGGCTTCGTGCAGGGTGCGTGCTCTGAGCATTTAGCATGCAGACACATAGAGTTGCTGTCATGATGGTATAAACTTCCAATCACGCTGTGTCTGGGAAGGGCTTCTGCACCATCTGCCACAGGTCCATGCAACTAACGTCCCAGACCTTCTCAGATGCGCTGCTCAATGTTTGTTGATGGTGACTATTGTGAAAGGTTTATGGGGAAATCTAGACTGTTCTGTGTGAAGGTAATGTCTTCTTTCCTTGATGTTCTTGCAGTGTATTTACCCGCCCGTCTTCAGAATGGTGCCAGTCGCTGTGAGGGCCGCGTTGAGGTCTGGTACAATTCCTCCTGGGGGACGGTGTGTGACGATGGCTGGGACCTCAACGATGCACAGGTGGTGTGCAGACAGCTCGGCTGTGGAGTGGCGGTTTCTGCTCCAAGCATGGCGCTCTTTGGTCAGGGCAATGGAAGCATCATCCTGGATGATGTCGGCTGCAGTGGCTCGGAGTCCTCCCTCTCCGGGTGCTCCCACTCCGGGTTGACTACGCATAACTGTGGGCACCATGAGGATGCGGGGGTCGTCTGCTCCGGTGAGTGCTCGTTCTCCTTTGGGGTGAAGGTTCACTACAAGTAAATTCCAACCCGCAGGGGAGGGTCAGCCTGATAAAAGGGAACTAGTAGAACATGAACATACCTGCATTCATTTTTAGAAGGTAACTGGTTTGTTCCTCTCCTTCTGCCTAAGCACTAGAGTCACCGCCTTCTCAGCACTGCCAGATCAGCACCATACCCACCCTCACCTCCGCACTGCCACCTATTCTGGCAGTCACACTTTCGGACTTTCATGCTGTGAATCCACCTTTTCAGCCGCTCATCGGAGACCGATCATTCACACTAAGCTCAGCTTCCACTATTACTCCACCTCCCCCAAATCTTAAGCACTAAGTCAAGTACTCACCATGTGTAACCTCATGGATCCCACCCTCACTAACACCCAGCAGTCCACCCGCTATTTAAAACCATCACTCCCCCGTTCACTGTGGTTATACTGAGCCGCCACCATTACCCAACCTCATGGTCCCTGAATTACTGACACCGGGTTAGGCTGGTGGTCAGTCAAAGTGTTTTATTTGACTTTCTCCATTTCATAAATCAACAAACATTCATCAGGTTTGTACAGAGAGAAATATATGCACATTATTAAGATTTCATAGCATTCCTATAACATGAGAGTTTACAACTTCCTTCTTTACCAAGTATAGTTTTAAAGCGGAGTAAGAACAACACACGAAGTGGAACAGAGCCATGAACGTTTCTTTCATAGTTTAACTTTATTTCTTGAGGGAATTCAAGAAAGTGTACATTGAATGTCAAATGACAGTACTTGCCTTCAAAATGTGTAGATGTTCTCTTTGCCAGGATAAAGGTGGCAGCATATTGCTTGCAGCAAAATGGTTTCTTTGTTGCCTCCTATGCATTATGTGGCACAGGCTGGGGCCCACCTGCTCACATGCTGGAAACAGAAACAGGAGTTCTGGAGTGCACTTGGTAAATGCCGTACGTGAACACGTGCAGCCCTTTTATTGTAGAAATGACATCACGTGTCATTGCACACTTGACACTGCATGAGCCTTGGGGGGGGGGGGGGGTCCAGACACGGTCAACCACACCATCCTGATCAATTGTCTCTGTGAAAAACCTGGGCACCACTGATCAGTCCCTAGCCTGGTTGGCATCATTCCTCTCCGATCAACCCTCCCAGGTCCATCTGGGATCCTTTCTCTCCACCACGTCTCTCTCCACATGTGGTGTTCCCCAGTGCTCTAACCTCTCACCCTGGCTCTGCAACCTTTACTTGGTACCTCTGTCCCACCTCATCTCTACATTCTCTCCTAACTTTCAGTGTTATGCGGATGACACTCAGCTCTCCTTCAGGCTCCCCTCAGCCTCCTCTCCCATCTCGCTCATTCCTGATTGTCTATCCGCATATCAGGAATGGTGTGTCTCTAATGATCTGTTCCCCAATGCCAGTAAGGCTGAGATCCTTCTCATTGGGACCCCTGCTCCTGGTTTCCCTCTTTCACTCTGGCTACCCTCCTTGGGCACTCTGCCTGCGCCTTCCTGTGTGGCAAAAAACCTTGGTGTAATTTTTGACTCCATCCTCTCCTTCTCTCCTCACATCACGGACGTCTCTAAGAAGTCCCACTGCCAGCTGCACCTCCTCAGAGGTATTCTGACTTTTCTCGCTTTCCCCCAGAAGCTCACTGTCTCCAGAGCCCTGGTTCTCTCTAGGCTGGACGACTCAAACAGCCCCTTTCTAAATCTGCCTGCCTCTACTCTCCGCCCTCTGCACCCCATCCAGAACAGGACTGCGAGACTTGCCCTTGACCTCAAGCCCAGGGATCGTATCTCTAAAGCCCTGAAATCTCTCCAGTGGCTCCCTGTGGCTGCAGGGAACAAGGTCAAGACCCTCTGCATTGTCCACAAGGCTTTCTGGGGCCAGGGACCAGACTACATACAACTCTCTCTTCCTAAGCACTTCCCCTGTCAAACCCTCTGCTCATCCACCTCCAACACTCTGACGGGCAGATCCTTCTCTAGGCTGTGAGTGGGGGGGGTAGATCTATCTCCTAGGCTGGGGCCTTCCTCTGGAACATCCTCCCTGCCTCTCTCAAACTTGAGCAGGACCACCTTAAATTCTGGAAGCAACTCAAGACCTTCCTTTTCGCTTCTGTTTTCTCTCTCTCTCTCCTGCTGATGCGCTTGTCTGCTGCACTAACTGGTTACCTGGCCTCGCTCTGAACCTTATGGGAACCAGGCTCCTTCACGACCAGTAGCCCCAGGCACTGCCTACCGCGCACTAGGGACTGTATCTGAAACCCCACAGTCCCCTGCCTCTTTGCACTCACTTAGAACCGGCCATCCCGGCTGCACTTACTTGAGCTTTGTTATTGCACTTCTCCTCTCCCTCCCCCTGGCACTTTCCCTCTCCCTCCCCCTGGCACTTCTCCTCTCCCTCAGGCTTGTACTTGCATGATCTGAATTACAGACGCGTTATAAATTACTTATCATATCATATCATATCAAACACTTAACATTGGCAATTCATTCTTTGATCACATTTAGGATTGGGAAATACAACTAAAACATATACATCTAAGACCCAGCCAGTGGGGCAACTGGGCATTCTATATATACAAAACACTTTATTAGTCCAAGAAGATGGTATACCACTGATGCCCTTTTACTGAGCCCAAATTAAGCCTACAGGCAGTTCACATGATCACAGTTTCAGACGGGCACTTCACTGTGTCCACTTTAAGTGTGCCACCCCTAGACAGGAACACAGCTTCAAAAGGTTCCTAAAAGGCCCTTGACTACCTAAACCTGGGCGATAGTTATTTATGGTTCAATGCCAGGAAAGAGGTTCCTCTGTGTCCACGTGCAGGCAAATCCGCACCCGGAATAACCAGAGGCCACATCTGCTGCCTGGCGCTGTGAGTCAGTCCAAAACAGGGAGGTTTTTCACCTGCTTCAATGCACTGGCACACCGCACTCATGACCGCAGAGGCCGCGCTGTTCCTTCACTCCGCCAGGCAGGGGTCATCACAGGATTGGTAGGGGCTGCCTGCATCCTTCTTGGCCACAGGAGCACCCTCTTTACTGAGGACCAAGGTAAGGTCGCCGGGATGGTGCTTCAGTGTTTTCCTCGGTTCCCCAAGTGACAGATGTATTTATTTCTCGTGGCTGAGGCCGCATGCATTCTTTCCCAGCAAGCTGCATTCTTCTCTGCCTCCATTCCCATGGTGGATTCCGCTACCACTCCCATCCCCCAGTTAAGGGCTGTCTATAACTGCTGTGGCCAAGGCCGCAAAGACGGCGGTTGTGTATGCCGTTTCTCTCCTGCTGCAGCGGTGTGAACCGCTGTTCCCTCTCCCAGCTTGGGCCCCACAAACAGCATGTGCAATCTTTGCTGGCAAACTGGCAGTTGTCAGGGCTGCTTCTGACTCCATTCAGTCAGTGCATTCGAGTCTGCATCGGGTACTCCGGTGGTGGGCACCCGGGCACTACAGGACCTCGTCGGCTCACCAACGGTTGTCAGGACTTGCCTGACATAAACATTAAGCGCACACCAAAAACATGCTCTGGGCACAACACGGGACCTCGTCTGGGAGGCCGACGATCATCGGGGAAAACTGGACAAAAGAGCTGTGTACCATACATCAGGCGCTCATAGGGGCATGAACCAGCCATGACGGTCTGCACACGGGTTACGTCAAGTCCTCGTTGCCGTTGTGTTGGGCGTACTGGATAAGGCCGGTCCCACTCCAGCATACATGCTGGACAGAGACACAGGTACTCTGTAGTTCGATTGGTAACTGCTGCACGTTAGCCTGTGTGGCCATTTTATTGTACAAATGACATCACGTGTCACTAGAGATGTGACATTGCACGAGCCTGAGGGGGTGGGGGATTCAAACATAACACTATGCTTATCTGCCAAAAAGAGAAGGAGCATATATTGTAGAACAGTGGCGGCCATCTTGAAACAGCGACTGTACACATCATATGCCAAAATGTTTGCTCTAACCACTGATTAAACAGCAGTTTCCCTGATTCTTGAATTTCCAGCCGCTATTGTAATGGATGAAGTGCTCCATGCGGAGCCCCGCCTTCTACAATCATGGCGGCCATCTTGGCAAAGTGTTTTCATTCATTGAACGGGACACACAGGACCTCCCATTCAATGAATGGCAGTACTTTTTTTTAGCACCCTGGGTTTCCGCTTTGGTAACCTGGGGTGCTAATGGCATTAGTAATCAGTTCCATGGGCTACACCACAGGTTAACTCCCCAGATCCCTCGTTAACCACCCTCGCTTCACTCAGGCCCTTGACTCGGGCTGGAGGGCCGTTTCCCCCGGGATTGCCCCTGGAACGGGTTTCTAATGCCACATTGTATGCAGTCTTGAATTTGTCTGTAAATGTATCTGACCGAGAATCATAGAAACAATGTTGCCATTTACCCGATGTGTGTGTGTTTTTAAGCTAGAAATATTCTACAGGGGGAGTGAAGCAGGGCTTTCTCTCGGTGTTCCTTAAAAGCCTTTTTCATGCAGGATGTCTTGTTCAGTGGAGGCATAATGCATTGTGCTTCTTGTTTGCCAGTAATGCTGTTTAAAGGAAACAAAGGGCCTCATTACCAGTTGGGTGGTATTGCGGTGGTAAACCCATCGGAATACTGCCCAAACAAATTACTGTTACCGCCACTTGGTCCGGCGGAATTTCTGCCAGATTACAAGTGGTGGTGGCGGTGTAAGTGCGCATTAAATTTTAGTCTGTTGGACTCAATGGGCCTCATGACAACCCTGGCGGTAGCCATGCCTGTAAAACAGGCACGGCTGCCATCGTAGTTGCATTTTATCTGGCACCCAGAAATGGGCAATTACGGGGTCATACGATATTTGGCCATTCCTGGTCGCCGGAAAAAATTCTTCCCCATTCCCACTTGAGCCCCATAGGGCTCAATGAGACTGGGGAAGCCGGATGCACAGGCGCCGTTGATAACGCTGTGCTTGTGGGTGCCTTTCATTCTGCCAGGTCAGACCTGGCGGAATGAAAGGAATACGCGAGCACAACTCAGAGTTTGACAGTCCGGATACAACGGTACCGGCAACCTTACCGGACCAGCAAACTCGGAATGAGGCTCAATGTTTTTGTTTTGCCAAATTACCGCTGCAGTAATTCTGCTGATTCTGCCGAAACTTGTAATTTGGCGTAGTTGTAAAGTTGCCAGTAACGAAGTTACCTCCAACTTTACCACTTACAGCCAAACTCTTAATGAAGCCGAACGTTTGCTGTGGCTTTGCTTCTCTAGCAGTTTTTATAATAGGGGAAACAATGCTTCTTCCTTTTAAATCTTTTGTCCTTCATCTGTCCGCCCATGTCTCCCTGCAACTTGGGGACTCACAGTGGGACTGATGCGTGGAAAGAGGGCCTGGGTGGAACAGAACGTCCTGTGACTGCCTCCTGCTACAAGGTGGGGGCTGAAGTGGGGTGTCACTGGATCCCTCAGTATAGCTTCTCCGGCTCCATCTTAGGGGGGGCCTACAGTCTTTAGGGCCACCACAATACTAACCGCGAGTGTCAAACATCAGACTTAGATGCACCACCAAAAAATATTTAATATAAAATCTGGTTACGAGAGAGGAAAGGTATACTGCAAGGAAATGATCCTTGCTTCTATTATTTTTTGTTGATGGCCGTACGTTTTTAGCATTGTGGCTGCATTACAAGGGAAAGATTGTTTGTGCGTCCTCTCTTTGCAGAATAGCTGAGACTTGAGCCAGTAGGTGGATTTGCTGCACAAGGAACGTGTGCCACCAGATATGTGGAGCTTTGCCACCTGGACACTGTTGTGCTCATCATGACTGCCTTATAAATTATCTGTGCAGTCTTGAACATCCTCTTGGAGAGGAAGCCAATTTAGTTTGAGTAGAACATGGGTGATTCAGTCAAATTTCTGCACGCCCCGAAATAAGACATGCTGCAGTGCTTTGGTCTGCTTTTAGGGGAGGCAAGTAAACAGCTGGGAGCCCTGTGAGAAGGGCATGTCCCTCATTGATGCACAAGACCATAAGGGCCTGTTCTATGGTCTGGAAGTCCTGCAGCGGGATGAAGGGCTTGATTTTGCAAAGGGTGTAGATTTGAAGCGTGACCATGTTGGCCTTCTTGGCTATGTGTTTCTTTATGGACAGGATGCTGTCAATCGTGAAGACTGAGAATGTTGCTGAATCTGAGAGTTGTGAATTAAATCCTCCTGCACACATATCCTTGAGTCATTGTTGAACAGGTTGTTGTTTAGCAGTGCGCCCGATGAGGACACGCTCTGTCTTGGATGGGTTAAGCTTGTGGGTATGATGTCAATTCATGGACAGTTTTTTTGACTGATGTTTTTATGAAAACACTTTGCTGTAAAAAAACATTGAAATTTGCGGGGGGTGGGAAAGGGCAGATAAAGGGTTGGGGGGTCAGGAGCAGTGTAAAATAGGTGGGGAAAGGGAGGCTTTGGGGGAAGCCCCCCATAAATAATATTAAACAAAATTCAATGATTTTTTTCAGCAAAATGTCTCGTAAAAACACCTGGATGATGGCTTGGGAGTCGCGGGGGTGACTGATGTCTTGTGGGCTTTTAGCTCTGATGTACAACTTAGTATTGTCCTCTTATTGGTGGATGGCCATATCGGGATCGTTCAGGAGTGTGCCCAGGGGCTACAAGTAAAGGGTAAAAAGGATCAGAGAGAGGATGGAACCTTGGGAGACTTTGCAGGAGACTGGGAGTTGGCTAGAATGCACCATGTTCATGTGGAGAGGTTGCTGTGTGCCCAAGAGATAGGAAGTGAAGCAATTCAGGGCGGGGCCAGAGAATCCCATTCTGACCGTGAGGTGAGAGAAGAGGATGCAGTGGTAAATGGTGTTGAATGCAGCCGAGACATCAAGGAGGATGAGGAGGCACAAGTTGCCCGTATCCATGATTTGGAGAGCATCATCCACCAACTGTATGGAGGCTGTCTTGATGCTATACTTGGGATGGATAGTTGTCCATTTTGGAGAGTAGTTTTGTAGCAACATCGTTTTTCAAGATTTTGCCAATAAACACGAGGTTCATAATGTGCCAGTAGTTGGCCAGGTCACCTGGGTCTAAGAGTGTTTTTTTCAAAAGAGGTCATATTGGACCAGTCTTGAGGTTGTCTGGGAATTACCCTTTTGTGAGGGAGGCCTTAATGAAGTTGAGGAGTAAGTTGAGCTGGGCTCACCAATTGTCTAATAATGGAGGCTGTGAACATCTCATCAGAATAGGAAGTAAGTGAGGTTGGCAATTGTTCTTGGGAGGCCTGGGGGAGAGTAAGGAGAACATTCAGTCTAACGGGGCAGTGCGTGTGCTGGAGTGCAGGGGGTGCTGATGCTGCGGCAGGTTGAGTCGATGATCTGCTGGATAATGTCAATTCACATTTTTCCTGAGTTCCTGGTACCTCAGGGCCGTCTAAGGGTTTGGTACAGTGCTTTACTACTGCAGAGAGGGCTTTGCCCCTGTTATAGGCTGCCGCGATGGTGGTGGAGAGCTAAAGAGCTTTGGCCTCAGTGTTCAGAATCCTACGGGTGGCGTGGAGAGATTTGAGGTTTGGTGAGATCCCAGGGGTACGGTTTTTGTGCCTCAATTTATCTAGGGCTCTGATTGAGCATTTGTTGGAGGCAATCTCAGAGGTGTTCCAAGGGGCAAATGTTTTGTCTTAGCCCAGGTGGTTTTTAGAGGGCCACAAGTGTCTTAGAAATACATTATTAGTGTGTGATAATTTGGAAGAGGAGTGTAAGCTGAAGATGTCAGCAATGAAAGAGTCCCTCCTGTGAGGTGGTCTGTAGATGAGAAGGAAGGTGATGGGTTCCTTGTGCGATAAAGGGAAGCGGCAGGCGAGTGATTAAGATGAGCTTGTTCTGGGAGGGGGATGATGGAGCATGGCCAATCTCACCTGCAGATGATTGCCACTCCACTTCTCTCCTGGCCAGTCGGCATATTAGATGCAGTAGCCTGAGGGAGGAGGACATTAAAAACATGGGGGATGACAGGGTTTAACCATGTTTTGGTGATTAAGACTGTGTCAAGGTTGCTGTACAAGATGAAATTGGCTTGAGCGACTACTGAGTGAGCATTGATCAGCACGAGAGGGCTTGTGCGTGTGGTCCGAGGGTGTTGGATGCGGTCAAGGGCGGTGTTGATGACCTTTTAAACTCTAGTGAGGGTGGGGATAGTCTGGAGGGAGGGAGGAGACTCTTGGTGATGTCTTTTGGCAAATATTAGTATTAGGGGTAACTTTTTAGGTAAATGCAGGATAGAGACTCAAGTCCTAGACGGTCAGAACAGCCACATACAGGTGAGGTCATTGTCTTTGTTCATCCTTTGTTCAGGAGTGGTGGGCAGAACAGCTGACTGACAGGTCCTGGTCACGTGTCCAGCAGCCTCCTCAATGCAGTGTCTTGCTATGAAGGTGTGTGGCGACTGCTTTTTAAAGTCTGCTTTTCTTTTACATTCCCGAGGGCAGCAGTTCGTTCTTGCCAGTCTGGGGCTTCCTGTGGAGGGAAATCTGAACAAAGGATTAGAATTACAATGTAACAAGTTTTGAGTAGAGAACTCTTTCTCTGTGAATGTAACTGACTGAGAATCAAAGAAACAATCTAACCATTTCGCCAGTGTGTGTTTTCTTAAGCTAGAAAAACTCTCCAGGGGAAGGGACTCAGGGTGTGTGACTGTAGCCTTCTGTATGCGTTACCTTGCAGTTTTTCTCAGGCTGGCAATGTCGTTCAATGGAGGGGAAATGCATTGTGGCAATTTTATGCCAGTAATGCTGTGGCGTTCTTCTCTAGCAGTGATTTGAAAAGGGAGAACAATGCTTTACCCTTTTAAATGTTTCGTCTCTTCAAACGTCTGCAAGGGGGTCGCTGCAAAGTGGGTACCCCCAGTGGGCGTCCTGGCTGGAAAGGGGGTCTGGACCCAATAGAAAGTCCTGTGACTGTGTCCTGCTATGCAGTGAGGTGCCACGGGATACCTCAGTATAACTCCTCCGGCTGCAGTTTAGGGCCAGGGTCCCTCGCTCCGTAGGGCCACCACAATATTAGCTACCAGTGTCAAACATCAGTCACAACACCCACAAAGACTCAATGTAAAAGGGAAGGGAGTTAAGACTCACTTTTGTAATCTTAATTCCGATTAAACTTCCTATTCCCTCTGTCTCATCTCATCTGGATCGTTTCTGTGGGTGTCCATCTGGTTTTGTTTACTGTGCGCTTCGAGGCCCTTGGGTGATTTAGCACGTTTTAAAAATTTAACTAAACTAAACTAAAACTGGGTTATGAGAGAGGAGATGTTTCCTGCAAGGACGCAATCCATGCCTCAATATCTTCGCTGCCTTATAGCCCACAGGTATCTGTTGATTGCTTTGCATTTTTACCATATTACTGTCTCTGTTTACCACTTGTACATTAAGGGATGTATATTACGTTGCAGCAGTTACTACCTTTACCACCAGCGGTATTCCATGATTAATGGGGGCCAGTGGGGGCTGCTGAACCTTTCCTGGGGTGGCAGCGCTTCTATGTTGATCTAATTCTTCTCCTTTCTTTGCAGCTGCCAGACCGCCATCATCAACAGGTAATTCTCACATCACGCGCTGCGGCGCGGCGCGCTCAGCGATATATTGTTTCTCCGAATCTGGTACAGCCAGGAATGACAAATGCCCTCATTTTGATTTTGGGCAAAAACCTTGACTAAAAATAGAAAAGGGTGAGAGGGAGAGGAGATACATGGTGTTGGCGAGGCGGTGCATGACGAGGCATGTGGGGGTCCCCCAAAAGGAAAGGGGTACATTTGAAGAGCAGGGTGGCAACAAAAAAACAGTCAGCGCTGTGAACTTACAGTGTGTCTTGTTCCTTTTCCAGCTCAGAACCATGTCCCTGCAAGTACTTCAGCACCAGGTAGGACTCTTAAGTGTTACCACTGGTGTTTCCTCTGCATCATAAGAAGTGGAAAAAGAAGGGCGTTGCTGTGTCTGAAGTTGGTGAAACTGTGTGGTGATGTCTGTGATGCTCAGTGGGATGTTGGTCCGGTATCATCCAGGGAGACCCAAGGCTTGGTTGCACCTCTTCATCCTCTGTTTTCTGTTAGCTGTGGCTATTAGTGCCTGAGCATGTGAGCCAAGGCTGGTCCAGTGGCCCTGTGTGTGATTAACCTTATCAGATTTAGGGTTTAACCATTGGTAACAGCGCCCACATTTCCACACCCACGTCACAGGAATGTCGGCCACGAAGGGAAAATGGCCCACAGACCCTGCTGCACATGGCTACGGTAATCTTGTCCAAATGGGTGACAGTTGCAATATCTCTTTCAGTAGGCAGTTCTCCACTTGTGTTTACATGTCTACTAAGGGTCTTTGGGAAATTTTTCAACTTCGGGAACTTCGGCATAACATCCTTGATGTTATCAGTCAAGACCTGGAACGAATCAAACTAAATTCATTGGCTCTCTATAATGCAACAGGAAATACAAAACACTATATACAAAATAAGTGTATTTAAAAACGAAATAATGATAAAACATGGATGTAGAAATTAAAAAAATCAAAAAACAGGTGGTGTATTCTGCTCCAACCGGATCTATGGAAAATGTGTCATTATTTGTAATTCCGCTCTCGTTGCTATTTACAACGTAACCCTGGCCCCTGCACAGCACCGCCAGTCAGACCGCCCTGTCTGGGGAACCAGAATGGAGCAAGCCTCCTTATATTTGCCCTTTCAGTCCACAGAGTGTGTGCCAGGAGCACGAGGCAAGCCTCCTGGAGTTTGTACTGTCACTTCTTGGCCAATTGATCGCATCCTTCCTGGAAAGTGGAAGGAGGTCGACCTCCGGACATGGAAAAGTGGCTTCTCTGTCGCCTCATCGCGTACTCAGGTCAAGCTACGTCCCTCATATTCTAAACCTCTAGAATAGTCACCGCTAACTGGGAGTAGCCAGAACCATCCTAGCCTAGGCCTTGTGTCCCATTAAATAAATGTTTTACTGCACAATCTTCCTTTAAACCCACTCTCACAATCCGGTATTCCCCTAACCTCCTTTTGATGCCCCTTTAGTTTTTAGAAGCAAGGATGAGAGTAGAAAACTAATTTAAAAGTCCTGAGAAGGTTGTTGTGGCAATTGTAAAATCTGTCCAGAGTTCCATCCTGGAGAATTTACGTTTGCTCCTACATTTTGGGAATTTACACTATCGTTCTAACCTTTAGAACGTTACACTGATACTAACATGATAGAAGCCATCAAAGGAACGCGCACAATTTGATTAAAAAAATCATTCTTCATAGAAACTTGACAAGCCCTTGCAAAGACCAAGTCTACACGTCAAGGAGGTAGACTGTGCACTGCAATAGCCTTCCAGATGCATGGCAACACTTCCTGAGGGCATGACTCCAACAGATTCTCCTGAACAGATTCCTCACTCTTTGGAAGATTTTTTAAGGGACCGCCGAAATGACCACAAAATGTGTCAGGCCATACTCGGCTTCACCAAGCACTGGCTCACGGTTCACGCATGAAACACATGTGAAACACAGACTACCCCCTTCTCCTGTATTTTACCAATATTCAGACCAATATTCAGTGTGTCAATACCCGATTATTCTGAGAGTTTTTCAACTGCTCTTTATAAAGGTGTTTAACAACAAGCCATATATGTTTTGGAAATAAACCTCTTTTATGTTGTTGTAGAACTCATGACCAGATGGAACACTGAGAAAGCTAGTCCGTGTTTTTTGTAAACTAACCCATGAAGAATACATTTTGTATTTATATTGGTGATAATTATGTTGTCAATTATGTTTTTAGATAGAAGATTTTTGTAATGACGAAACTATTGTTGTGAAATAAACGTATCCAAAGTTTCCTGTACACAATACAAAAGGCTCTGTGTCGTTTAGTGATCTGATGACACAGGTGCATCTGTATGCTACTGTATATGGTCTGAATATTGATAAAATACAGGAGAAGGGGGTAGTCTGTGTTTCACATGTGTTTCATATTACTTTCTCCCTATTATAACACAGTCTCCTCGAAAGCACGTTCCCTTAAACAGCAGGCCCATTTGTTTGTGGGTTTGTGTTGTGCGTTGGAAGGGGCATGGTGTGCGCTACTTCTTTTCGTACACTTCGACCACTGCTAGTCAGGCCTCATCAGTGAGGTGGTGCTGTGCCTCTCTGAGCACATTGAGCAAGGGGTTCATGTCTGGATAACCCTAGTGAACTTAGGGTGACCAAACCTACGTTCCTTAATCATAGAAAAGGAGGTACAGGTGCCCCTCTTCTGAGTGGATCCACTATGAGGAGTGTCTCAACATGAAATGGTGATCAGACCAGGAAGCTGTCTCATGAAAGCCTGAGATGTGTGTGGCCTCGCAATGGGTGTGAAATGTCTCCGACATTGGGGCTGGTGGCAGGGTGGCTGACTGGAATCTCTTTAGACCAAGCAGAGATCAGCAGTAGAGGTTTCTCTGTGCTCAGGTGGGGACGTCCACAGGTGTTATAGAAACAGACAACAAATGGGACATTAAAACTGGACTAATAATTGTATAAAAAGTAGTCTAATTGGGAAAAAATCCTTTAAACAACTAAAATGGATATATGTGCCTTTCAGAGGACCTTGGGAAGTCAACAGCCTCCTACAGGCCTGCGCAGGAAAGTATTCTAGCCAGAGTGTCCCAGCTCCCAACAAGTAGGCTAGTCCTAGCACCAACACCAGTAAGGGAAGCTATGGTTGCGCGCCACCAACCTTTGTCAGCGGTTTGGCATGAGGAATTCTCCTGGTAATTTCCTTCAGGCTTTCTAGAGTTCATGCCACATATTGTGCATATCTAGAACAGCAACATGTTGATACATATTTTATCAATCTTCCAAGGCTAATGTTACTTTCAGGGTAAAAATAACCTAATCTGGGATGCCACATTCAAATGGTAAAATTGGATTTTTTTAAAAATTATGTGATTTCTAAGATGCCCGCGGGGCTTCATGCATGGTGCGTGCTCTCAGCATGTAGCATGCAGACACATAGAGTTGCGTCATGATGGTATAAACTTCCAATCACGCTGTGTCTGGGAAGGGCTTCTGCACCATCTGCCACATGTCCATGCCACTAACGTCCAAGACCTTCTCAGATGCGCTGCTCAATGTTTGTTGATGGTGACTATTGTGAAAGGTTTTGGGGGAAATCTAGACTGTTCCATGTGAAGGTAATGCCTTCTTTCCTTGATGTTCTTGCAGTGTATTTACCCGCCCGTCTCCAGAATGGTGCCAGCCGCTGTGAGGGCCGCGTTGAGGTCTGGTACAATTCCTCCTGGGGGACGGTGTGTGACGATGGCTGGGACCTCAACGATGCACAGGTGGTGTGCAGACAGCTCGGCTGCGGAGTGGCGGTTTCTGCTCCAAGCATGGCGCTCTTTGGTCAGGGCAATGGAAGCATCATCCTGGATGATGTCGGCTGCAGTGGCTCGGAGTCCTCCCTTTCCGAGTGCTCCCACTCCGGGTTGACTACGCATAACTGTGGGCACCATGAGGATGCAGGAGCCGTCTGTTCCGGTGAGTGCTTGTTCTCCTAGAGCGTGAAGGTTCACCAAAAGCAAATTCCAACCTGCAGGGGAGGGACAGACTGATATAAGGGAACTAGTAGAACATGACAATACCTGCATTCATTTTTAGAAGGTAACTGGTTTGTTCCTCTACTTCTGCCTAAGCACTAGAGTCACCACCTTCTCAGCACTGCCAGATCAGCACCATACCCCCCTCACTTCCGCACTGCCATGTATTCTGGCATTCACACTTGTTCACATTACCCAACCTGATGGTCCCTCAATTACTGACACCAGGTTAGGTGGTGGTCAGTCAAAGTGTTTTATTTGACTTTCTGCTTTTTATAAATTATCAAACATTCATCAGGTTTCTACAGAGAGAAATATATGCATTGAAAATGGAAAACATTATTTGTCAAACATTCAAAATATGCCTATAACATGAGAGATTACAACTTCCTTATTTAACCAGTCAGGGGTGTGGCATTGAATTGGAAAATGCACTGCCGTCAACTCTTTCTTCATAAGGAGATCATCATGATCTTCCAGCACACTGACAGCGACCCCACAACTGAAAGCACACCACACATCCCATCTCCCAAAGCCACAACTATTTGGAAAACCTGCAAGGCGCTCACTGCGTAAGATCTGACTGCCACCCTAGCATCCCCCAAGGTCACATCATATGCTTATGACACCCTTCCTGCCTCTGTTCTCAAGACCCTTTCGAAGCACTCCTCCCTGAGCTGACAATTATCAACAGCTCCCTCACTCAAGGCAAATTCTGTCACACTCTGCCCCCGGTTTTAGCTGTTTGTCCTTTGTCGTCTTCTTCTTTGAAGGTTTCTCCATCTTCCGGGATGTCCGGGATTTATACAGGTAAGGCCGGTGGTCCTCCGTATCGAGTGTGGAGCGAGAGCAGACTCGGAGGGAGACAAGAGTTCAGGATTCGAGGAAGGTAAGGAATCAGCAGTCAATATCCGGGATTAATTGCGGAACCAGGGAAGGGAAGCACTACTCGCAGAGTACTGGGATGAGGCTGCAAGCGCGAAAACATGGAAGTGGGTCCAGGAAGGAATGAATCGGATGGCCTCAGGCGAAGGCAACAGGCCGTTTCTAACACTCCAGGAAGGAAAAGGAATATGGAAAAGTATCGGATAATGGCACAAGGGAAAGGAAGGAAACAATGAACACACTAGCTGCGAACTCGAAAATTAGCGGTGAGACGCGCAGCACCACGGGGGCGTGCCCGTTTTCTAGGAAGCCGGGGCTCCTGCGTAAACGCTAGACCGCAACGTGACGGAGGCGCCGGCCATGTTGGGAGGAGAACGGCCCCAACGGTGCGGTGCACCATGGACCAGGAAGTCCAGAAGGGGCGTAAACGGCGAATCATGACAGCATGCCCCTTCCTAAAACTCGATCCACCGGGTTTGCCTGGATGAGCTAGATGGAATCTCCGCACTAAGCGAGGGGCATTTATGTTGGAGAGTGGTTCCCATGTTCGTTCGCTGGGGGGATATCCTTTCCATTCCACTAAGTACTGTAGCCGACCTCTTCTATATCTAGAGTCACAAATCCTGGAAACCTCAAATTCAATCTGATTGTTGACAAGCACTGGGTTAGGTTGGTGAGCTGATCTGATGGATTTAATATAAGGTTTGAGCAAGGAAGTGTGAAAAACGGGATGAATCCTCTTCCAGGAGTCTGGTAACTGAAGTCGATATACCACTTGGTTGATGACCTCTTTGATAGAAAAAGGCCCATAGAATTTGGGGGCCAGTTAATTAGGATGCAGATGTCAAAGCAAGAGTTTAGAAGACAGCCAGACCTTGTCACCAATTCCATAGATGGGAGCAGGCTTCCGTTTAGCATCAGCATGTCTTTTGACATCCATTCTGGCCTTTTCTAACTGTTCTTTAGCATCCTTATGTGTCGTGACCAGTCTTTCAATACAGGAATCTACCGATGTAACCGGGGTGGAATGAGGTAGGATTGTTGGCAGGACAGATGGATGGAAACCTTGACTACAGAAGAAAGGGCTTGTCTTGATAGCAGAATGATAAGAATTGTTATAGGCAAATTCAGCTACTGGAATTAAAATCGACTAATCATCCTGGACCTTGGCTGAAAAACACAGCAAGTATTGTTCTAGGGTCTGATTTACTCGCTCTGTTATCCCATTGGTCTGGGGGTGGTATCCAGAAGACAAGGCACGTTGGATGCCCAGCATGTGGCATAGGTGTTTCCAGAATTGTGAAATGTATTGAGGACCACGGTCTGAAATAATCTTGGAAGGGAGGTCATGTAGTCTAAAGATGTGCTTCAAAAATATTCCTGTCATTTCTTGTGCTCAAGGCAACTTATACAACGGGGTGAAGTGAGCCATGTGGGTGAATAGATCGATGGTAAACATAATGGTAGTAAACACTTTAGAAGGGGGCAGTTCCACGATTAAGTCAGTAGCGATTATTTCTCAAGGACGCTCTGGCAATGTGGGTTGATGGAGAAGACCTGCAGGTTTTCTATTATCAGACTTATTCTAGCTGCAGACAGGGCAGGCTTGGACATACGCCCTTACTCCGTCAATCATGTTAGGCCACCAAAATTGTCTCTGAATGTGGCGAAAAGTAGCAGTAACGCCTCAATGCCCGGAATGGAAGATATCATGACAGAGGTTTATAATCTTGGTTTTCAATTTTTTCGTGGGTACTGCCAGTCTCTTATCTTTGAAGAGGTAGCCATCTTTTGCGACTAAGGTCCATTGGTTTGTCTTGATGTAATCCTTCCAGAGATCAGAAGGTGGTGTTTCAGCACAGATATTTTCCAATAAGGAGTTGGCTTGAGCCACAAACACTGTGTCAGGAAACATCTTCGTAAAGGCGCGGGCCTCCAGTGACTCGTAATCAGGACGCCTGGATAATGCATCAGCGATTACGTTGTTAGTTCCTGGGACATGATGTATGCGAAACTGATACTGGGTAAAGAAAAAGGCCCAACGAGCTTGGTGACTGTTCCTGCATTCTAGGGATTGCAGGATCTGCAGGTTTCTGTAATCGGTTCGCACTTGAATAGGAAATTTGGCACCCAGGAGTAAATGACGCCACTCAGTAAAGTCTTGCCGGATGGCGAGCAATTCTTTCTCCAAGACTGAATAGTGGGTCTTGCTGGGAGTTAATGTTCGGGATAGATAAGCGATGGGATGTTCCGCTTTATCCTCGGATTCTTGTTTTAGCACTGCACCTATTGCATGATCTGAGGCATCTGTTTCTACCAGGAAGGGTTTATTGATATCCGGTTGAGCCAGGATGGGACATTGGGCAAATCTCTGTTTTAACTCCTGAAAAGCTGTCTCTTGAGGATCAGACCAAATGAAGGGAACGTCCTTCTTCAACAGTGCGACTATCGGCTGTACAATGTCAGAGAAGGTGGGAATGAATTTCTGGTAAAAATTGACAAGTCCCAGGAAGGATTAAATCTGTTTTACTGTTGTAGGGGCTAGCGGAGAAAGGATAGATTAAACCTTAGTGGGGTCCATTTCTATTCCCTTTGCACTCAGAACGAACCCGAGGTAATGAACTGTTTGGACAAGAAATATGCATTTTTCTGGTTTAACCAGGAGTTTGTTCTCTCGTAGGCGTTGTAAGACTGATGTCACATGTTCCTGATGTAACTGGGAATCATTGGAATAGATCAATATGTCATCCAAGTACACTATGACAAAGAGAAACAACATATCCGAAAAGACTCTGTCCATGAATCGCTGAAACACCGCAGGGGCGTTTGCAAGACCAAATGGCATTACCAGGTATTCAAAATGTCCAAAGGGGGTACTGAAGGCGGTCTTCCACTCATCGCCTTCCCTTATCCGGATGAGATGGTAGGCGCCCCGTAAGTCGAGTTTAGTAAAGATTACAGCACCCCGAACGGCTTCCAATATGTCGGAAATGAGCGGCAGAGGGTAACGATCCTTAAGGGTGCATTGGGTCAGTCCCCGATAGTCCAGGCAGTGTCGAAGTTCCTTAGAGTCCTTCTTGGGCACAAAGAACAAAGAGGCACCGGCTGGATATTTAGAAGGTCGAATGGTTCCATTGGCAAGATTGGTGTCTAGGTACTCCCGTAATGCCCTTTTCTCAGGTTCGGAAAGAATAAACCTTCTTCCAAATGGTATCACTGCAGAGTCTTCAGTATCGATTGCACAATCTTCTGGTCGAAGGGGTGGTAGTGATTGTACAATGGCTGTTGAAAAGACATCCTAGTATTGTTGGTAGGTCTCAGGTACTTGGGAAATATTGGAGAAACAAATGGATGGTCGTTCGAGGATCTGGGGTTCCATAGATATGTTCTGTACCATGTTTTGGGATAAACAATGGGACAAGCAGAATTTGGAGCCTAGAAATAAGGATCCGGCCGCCTAATTGATGTATGGGTTGTGTTTTTGTAGCCAGGGCATCCCCAGAACCATGGGGTAGTGTGCTGCCTTGATGATATCAAAACGAAGCATCTCCTGATGGTTGTTGATTGAGAGCAACAATTCCGTGGTTTGCTGGGTTATGGGTCCCGAAGACAGTGGTTTCCCATCAATTCCTTCGACAGTTTGGATTGTTTCCTTAGTTTCTCGAGGAATGTTATGCTTCAAGGCCCATTCATGGCCAAAGAAGATTCCCATGGCACCACAGTCCACTAGGGCCAGGATGGAATGAATCTCCTTATTGGCGGTAGATAGGGAGGTTTGCAGGACCACCAAAGTATTCAATCTGGGGCAATTCAAGGAAGGAGCAGAAACAGAGCAAGTATCTTTCTCCCGAAGCTGGGCTCTGCTCAAGATTGGGAGCTGGCGTTTCCTGAACGCCTGGGTGGAGCTATAGGACAATTCCATACTAGATGTTTATCAGGGGCACAATACATACAGAGCCCAGTATTGATCCTACGCATCCTTTCTTGTGCAGATATTGGACCCCGTACGGAGCCCAATTGCATAGGCTCGGAATCAGGAGAGTGCAAGGTGGTCGTTTCCTTTGGGCTAGGATATTCCATGTAAACTTTTGGAGAAACAGTTTTAGTTTTTCTCTTTTCTGCCTTTCTTTCCTGGATTCGAAAGTCAATTTGGAGGGACAAATCTATCAAAGCCTGGAAGGAACTTGGACGGGCTACTCTGGCGAGTTGGCCCTTGATTTCGTCATTTAAGCCTCTGTGAAACAGGGTAAAACATGCCTCCTGGGACCAATCGGCCTCTTTAGTCAACTGCTTAAAGCAGGTTACATAGGAAAGCATGTCTTGGTTCCCTTGTGGAAATTCCAGGAGCCTTTCCTGAGCACTGTAAACTTGTTCAGGACGGTCAAACATGGTTTTGAAGGCTTCTACAAATCCGTCATAATTGTCCAGTAGTGCATCTGCAGCATTCACCAAGGGAGTTGCCCCGGCTAGGGCATTACCAGAGAGATGTGCAATTATAAATCCCACCTTGGCTCGGGGCCTGGAAAAATAGTAGGGTTTGAAAGGGAAATGCACCAAACAGGAATCAAGGAAGGACCGCAGTGTCTTGGAAGAACCATCATATTTGTCCACTGTGCCCCCTACCAGAGCACTTTCCTGTAACGCTGAATCCCGGGAAAGTACGAGTTGTTATAACGCTGCATTTTCGGCTTTGAGGTTTTGAACCTCTGTTGTTAAGTCTTGCATTCCACTCATTAGGTCCTGGACAGCAGCCTCCATGTTGAACTCAGTATCAAGTCCTAGGCGTCTCAAACTGTCACACTCTGCACCAGCCTTACCTGTTTGTCCTTTGTCGTCTTCTTCTTTGAAGGTTTCTCCGTCTTCCAGGATGTGGTGGTCCTCCGTATCCAGTGTGGAGCAAGAGCAGACTGGGAGGGAGACAAGAGTTCAGGATTCCAGGAAGGTAAGGAATCAGCAGTCAATATCCGGTATTAAGTGCAGAACCAGGGAAGGGAAGCACTACTTGCAGAGTACTGGGATGAGGCTGCGAGCGCGGAAACATGGAAGTGGGTCCAGGAAGGAATTAATTGGACGGCCTCAGGCGAAGGCAACAGGCTGTTTCTACTACTCCAGGAAGGAAAAGGAATATGGAAAAGTATTGGATAATGGCACAAGGGAAAGGAAGGAAACAATGAACATACTAGCTGCGAACTCGAAAAGGAGCATTGAGACGTGCAGCGCCGCGGGGGCGTGCCTGTTTTCTAGGAAGCCAGGGCTCCTGCGTAAACTCTAGACCGCAACGTGACTGAGGTGCCAGCCATGTTGGGAGAACGGGTCCAACGGTGCAGAGCACCATGGACCAGGAAGTCCAGAAGGGGCGAAAACAGAGAATCATGACAAATTCCCCTCGATCTTCAAGACCCGACAAATCATCCCACTTATCAAGAAACCAACACTGGACCCAGACGACCTCAGCAACTATGACCCTATCACTCATCTTCCCTTCATATGTAACATCCTCGAGAAAGCAGTATCCACGCAACTCCACCAACCACCTCCTGCAGGCCTGCCAACCACCTCCTGCAGGCCTGCCAACCACCTCCTGCAGGCCTGCCAACCACCTCCTGCAGGCCTGACAACCTGGCTTCAGATGCAGATATAGCATGGAAACCGCTACCATCAAGGTGATCAATGATTCCTTTAACATCCTTGATGATTTCCATCCTTTCCTCTTGGTTCTCCTCCACCTCACAGCCATGTTTGATAGAATAGACCATCAGATGCTTAATACCGTTCTACATCATTGCATGGGGCCAGGGAGACGGTACGCAGCTGGTTCAAATCCTACTGTGCTAACCACCAACAACCCGCCAAAATAAATTCCTCCACATCACCGACTCTACCCATCACCTGTTAAGTCACTCAAGCCCCTTAATCTTCAACCTTAACACGGAACCACATGGAACCCTCCCGGCTCTACACGGCATCTCCATCCACCAATATGCAGCTCTTCCTCAAGATCTCCTCTTTCGATGACATCCGCAAGCGCAAGCCTTGGCTCACATTAATCCAGTACTGGATATCCAGCGCATACCTGAAGCTCAACCCTCCAAGACTGATATGATATGGCAATTATTACGCGTCTGTAAAGAAGTGTTTCTAGAGGCGATACTTCTGACCAACAACACAGAAGAACCTGACATCCAGAACTGGCTCTCCACTATGAACCTCGAAGGCTGCACCCTGCAGTTGACAACTTGCTTAATGTTCTTTGTGCTCTAATTCGACAGACACCCCTCCTTCAAGGAGCACATAGCAAGGAAGACCCAAATGGCTTAGTACACACTTTCCCACATGCAGAAAGTGAAAAGCTGTCCAAACATTGGGTCTCTCCCACATGGATGGTGGCAATGGCCTTTAGGAAAGCCTTCTGGATGCTGCCTGGCACTCCTGAGATATGTCCACCATGATGCAGCATGACTCATCAGAGGACTCCACATGAACCAAGTCTGATGGAACTGCACTGGCTACCCTTTCAAGCAGGCATATAGAGTGAGGGCAGGCATATAGAGTGAGGGCAGGCATATAGATTGAGGACAGGGATGGTTCGAGACAGTTGCAGATATTTTTCGAAGAGTTGTGAAAAGAGCAATCAGCTTCGTAAGGTGACTATCCAACAAACTCTCCTGGAACCCACTCTTCCACACATTCTAATGACGCTACGTTCCAGGGCTGTGAACATCACATCTATATGTCATCACCCCACATTTTTCCAGTGCCAGAGTTACCCCCGATCATATCATCACCACCCTACAGTTCTTCCAAACTTGCCCATTTTTGGTGGTCACCATGTGCTTTCCCACTCTCACCACTTTTGGGGACCAAAATACAAGAGGGCACCCTTTGGAAATGTTCCTGGTTCCTGCTCTCTCACCCAGCCCCCAGCCTTTAACTACTCACCATCAATACATACTACAGCCTGGGCTTGCCTATGCCTTGCACCCATTTGCTCCTGTGCCCTAAGCACTCGCCCGTTGTAACTGGTCCATATCCAATTCTCATACCAACCAAAACTGGCAATTCCTAGTATTTGCCCTGCCCCCCTCAAAATTTCAAAGGGATTAATTCCAGTGGTACAGTGGCGGGGCGATAAACACATTGCCACAATCCTACCTCTTATTGCCTCGACCCTACCAATGGAATTTCTCCCTTTGAACTCTTGAGAGGGAGAAGTACAAATACCAGGACTTGACTGTCTTGGTTGGAAAGGAGTGGTGTATAAAACATTCTATGGGTACCAGCTATGTTGGCAAGTGCTGAGGGTGCACAATAAAGGGAGTGCCCATCCCATCATCGTTGCCAGTAGAGTGATGCACGAACATGATTCAAGTAAGTTGTTAGTATTACTTTATTTCAAGAAGACGCCTACAAAGAGTCTCCCCCTGTACACAGGTGCCAGTGACCCTCCAACTTTTTCTCCTGTGACCCACTGGTCCTCAAATTCTACTGGCCCTGTGATCTAGGACTGTTTACCACACATATGTAGACACCACATTATCAACTTCGAATCCTGCTGCATCATCCAAATCTGTCATACGGAAGTCTGTAGGCAATTCACTGAAAGGCTCAGCATTTGCAAAGGCCTACGATTCAGCAGATGCCAGGACATGTGCAGACTTGAACTCCTCTGGTGCAGGAAGAAAGGAGCCGGAGGACGGGACTTCTCTGGCTATGCCCCCAGACTCTGGAACCTCTGACCTGTCAACATGAGACTCACGCCCAATTCTCTATTCCAGGAAGGAGCTCAAGACCCTCGTCTTGCAGGAATGGCTCCTCCTTAACATCGAAGTCCACGCCCGCTACGCACCCCACCTAATTTGTGACTGGGTGACATTCTCACCAATTTACCTCCCCTGATTCCCCCCGCACTCTCATGCTCTCCTGATGTGAGCTTCTGAGTCCCTTGTATCCCTTGGAATCCCCTCCTCCTACACTGTGCACCCCCTCTCCCCCCTATGACTTGTAAAGCACTTTGTTGGTTCCTGAAGCAAGGTCTACATACATAACTGCACTAATAATATTCATAATAATAACCTTCATCTCATCCACATTTATTTATTTATTTATTTTATAGTTGTTTAATGCAGCGCTTATACACATGTGAAGTGCTTCAAAGCGCTTCAAAGAGGGAAAGGAACAAGGGAATACAGTAATCATTCTTAGGGCTTGAAGATTCTGAATGATCTAAACAGAAAAAATTAGCATACCGGGCCTGACGACATTTCTCCTAGTGCAAGTGCATACAGTTGAGACCAAGCTTGGAAGGGGGGGATGGGAAACGGTGGGGGGAGGGGGAAGGACAGACAATGAACTGGTCCTAGATCATTAATGTGATGCATATGTACATTCGGAGGTGCAGGGATGGGGACGGGTGTTAAGTGCAGAGAGGTTGCCCCGCTTATGGAGCGTAAATTGAAAGTGCAGTAATGCTGAACAAAGTGCAGCGGCCCGGAGGCAAGTGCAAAAGACTGGTTGGGGAGCCTGGGACCTTTTAGGCTCTGGAGGTGAAACTGACAACCAGTCAGAAAAAACTGAGCTGAGTTGGGGGGGGGAGAAAGGAAAGAAGGTTAGCAAGGGAGGGGGAGAGAGAAGGAGGAAGAGAAAAGGAATGTCTTAAGGTGTTCGGCCCAATGCGAGAGAGGCAGGTATGGCTGTTCCGGGGGGAAGCGCCTGCAGAGGATAAGGATCTACCCTCAAATCTCTGTCGGTGAAAGTGGCTCACCTGCAGAGAGTTGCAGGAGAACGAGCAGAGGACTCTAGAGGGAGAGTATTTAGGAAGAGAGCGTTGTAGATAATGCGAGTCCCGGCCCCCGAAAGCCTTGTGGATTATGCAGAGGGTCAGCAATAGCTTCCTCTTGTGGAAATGGACAAAGGTTCTCAGGCCTGATTACTGGACGCCTCCCGTACCAGACGTTTTACTACCATACCGTACCAGAAGGGTTGGTTCTTGACACCAGTATACCACCTGTAAAGGCTCCTCTGTACCACTGAGTTGCGCCATTGACTGCCCACGTGACACATCACACACATCACAACTAAACATGCCTGGGTCATAGTGTCTGCCCGACTAGAGTTTTCCAACAAAAGAATCGAAAACTTCTGGTAAGGCCATGAAAGGCCACTGGTGGTGGTCAAGCAGCACCTTTTTATATTTCTCAACAAAGGCAATCAGAGTGGTAACATTGCCCGTGCTATCGGACCAATGCCGAAAAACAGCTTGTTTGAAGGACAAGCTTGAAAATGTTCACTGTGATCCTCACTCATAGCTAGAATACATTAGGCAGACTTTGCTAATTAGCAAATAACAATATATATCTTAAATTAGACACTCATTATTATTCAATTCCAAGGGTCATAATCTCACTGATATCAAGCGGGGTCCTTACCTTTACTCTATCCATCGACTGAATAGTCAACAACATATAACTTGTTCCTCACATACATGTAACTTCATAGGTCCTACAGGTGCTGACACCAAAGCTAGACTGTGACAGTTAGTTATTCTCATGGGCCCCACAATCCGTAAACACCAGGCAGAGATAACCACGGTCTGCATAATCAGGGCTTTAAATCGGAGCCCGAGATGTTTCCAGGAGTGTTTCAAGTGTCTGTATGGTGATCCAGAGAGGAACAAACACACAACATTTACATTTAGAGGAAGAAAATATTGCTTCTCTAGAGTCCCCAGTGTTACAAAAAAAAGCATAAGGGCATTTTCAATTAGAATCTAACGCGAATGAGAAGGTTTTCAACATGGCTGGCAGTATGTAGCTGATGCCTTGAGCACTCCCTTAGATAAGGGGGGGTTGAATCATAAAAGGCATTAGCCTCAAAGTCTTATCTTTAATTTCAAAATGTTAAAGACACACACACAGAAGTAGTTTTATGTAATGTTCATTTTCCGGTGTGGGGAGGAATCTCTCATCACAATTTCTCGACAAATGTGTACACCTGCGGAAATGTGTATACCTGCAGAAATGTGCACACCTGCAGAAATGTGTACACCTGCAGAAATGTGTACACCTGCAGAAATATGTACATCTGCAGGAATGTGTACACCTGCAGAAATGTGTACACCTGCAGAAATGTGAACACCTGCAGAAATGTGAACACCTGCAGAAATGTGTACACCTGCAGAAATATGTACATATGCAGGAATGTGTACACCTGCAGAAATGTGAACACCTGAAGAAATGTGAACACCTGCAGAAATGTGTACACCTGCAGAAATATGTACATCTGCAGGAATGTGTACACCTGCAGAAATGTGAACACCTGCAATGTGAACACCTGCAGAAATGTGTACACCTGCAGAAATATGTACATATGCAGGAATGTGTACACCTGCAGAAATGTGTACACCTGCAGAAATGTGAACACCTGCAGAAATGTGTACACCTGCAGAAATATGTACATCTGCAGGAATGTGTACACCTGCAGAAATGTGTACACCTGCAGAAATGTGAACGCCTGCAGAAATGTGCACACCTGCAGAAATGTGTACACCTGCGGAAATGTGTACATCTGCGGAAATGTGTACATCTGCAGAAATGTGTACACCTGCAGAACCTTTTGCAATGGTCAGATCATTCTCCCTTTCCTCACCTTCCCCCAGAATCTTAATGTCTCCAGAGCTCTGGTCCTCTCTAGGCCGGACTATTGCAACATCCTCTTTCTCAACCCTCCTTTATCCTCCCTTTGCCACCTTCAACTAATCCAGAAGAGGACTGCAAGACTTATCCTTGGCCTCAAGCCCAGGGCCTCAAGCCCATCTTTCCAGCCCTACAATCCCTCCACTGGCTTCTGGTTGCTTCTAGGATCAAGTCCAAGACCCTTTGTCTCATCCACAATGCTTTCTGGGGCCTGGGAACATGCTACATCCAACTCTTTCTCCCTAAATACCTCCCTGCTAGAGCCCTTCGGTCCTCTTGCTCCAACTCTCTGCAGGTCAGGTGCTTCTCTAAGCAGAGAGTGACGGTAGATCTCTCTCCTCCGCAGGAGCCTCCTTCTGTAATGGTCTCCCTGCCCCTCTCAGGCTTGAGCCGGATCTCCTTAAGTTCTGGAAGCTTCTCAAGACCCACCGTTTTGCTTCTTCCTTCTCTCCCCTCCTCCCCTGCTAACACCCCCATCGGCCACAGTGACTGGCTGCCTAGTTTCCTCTGAATTCTACACGGCACCAGGCCCATGCGCCCAGTTCCACCCTCCTCCTCGCACTTAGCATGTGGACACCCACCACCTGCACACTGTGCAACTCCCTGGCACTTTCCCTCCTGTCCTCCCTTAGCACTAGCCTAGCCCCCGTCCCCTCATCCCCCTCTTTCTCCACCCCCTTTTCACTTGCATTCTCTCTGCTTTACCCTTCACTTCCCTTCCCACCCTAGCATTTAGTTTTTGTGAAAACCACGCTCCCCCCTCTCCCTCACACTACTTGTTATTGCACTTGCACGATCCGACTGTCACAAGGCATAGTAGGACCGTTATTGTTATCTTTCTCTCTTGTCAGACAACTTAACACCCATAAAGTGTGGCTCATAATTTAAAGAGGAGGCAGCAAGCGTTTAGGGTAGACTGAACTGAAACACATAGAATACTAAATGAAAACAAGATGGACACCTCCAGCCTGCTTAGGAGAGTAGTCCATAAATCTGTCCATCCCATCCTGTTGGGTCTGCCACCTGTCAGTCAAGTAAAAGTCACTCACATTCTTTGGTGTTTTAAGTGCCGTGGAACTTTTTTCTTGGCTTGGCTGAGAAGATCTTCCTAATGCAAGATACCACCCTTTCGGATCTGCCCTCTCTTACAGTCTCGGCTTGTGGGGCCCTCCCTTATAGGATGTCTCTCAAGCATCAGTGATTTAGCCTCTGACTGCTCTGGGACGAGGTAATGCAAGAGTCAGGCGACTCTGGTGCTGTTGCTAGCCACGTCCACAGTTACCAATAGCTCAGGAGTGGAAGGTCCCCTGCCAACAAAGTGCCCTTGGACTTGGCCACTTCTTTCTCCTCCTGATATCTCTGGGTATTTCCCCTTTCCTTTGCTGTTTCAGCTCTTTCATTATCCCCTGAGTGCTCCCACAATGTTTCAACTCCTTTACCCCTTTACCCCGTTTGCTACCAGATGCTCCTTATACCTTCCTCCTTCTTCCTCTTTAGCTGCTTACTTTCCTTTAAAGGTCCACCTTCTTTTTGCTTTTATACCTCCACCACTACCTTTCTCTTTTCTTATTTTTTCTTATTTAGAAAGCAGCAACTGGAGGCAACACCTTATAGAATGAAAACTATGAGTTTGTGACCCATATGAAGTAATATTGTGTACATCTCTAGTTCTTCCCTTACAACTATAAGGATATGTTGTGTACCTATTTTTCATATCTGTAATTGACTGCATTCTGCACTGTTCACCTTTTTTTGCACATTGTCACCACTTTGACCTGTTGTTGTTATGTTAAAAATCATGTTTCCATTTTTAACAAAACATTTTTTGAAAAAACTACAAGGACAGCCATAAAAATAATAAAAAGGCTGCTATAGACCAACCTCAGTTGATAGTTGTTTCTTCCCCTCATGATGAGTATTTGTTACCAATGTTTGGGATGTTCAGGAAGGTAAAAAGTCATAACTGCAAAAAAGTGATTGCAGTATTGAATTTGTGTGGACAGGATTACCCTGTATATATATATTGACTCTTCAGCCCATTACATCCCGTCCAACTTTAGGGCTGTCCCTTCAGTTACAAAAACATCACTTTACTCCGTGGCACATACTCTTTCCTTGAACACAATTCTCCTTTGGGAATAAAATTCACAGAATATCTAAGACACAAGAACATATGCAATTGTCATCTTTAGCTTCTAGTTCCTCCTTGGTCACATATAAGAGAAACACAGGTCTATGAAACACCTCAAATTATTGGGTCACTCACATGACACCTAATGTAAACAATTATGCAGCCCCTTGGAACAGGACAGAACAATTCCACTTTACAATATATCTAGTAGGTTATCTAACATAAACAAAATGAACCATTTACTATTGGGCAAAGGAATTGGCATGCATACAATGAATGTCTATATGGGAAAAGATACCAATTCATACCAAGACCCCCGGTTTGTTCTGTAATGTTTTAGGTACTTACATTGAATATATTGTTGGGTTAGGCTCAGAAAAAGTCATCATGCCCCCTGGGTCATCTCATGGGAAGCATAGGTACCTGGCCAAATTACCACTACAGCATCAGTAATGGATGGCATCCAGCATCAAACCCTCTGTTTGCCTCTCCTGATTCCCTCCAGATTTTAGTTCACCTTTTGCCTTGTCTCATGCACCTCCTTTGTCTCCCTTGCATTGGTTGGCTTCTTTTCCTTTCCAATAATTGTATAGTGCTCAAGTCATTTTAGACAGCACAGATCATTATTCACACAGCTCCCCTCATTTTAGTCAGCTCATCATTCTGGAGAAAGAAAAAATGTTCCCATTGTGCGTCTACTTTGTAAAATAAAAATCCTAATGACACCCCAGTATCTGTAAATTATGAGGTGCTGGATTATTTGGCTAATGATTCATATTGGACATCTATTGTCCTCCCCTTAAACAAGACCTAGCCCCTTCCTCTTATTGGTTTTTCCCGTAATCAGTTACCATTTCAAGGTGTACTTTCTTCACCCACCTGAAATTGCATTTCTGAACAACTTCAGATATGAAGTTAAAATCTTCAACATGACATTTTTCTTCAATTTACAGATAAGTGTCACAAACTATATATTTCTGGATTGGTCTGCTCATGGCGGTCGAAATGAAATGTGTTTGGCGTTGGTACGATGTTGGATGTGTGAATGGTAGATTTTGGTGATTCCTTCCAAAAGGATAAAACGTAGATTCATGAGATTGTATAGACAGGTATCAGATTCAGTTCGCTTCCATCTTCTTGACTCTACCCTCTGTATTCTTTTCTTGGAAGCAACAATCACATTTTAGTTTCTAACTCTGGTTCTCAATTTTGAAATTTGAGGGGAGTTGTATCATCAGATGGGTATTTTTATATGTTTTTCTGAACCATCTTTGTAGGTGTCACTGTTCCCAAGTTAATGGAGAAAATGATTCTCCATATAAACCTATGGTAATCTCTAATTATATGCATATTATCAGTTCACCAAAATAACTAATTTATTTTCTCAAAACTTAGATCTAGGCTGTTCCATCTGGTTTCCTGTTGATTTGGGTCTGCAATAAATCACTTAACATTCTTTCTTCCAGGCCTGAGTGGCCATCTGTTTTCTTATCTTTGTGAGCAGAGGGGATAAACCCTCCCCCTTACACATGAGAGATTTTCCTGTAACATGTCTATTGTTTGCATCTCAGGACCACACCACAAAACGGATTTTAATTCAGAGTATTTTAAAAAGTTCACAATCTGTTAGCTGGGTCTTTGTTTGCTCAACATTGGTCAATTCACTCCAATAAAACACCTCCCAGGCACAAGCTCCATTCCCTGATGTGGTTTTATCACCCCTACGTCCAGACCCTTGCCTCCACCCCCAGGGGAGTGTCCATGACATGACAGGGGCTGTGGTAGATGTTGGGGTAAGTAAAAGTATGTACCTGTCACTGTGCAACAGAGATGAGAGACGGCAACAACCACTGCAGTAGGCGGCTGCTCACAATTGCCAGCACAGGAAAGGTTTACCAACGTCACATATATTTACATTTATAGTCCATTGTTCACACCATCCATTAACCCTTGGTGTATATTAAAAGACCATGTACCTTGTATAATATGTGAATACAAAGTAGTTTAAATAGATGCCCTAAACTTAATACACATGTTCTAAGTTATTGGAGTAATAAACACTAAATGAATGTACCTTACACTCTCGTATAAAAAATACATCTTTTAATTATGAGCAATTTGTAATTTAGAAACATCATCATTATTATCTTCACTACACACAACACACTCTAAAATGCAATAAAACAGAAATGGAAAAGTTGAACCATAATCATTTGCATTTACCTCAAATCTAGACTAAGACTGATCAACCTTCTCCAAGAATTCAAAGTCACCTTAGAAACCAACTACCTGCCTCACCAGGTTCTGATAGGCGAACTCACATATCATGCTAGGCAACCTAGCACCTGCCTCACAAAATCATGATAGGCAATCTCGTAGAGGCCACTGCCGCAATCAAAAATCAATACCTCTATACCTTTCTCAATGTGATTTCAAGTGCAGGGTAAAAGAGGCCAATTTTACTCACTAACATGGAAGGTAGGGAGTTGAAGAGGACTGGAAAAACTGGATGCCTAGAAATGAATCCACAATTAAAAATAAAAATAAAATATTGAAAAATTCCAAAAGACACCTATTAATGCCCCATGGGATTTTTTCTTTAATCGAAGATGCATTAAATGAGGCTAGAATGCTTTCAAAATAATGAAATGTCCATTGGACTCATTGCTGCTTAGCTGTTTAGCATATAGCCAATCCAGACTTAGGTGTCTTTTCTTAGGCCCTTGGGCTGTGAGGGGTCTTGGGGAAAAGTAACATTCTTTCCTCAAGCAGCTCAAAAAGAAAATCTGAGTTCCGTTCAAAATAATTCAAAATAGCCAGAACCCTGTTAGGGGCTTAAAAAGATTAAAACAAAGAGGTTCAGCACCCTTTACATCTGGGACACCTGGTTGCTTTTAACTTCTTCCTGCCATCCATGTCTGTCCCAAACAGGAGTCCTCAAGGGTTGAACTCAACCTCTTTTATACACCCTGGGTTCCCTATTTTCAAGCATTTACCCACCCACTCTCTCTATCCTTCAGTGGCATCTAGGAATTTTGGCATTAATAGATTATTTCGCTGACTGCTTTGTCTATGTGTGCAGCATGGCAAAAGACATGGCTTCTGTCCTTCAGTGGCAACGAGGAATATTGCCAATAAAAGGTTTTTCACTGACTGTTTTGTCTATGTGTGCAGCATGGCAAAAGTCATGGCTTCTGTCCTTCAGTGGCAACTTGGAACTTTGCCAATTATAGGTTTTTGGCTGACTGCTTTGTCTATGTGTGTAGCATGGCAAAAGTCATGGCTTCTGTCCTTCAGTGGCAACTTGGACCTTTGCCAATAACAGGTTTTTGGCTGACTGCTTTGTCTATGTGTGTAGCATGGCAAAAGTCATGGCTTCTGTCCTTCAGTGGCAACTTGGAATTTTGCCAATAATAGGTTTTTGGCTGACTGCTTTGTCCATGTGTGCAGCAAGACCAGCCACAAACAATTTTCTGTCCTTCAGTTGCATTTAGGGATTTTTCCAACAATTATATTTATAGCTCTGTCTCAGTGCCCTTGACCATTCAAGGACAATTCCCTGTCCGTCCATTCCATTTAGGGATTGAGCCATAACATGTATTTTTAGTTGAATGCACCCTTCTCTTGTGCACAGCATGACCTAGGACATGGCCCTGTCCTTCATACAAAAAATACAGAAGACCTGCATTTTGTAGTTTGTATCGTTCACTACCTTTGCTTTTTGTTTTGAGAGTACATTGGCTGTCTTCCAGGACTAGGCCTCCATAGAGGTGAACAGACAGTGTTTATAAAATCAGAAGGCGCTGTTCTAGGCTCAAGGTCATTGGCTCGCAGCCCAGACTTTTTAGAAAACAATTCTAATGTACTTTATCTCAACAAAAGAAAATCTTGCTGTTTGCATTTCACAAAATTCAAACGTGTTTTCATTGTGCTTTGAATTATAGCAAGAAGGCCTGCTTAACCAAATATGAATGTCTTTACATTGCACTGTGGATTATAGCAAAAAGGCCTGCATTACACTAAATATAAATGTGTTTTCATCACGCTGTGCATTTCAGTAAATATGATAGTGTTTTCATCACGCTGTGCTCTTTGGCATAAAAGGCCTGTTTGCGGCTCAGATGCTTGGCGAATATGGGCAAACCTAGAAAATGCATGTCATTCCTTCCTGCCTCAAAGAGATTTCCAGATCAGGCTGGGATACAGGGCCTAACCTTTGTGCTCTGGTATGGGGAAGGCTTCTTTGGGTGTTCCGGCCCAGGCTGAAGTCAGTTCCTATGAACAGCAACTAGAGGTTTTAAATGTCGCAACTTTGGGCCTGCTTTAAATCATATCACATTTTCTCCTGCACCATCCCATCATTGTTTGTCTTTATATTATACACTATGTTTAAGTCCTTTGGCAATGGAGTTTCATCTTCAAACTGTTCAGTGTGCAATGAAAACTTCAGTGTGCACAGATTTTTCCAAGGCAGCTCTCTTCTGGCAAAATTACACTCCAGTGCCTCAGTAATGTAGTGGGAAATAGGCCGGTAGACTTTTGTCTTGTCACTCAAACACAGGCCACATTTGTACTTTCATTTCCTTGAAATCAACATTCATCAGCATTTTGATATTTGGCTGTTGAGAATGAAATGCTGGGTTTTTTGGCTGATACCAGTGTACTTTGATTTTTCTGCACCTTTGCACCCAACCTGTCCAGGGGCAGTTCACTGATGTGCCTTGGCTGAATTTACCCCACATGTAGCTTCCTCATCAACTCCTGCAAGTTCACCCAAAATCCTGTTTGCGTCAGGAGCCTTAAGCTTCACCGCTTGTGGGTGCAGTTGCACGCAGCCGCCAGAGCAGGCTTGACATTGCCGATAAAGAAACCAGTGCTGTTTTTCAGGTTGTCAATCCTTAGCAACCCAGGCTTGTTGTCTAGCAAGCGGGCACGCTTTCAGATCCTTTTGGTCCCAGTCCTTCCCGTCTTTTGTTGTACTGTTAATAAGTTCTTCAGAATTATTCCTGATTTATTTTGGGTTTTGCTTGCAGTGGTACATTTTCAAACTCCCTTGTCACCAAAGGAACAATTGTCCCATCTGTGGTCTGGTGATGGCTGATTTGTAGACTTCAGTTGGTGGTCACTGGAGGTGGAGAATTCTGTAGGGATGGAAGAGGAACCTGGGGATTCCTCAGTTTAACTCTGCAAGGTTCATCTTCCTATATGAAGTGATGGTCCCTGGATCCCATGGTGTACACGGTCCCATCCTGCAACATGGGACCTCGGCACTCTTGCACATTCGGACATCTACAGGCATTGTTGAATTGTTACATTCCGGTTGCAGCTGTGTGTCATACTATGCAGCATTGGCTAGACCATTTTTTGCGTTGATGGAAAACATTGCGTGCCCGTCAAACTGGAGGGCAAACCAACCCACATCCTGCAACCCATTTACAATGAAATTACCCAGAATAGTGCCCTTCAAGACAGGAACACTGGCAACAAATGTAGAGGTGGCATTGCAGCCGCGACAGAATTAATTTACAAATATAGTCTACAATTCTGGAGAAACCAAGCCAGTGGTATATTTATATTTTTTGATTGATTTATACGTTTATTATACGCCGACAGGCCGCAGGAATCGTGGCTCGACAAAAACACGAACGGACCACAAAAAAAAGAATGGGACAGTGAGGTATTAGAGATAGAGTATCAGGAATCACTGAGTTAACTTGAATAAGTGAGTTTTCAGGGTTTTCCTGAAAAGCTTCAGGTTGCACATGAGTCTAATAGTGGGTGGTAAAGCGCTCCAAAGGGAGGTTGCTATGACTGGAAAAGATTTCCTTCACCAGGTGAAATAAAATCCAGAAGAGCAATTCATTCCTTAAGGGAACATTTAGCTGCAGGACAGCTCAGTGAGCAGATGGCGCGTGCTGTAGTTGACAATAAAACTATTCACATACATGCTCCACTAGTTCAGTTGAAAGTGGCAATGTGCCCCAGTGCCTTGAATGTTAATGCTCTACGCAGGATGTGGATACAATGGATACAATGCACAGAACCTTTATGAATCAGTTGAGTGGTCTTATATGGACATGACAGTCGGAAGCAGTTGTGTTGGCACCTAACATTTCCTTGTGGATGTTTGCCCAGGTATTCCAGCCGTTGGGACACATTCTATGTATTCTGCCACTTATGGTTCTGAGAAAGGCCAGTGCAACCATAAAAATAACTTTGAACATCAGAATACTCCAAATAAATATTTCAATAATAATTGAGGACAGGATGCAGAATTACAGGGTCTTCTGCGCCCAATCTGTTGCCGCACAAACCTGCACATGTGGCTTCACATTCAGACTCTGTAGTCAGTGGGTGCAATCTGGAACTTCACTGATGGGTACATGATGCATTCAAGGATTCCAAATCAAAAAAATATTATTTAAAAAAATCTTTGGCAACAGCGTGGGAAAATCCTGGTGTGGAGGTCAAGCGCATCGCGACGTGTTTAGGTGAATGAGCGAGAACGAGACAGAGCCCACGGAGGTTGAGGGACAGTTGAAAAAAAGAGAGCAATGGAGAGCAGAGGGGAAGGATCTTAAAGATGGTGCATAAGGTCCTGAATGTTTTCCTTCTCATCTTTGGGCACCGGTGGTCTCCTCCCTTAGATTATTGCAATGTTCTGTTCCTTTCGCATTCGGCCTGTCTGATGCAGTGCCTGCAGATTTTACAGGATTCTGTGGCCTGTGTGGCCACATCTACTTTTCATGGTGCCCATGTCTCCCCGGTCCTACGTGGCCTTCATTGGATGCGGGTGGTGAAACGGGTTCAATTTAAAGCCCCCTTGTGTTCCATGCCCTTGATGGGACTGGGGCGGCTTATATTCAGGTGAAATTTAGTTTTTGTGTCCCGCACCAGGCCGCGCGTTCTGCTGATGTATTTCTGTTTAAGGTCCCATGCTTTAGGTTGACTTGGGTTGGTGGCGGTCTTTCTCGGTTGCTGCGTCCTTGATATGGAACTCCCTCCCTCTGGCCCTTTAGAGGATGGACGACTATATGTCACTCAGGAGATCCTTGAAGACTTTCCTTTTCTAAATTCTTGCACCATTTATTTGTTTAAGTCAGCACCAAGATGCCCTCATGCAAACATTGTGCTTTATAAGTTAAGAGAGGATAAAATAAGAAGCCAGACAGGAGATATAAGGAGGGGCCGTCCAATGAGGGCTTTTAAGCAGAAGGAAGAGAAAGGTTCACAATAATCAAAACTCAAGGAAAGCCAGTAAGGTGATAGTTTGAAGTAGTAGAGTCATAAGGAGACCACAATGATATGCATAGAGGAATTATAAATAGAGATTTTGCAGATGCAATGCTGCAAATGTGTGTGCGGCAGCCAAATATGTGTAGGTATCCTGCTGAAAAAGCTCTACGGCAGAGGTTGGGGGTGCGAGACCTGAGCCTGAAAAGTAAAATTAAACAAAAACTACAAAACTTTTTCTTTTTTAGGGGGGAAAGAAAAAGCTAGGCTGGCAGAACCTTGGTCAGGTGCGACGCATCCATAAATGTGCAAGGGCGCATCGACCCAATGGCCCCCTCACCCATTATGGAGGAGCCAAGGAGCACTCCCTCGGCTGCTTTTTCCAGCTGATGGAGTGCTCCTGGGCTGGCTGAACTGTGAAAGGGAAACACTGTTTCCCTTTCACAGTTCAGTTCCCCAGCCGCTCATGCTCCGCGGGCCATGCAAGGCTCAGGCGCTTTGCTTCGCCAGCCTTGCAGATCTCGTTGAAAATGCTGGCTGGAGAAGTGCATGTCTGTATGTGCGAGGGGAGCTCCTGCGCCTCCTCGCTCATACGGACAAGGCAGGTTGGAGCAGGGCGTTTCAACACCCACGCTCAGACCCATGGAACCCGGAAGCTTTTTCTTCCCGATCCCTATTCATGATGCAGGTGCTGGGGCGCTGGGGAGGAAACCTCAGGACCGGGGCAGAAGGTACACTTATGTTAATTTATTTTTAATTTATTTATGTGCATGGATGTGTGCATGCTTGTGTTATGTGTGAGTGTATGATGATGGGTGCTCGTGTGAATGATAGAGTGCATGCTGTGTGAATGTGTGTGTGTGTTTGTGTTGGTCCGTGGAGCTGATTTTGGTGAGTGTGAGGGGTTTTACAACAAAGACATTTTAAAAATGCCTTTGTTGCACAATCCCCCTACCCACCTGCCAAAATCAGCTCTCCTTCTGAGGCACTGTGGAGCCCTGGGGACAGCAGTGGTATTTTTGTACTAAACTAAACTAAACTAAACTAAAAAAGATGTCTACTAAAACGTGCCATGCTTTCCCCCTGCCCGCCCAGCACCTTGCATACACACATAATCACTTTGATTGTGTGCCTGTGTTAGGCTCTGTGAGGTTAGGGGACAGGGATGATATCTTTTTACTGGGCATCTACCATAGATGCCCAGTAGAAAATACCATTCCTGCTCCAGATGCAAACGGTTTGGCTTTTTACCCAATGTTTTTTAAAAGTATGCTAAAAAATGCAACATTTTAACACATTGATTAAAATTAATTCCTGGGGGGAGAACCCCCTGAGCCCACCTTGATTGGCTCGGACTCTCTAGCTACACTTGGTCGTTGAGGCATATCTGGGAGAAATATTTATGCCCCTCCACTTAGGAAATTCACCAGCCGCCACTGGCACTGGGACTGTGGTAGGAGCGGGGTGGGGTGAGCCCAGGGGCTCTGGTGGGAGCAGGATGGGTAGAGACTGGGGTCTGAGGTGGGGTGGGGAGAGCACAGGGACTGGGCTAGGAGTGGGATGAGGGAGCCCAGAGACTGTGATGAGCTCAGGTGGGGAAGCACAGCCACTATACTGGGAGTAGGGTGCATTGACGGCGTGCAATAGTTCATAGCCATTTGGACTAACTGTGCATTTGCCATTTGTCAGGGAGCTTGGTGGCGGCTAGCCCACATTTTGCTCAGGTGGAGGGCGGGCAGACAAAAAAAGTTTGAAGACCACTGCTCTACACTCTTCAGGTGTATCCAGTGAAAGGGTTAAGTGCTAAAATATTTAATCTGTACTGCATAATGCATTTGTTAGTATTATGTGTCTACTGGTGTTTTTGCGGCATTAATCGTAATTTATATGTTTATAGTTCCCAAAGCACTTGCACTTTGCATTCCTATGTTTATTTATTGTGTATCAAATGCAACTGTGAGATTTGTTTACACTTCTCAATGCACTTGCACTTTCCATTTCCATTTTTTTCACACAGTGTATTAATATATTACCTGCAACTGTGCAATCTATGTCTTTAAAATATTGTTCAATGCTTTGTCCTTGAGTGTTTGTACCCACATTTAACCCATCAGTCCCATGCTTTCATGCAATCCTTGTAGTGTTGTGTGATGTGCTCTGTTAGGAAAGATTTCGTAATTGTAGGTAATTTTCCTTCCATGTGGCAACCCCTAAACTTTTTGCTGTTGTTTTTCACCTTGTTCTTGACTTTGCCAGAGAAGTGCAGCCTTCTGCCGCACTCTTCTGGGCTTTCGCTCCATTCTTACGGGGAGACTGACATGCCCTTAAGACAGTCAGTACCGGGGTACGCTGTTTCCCGTAGTTTCTTTTATCATGTTGCGGCTTTCGTGCAACATGACACAAGAGGGCACTGTAAGCTAAGTTACAGCTCTCTTGGGTCTCTAGCCTTCTACAGGCCCTAGATACTCGTTTAGGATTGTATCTGATCGGTGCAAGTGATTCAGGGACGGGAATGGTGGCAGCGATCGTTTCTTGTGTTTTGAGCTCCTTTTGGCGTTCTAAGCGCGTTTTCCGCGCTTAACCCAAAATGGTGGCCTGGCTCCCAAAATGGCCAGACCACGAGGCTCCTTTGTCCTGTCCGCTGTCCGTCTTGCTCCCTTCACCTTCCCCAGGTCGAGCCGACCGGGGGCCTTCCTTATTTGGGCATGTACTTTCCCGCGAAACACGGATGCTTTCGCGGGCTTCTACATGTCTTGTGTCTGCCTCCAGGATGTGGGCTGGGATGTCTGGTCCCAATACACATCCTGGGTGCCAGAGAGTCTAGGGTGGTGTGAATGCCTGGGACCACCGTGGTCCGTGATTGGTCCACGAATGGTGTGAGTGTTGATGAGCGGATCTCCCATTGGGTCCCCTCCGTTTTGGCGCGAAGGGAACCGTGGATAAGAGGGGGCTGGAAACACCACTACGATGTCGATCTCCTGAGTTCTCACGAACAAAGGAATACAGGAGCCAAGTATCCTGCAACCAAGAGGCTGGACCGAGGAATCGCTGGTGACCCGCTGAAGGACTTCTCCTCTGCACTGCTGTCGCCTTGTGAAACCCTTTTCACATTTGATCGAACCAGAAGGCCTGTACTGGTACTTCGACCCTTGGAATAGCGGGAACAGCTATTGTCGGCATCTTCACCATCTCCTGCCAGTAAGCCTTCGGAAGCGTCTCTGGGCCATCCAGCTGACTGACCAGCTTACATGGGAGTCTTGCTCTGTAACCGCTGCCAGGTTGTGTAGTATTTCGAGTCCTTGTCACTCTCACACGCTTCGTACACTTGGCGTTCCCAGGTCTGAAGTGAGTAGTGTACATTTGGCTCAGATACACACGGCCGCTCCGTTGCCCTGCTGTGGTAACAAACTGTGCAGGTTTCTTCGATTGGGACGTCTTTTTACTCGACACGACGACGAGGCTTTCCCTGCTCTTCTGAACCTGCCAGCTGCTGAAACTGACGCGGAGAAGCCTGGATCTGCTTGCATCGGGGACCGGTGAGTAGCATAGCTAGGATCTGGTCGCCCTCCTGCAGGAGCCCATTGCTTTTCCCCGCTGTGTAAAACAGCACCCTTTTCCGTACTCGCGCTCTGCTTCTGCCCACTGTGGAGGCTGCGCTTGAGTCGCGGAACTTGTTCTTCTTCTTTTGTGCACTAAACTGAACTGCCTGATTCCCCTCGAAGAGCTTCTCCTTTTGCCCGTGGCACCAGCACGTGCAGGTACTTTTGAGCACAAGGCTCCACTCTTCGCAGGGCTCGGACTTCCATCTAGTTAGGTGCCTCTGAAGGCGAACTGGGTCTAAGCATTATTGCGCACTGCCTGTTTTCTCTCCCTTTTAGGTGGACTACACATTTCGTGCATATAACGCTTGAGACTTGTTGTATTTGTATATATATTGTGTTGATATGGTATGTGTTGGTTTACTATCGTTATATTGTGATTTTCTCGCTACGGTCATTGTTTTAAAGGCCTTGAAATAAATGTGTATATATTTTTAATATAACAACTGTTTGGAGTAGTTTGTAAGTGATCTTGCTTTGTGTGCTCATTGCGGGCTTTCAGTCACCATCACCCCTCTTGAGACCTAGTCTTGACCGCCACGATCGCTACCTTGATTGGTCTGGCTCGTCCAGAGGTAACCCTGTTCCAAGTAATTAGGTTGGCCTTCTGAACTTCTGCGCCACCAGGACAGAGTTCAGAAATCCGTCTTAAAATGCTCTTACACGGACCTTTATGGTGTTCAGCCGAAATACAGTATTTGGACTGACAAATAAAGCTGGGAGGTGCACGTTGATAGGCTGGAAGGTGGATTACATTTTAGTGTTAATGGAGTAATCTGAATACACTTTTTAATCAGTTAAATTGATTGGTGGGCTGCAAGACACTGAAGAAGAATTGAGCAATAGAAGAGGCGGGAGAAGATAAGAGATGAGGCCAGAGGTTTAGTGGCACAGAATGAAATGAATAAATAGGCCACCTGGATTCTGAAGATATTAAAGCGACATGAGCAGGAAACGAGAGCGTAGAATTGAATGTAATGACCGGGTTATGGGCGAGGAAGAGATTTGAAGGCATGAAAGAGTGAAAAACTAGAAAAGTGGGTAGAGATGGAGGAACCGTCAGGGCAGGAATGAACAGCACACCAGTCTCAACCTCAGAGGCAGAAAGGGAAGTTAGAATTAGAAAGAGGGGCTGGGGTAAGAGGAGAAGGACTCAAACAGATCTGCATATGCTTTGCCCCAGGGCTAGTCGTGGTGGACCAAGCAGATTCTGAAGTCTCGAGCAACATCAGAAGTGCGACCCGGGTGAAGGGTCCCCCCCTCCGCTTGTTCCAGGCCGGCGGGATGGAAGAGCCCGCACCAAGGTTAGACAGGGTGGGTTGAAGCTGCAAAAGTCTCAGACGACATGCGTGGTGTGGACTGGGTGTGGTGTCGACTGGGTGAAGAGGATGGCTTTACCACAGTGATGCAGGGGCAAGGATGCCGGCCCACCATGTGCACTGCACAGATGCAGAGCAAGGAGTCAGATCCTCAGAGAAAGCTAGATAATGCTGTGTGCCCATGATGAGGCATAGAGCCTTGGGTCAGCTGTGATTGACAGCTCTCCCATTGGGCATTGTGTATGGCAACAAAAGCTTTGGCCGGGACCGTGGTGGTGTCGACAGCACTCCCTAGGGGCATGGTGCACTCTGTGGAGGAGTGTCTTCTGTGCAGCACTGCTGCTGGTGGTGGTGACTCAGTAGAGCATGGGGCACTGACGTATAAACCAAAAAACCTGGGCCAGTGGAAATAATAGGGTCATCATCAGTGTGTGGAAGCGCAGCCTGCACCTCTGCGGTCCCACTGGAGTCAAATGAAGGAAAAGCAAACCTACAGGTACTGTGGTTAGTGGGACTAAGAGGCAGGCCCTAGAGAAGCTGGCTATCCCTCAGCTCACCCTCCACACTTAATCTGTTGGTTGCTTCCACGACCATCAGCCTGGCTTAAGAGCATCCAGAGGCACGGAAACTGCTCTTCTGAACACTAACACTCCCTCTGTCCTCATTCTTCTTGACCTCTCCTCTGCCTTTGACACAGTACACCACAACATCCTGATCGCACGTCTCTGTGATCCCGGGGGAATCACAGGTCAGGCTCTGACATGGTTAACCTTCTTCCTTTCCGAACCCCATCCCAGGTTGAACTAAGGTCAATTCTCTCTACTATCACTCTTTCAACCTGTGGCATTCCCCAGGGTTCTAACCTATCCCCCTGGTTCTTCAATGTCTACGTGGTTCCCCTGGCACGTGTGATTGCCACTTTTATCTCTAACTCTCATCTCCACTTTCATCTCTAACTTCCAGTGTTATGTGGATGACACGCAACTCTCCTTCAGGCTACCCTCAGCCACTGCCTCTACCTCGCTCATATCTGACTGTCTGTCAGCAATTCAGTCATGGTGTGCTACAAATGACCTTTGCCTCAATGCCAGTAAGACTGAGATCGTTCGCATTGGGACTCCTGCTTCCGCTTTCCCACTCACTCTGGCCGGCCTCCTTTGGCCCTGTGCCCGCACCAACCTGCGAGGCAAAAAACCTTGGGGTCATCTTCGACTCCACTCTCTCCTTCTCCACTCACATTTCGGACATCTCTAAAAAATCCAACTACCAGCTACACCTCCTCAGAGGCACTCTTCCTTTTCTCACCTTCCCCCGACAGCTCACTGTCTCTAGAGCCCTGGCTCTCTCAAGTTTGGACTACGGCAACAGCCTCTTTCTCAGTCTCTCTGCCTCTGCTTTGCGCCCTCTGAAACTCATCCAGAACAGAACTGCAAGACTTATCCTTGACCTCAAGCCCAGGGACTGCATCACTCCAGCACTGAAATCCCTCCACTGGCTCCCCATGGCTGCAAGGATCAAGTTCAAGACCCTCTGCATTGTCGACAAGGCTGGGGCCTGGGACCTACCTATCTGCAACACTGCCTACCTAAATGCTGTCCTTCCCGAGCCCTGCACTCATCATCCTCCAACCTTCTGCGAGTGAGCCAGTTCTCCAAGCAGAGATTTGGAGGGAGATCCTTATCCTCAGCAGGGACCGCCCTCTGTCTTGAGCCTGATCTCCTTATGTTCCGGAAACTCCTTAAGACTTTCTTCTTCTCCGCTTCCTTCTCTCTCCCTCTACCCTGCTAACCTCTCTCCCTCCTTTTCCGCACAGCTTGCTGACTGGCCACTGGGTGTACCTCAGTGTGTCACAGGTCCCTGGCACCCCCTCCAGTCCTCTCGCACTTGCCTCTGTGCCTGCACTTGCCTCATCGCTGCTGCACTTGGTCAACGACCCATGAGAATGGCATCTCTCAGCACTTACCCCAGTTTTTGACTGACTGGGCATACGTGGACTCCCCTCGCCGCCCCTGCACTTGTCCTCCCCCCCCTTCTCCTGTACCATTTGTGCACTTGCACGATCTGAACGTACCATGCCTTGAAGATCGTCTATCAATCTTCCCCGTCTCCCCGCCTTGCATGGTGGAGCTTCAATGCACTTGGAAAAACTGCAGAATCGTCATCAGACCTATTTGCTGTTACCTACACTGCTAATTGTATTATATGCACTTACTCTGCTTGGGCAGACTTGCATCGTTCAGAAATTCAAGAACTCAGAATGACCGTTTGTTTTTTCCCCTTGTTCCCTCCCTCCTTGAGTGCTTTGAAACACTTGCCTTTTGTATAGGCGCTTTACAAATAAACATTACCGTAACATACCAGGACAGCCCCTTGAAGGCTAATGGACCCCATATTGTGGACTATCTTGGATGTCTGTGCAGAGAAATATGCAGAAGTGGAAGGTGTACATGTCAATAGTCATGTCAATAGTCATGCATACTTGTATGTCCTGAAGCATACTAGTCAGGGGGGCCCCATGGTTATACATGTGATGTAAGGGGGTAGTCATGTTGTAGGGGTGATCAGTACAGGGGTAACCTGCCGATGGCCGCTCATTCATAGGGGTCACCCAAGGGAGTACCTCTTGCCCCGCTAGTATGTTGGTGTCCCATGCCGGAGCGTGGGAAAATGGATTGACTGCCTTGAGTGCCCACTGCGGGGGTCCCCTGTCTGACTCTCTTCATGCCTGGGTGGGCAGATGGAGTAGGACACCCCCAGGAAGGATTAGGAATAGATATGGCTGTAAGTAAAACATTACATTCTGCTCATGTTATGCGTTAAAGGACAAATACAGGTGACCATTGGGACTTAAACATCCATTACAATGCTGTGCGTTTTGTAAGTAGCAAGAGGGTAACATTTAGCGTGCCCCATTATGGTACGAAGGGTATTCCGGGCGACAGGCCATCTCTAGGGCGGTCATGTCTTCCAATGGTTGCAGGTTGCGCAATGCTCTCTTTCTTTCCAGCTGGACTCTGGGGCACCCGGATCCATGTGTAGGAATAATGGTGTTCAGGCTGGCAGGCTAGGGCAAAGACACTAGGGCTTCAGGGCCATGCCCCTCTCAGACTGCTCTCAGTCAATCATTTATGGCACTGTCCCTTCTGCTGCCAGGCTGATGGGACAGGTGGAGACACTTGTGGAACTTTGCTACTCTCCAGGGGTGAACAGAGGGTTCTCAGATTTAGGGAAGGGTGTGGGAATGAGATCTGGTACTGCTGAGTGGCATCTTGGTTCAGCATTTGAACCTAGTGGTTGGTCTGTGTTGTCCCCAGGCTGTGCCCTCTCCTCCACATGATCACCTACGTACTCATCTTTTAGCGTGTGTAAAGCTCCCAGACAGGGGTTGCTCCTCTCATTGCTAATGTATTCTGTACAATATGTCTATCCAATGCTCAGCCTCCTGCTCGGTAGATCCTGATAGAAAGGTTTTCTGCGCTTGATTCTTCCTGGTGTATTTTGCCCTGGTTGGATGGTGGGCTGAGGTTTATTTTGGTGCAGCTGGTTCTGGTTTATCGCATCTTCTTCTTTTGATGGCTCTCATTGCTTTATGGATGGCGTGCTTGCAGAGTTGGTGCGATCCTTGCTTATATATGTACGTGTAGAGGTCTGTGTTGGCCTCAGGCCAGGTTCACTGCAGACTAAATGATTTGAAAGAATTCAATAAATAAAATGCCTACTCCCTCTGTGATCATTTCTGACAAAAGCCCAACCCACTAGGACCCAGTCTGCTCACACTGATGTGGCCTACCACACTTGTGTTGATCTTCCTGTCCCACCAGTAATGCTCCAGATCAGTCTGCCCGCCCCTCTGACAAACAACACTTTTAGCTTTATTCATTCATTGGTGCTGAGCCCAGCAGGTAGAATTTCAGCAAGTCTCTTTGAGGAATTACAATCAGACAAGGGTGCAAAGTCCTAGCTTTTTTGATGTTAATTGAATAATAAAATGATGCGGGTAAATCCATCTCTGAAAGCTTTATCTGCTGGTTAGATTCCCCTTTCATAATCTCCATGCCAAAAGCATAGTGTCTATCTGTGTCCTTCTGCGTCAGTATCCTGACCTGCAGCACCTGCTCTACCAGTGGCACAGAGCAGGGTCAGCGGTCGCAGCTGCCCATTTAACAGCAGCTGTGACAGACAAGTCTCTACCACGCAGGGGCGGTATTTCTGATATGCAGCCGTGCACCTAAACGACGATGATCATAAGTAGTCCATGATAGTGACAGGATAATCTATAAAATAAAGCTATGCCTGTGTTTTGACATAGTGCGTGGCTCTACCTATGATCATGAACGCCACATCCCAATTGATATGGCACATGTGTCAGCTCCTGTGAGTCAGCTCTGCTGTGGAAGGGGAGGTGTATTCTGGTCATTCAGCTGGAGACTGCCAAATAGCAGGACAGGAACCTGGAGGGACGGGCCTTCCCTTTTTTATCTCTTTGTGAGGGCTGGTAACACCCTCCCCCAGAGACCACCGCACAGTAGGTAGCTGTCCTGGGCCCAGGCATCAAAGGGGCAAACCCATTCAAAATGAGTCGCCTTACACAAGGGTTCTGCATCTCTGAAGGCTTTTCTTCTCAGTGAGAAGAGAAGGGTATGGGGTTTTAATATGCAGTAGTGCTCTGCTCAATGGCTGGAGACTTCCGCCATTTTGGTTCTCACTGTCATTCTCTCGCTTTCCTGTCCCCTCCACTTCCTCTGGCGCAAAACACTTTGGGTGTGACAAGTGTAAAGTCCACTCTGTAGAAGAGCAGGGATTGGACCACTAAAGCAGGCTGGCTTTTGACCAATTACCTGAGGACCTTTGCCTTTAAAATAAGGGGTCTTCCACCCGTTCCGCAGATTCACTGAGTTCCTCTTGGATCCGTTATGGCCGCAAGTTCGTTCTGAATATCTTTCTGGACTTCCTTTGGGAGAGTCATACTCTCCAAAGTCCTCAGCCTGAGGTGAAGAAGGAATAATCCAAGACAGAAGGAAATTCTGTCCTGTACCACTCCCAGGCACACCGAGAGTAAACTCTGTTGTGGTCCAGGACCTACCACTCTTCACCAGAATTTCCTGAGCTGGGAGAGCACCATGAACCTAACTATCATATCCTCGAGTCCCCCTCAGTGGAGCCCTAGCAACATGAGGGCCAGACCAGCTGAAGCTCCCTGTTCTACCGCTCTGAACCAGCTGCTGCATGTTCACCACACCTGGAACAGGAGTGACGTCAACAGTGCTGGTTGCTGCGCTCCTCAACCAATTCGAACTTGCTTGCACTTTAAACCAGTTCAACATTGTATTATGTCCTTGCTAAAGCCCGTCACCTGCTAGGCCCAAAGCGACTGCTCAGTGCTGAGAACTGAACCAAAATACTAGAGAGTCACATGCTGATTCTACCCAGGGATTACAACCACAGTTCGACACAGCTAGCTCTTGAACTACTGCTTCATCGATCGCACATTGATGCATCCAAAATTACCACTTCGGCACAGGTCCTGCTGACTCGAACTGCTAGTGTGTCCCTCATGGACCCTGCCCAGTGCTTACTGTTCGACTCGGCACGACCAACCGCAAAGCATTCTTGCGACCACCCTGATCTGCACCCTTGCGAGCCACCCCTCTACCACACTGAGCGACCGCATTCCCTCCTACATGGTGCTTGCTTGCTGTTTGGGCCCACACAATCCACTGTGCCCGAACTGAGCTTGATCAGCTCCCATCTACGTTCCACACCAGAACTGACTTTGTCAGCCCAACAAGAACTGAATCCAGGTACTGTTGACTCTGAACTGCCCCCCCTGGGTCCACTTGGACCCTAGAGGCTGGTTAGGTCACGATCGCTCCTGTTTTCATCCAAGATACCCTTTTTGTGGCTAGTAATTCATCTAATACCCCTGGTACTACGCTCAGAGTGCTACGTTTCTCGGTCTGTCGCATCGCATCTCTTCTTCCTTTGGCGTTGGTTTTTGTACAGTATTTCTATTGGTTCTATTGCAGATGGTGTGTTTGATTAGAGTATACATATAGTTATAGAACTTTGATTGGACATTCCCTTTATTTTGGACTGCGTATTTTTTAGTTTGGGTAACTACTGGTTCACCTTTCGCACCCCTCTTTAGAGCATAGCCTTCCCTCGGCCAATGTTACCACAAAAGCTGAAGGAGGTATATCTCTTTACGGTCCTTATGTGAGGTCTCAAAGTGCCATTTTACCCCTACTCATCCTTATACTGAGGCAGAATCCAATTAGTCACAGGCTCTGATAGTGGGGGCTGTTGGCATGGAGCTGTCCTGCTACATGAGTTCCTGCTGCTCAGCGCAGTTCAAGGGTTGATTTTGCTTGTGTTGGTTCAGGTGTTCCTTTGGGTTCAAAGATGATAGGCATTCAGTCTTTCTGGGGAATTTGTTGTAACCACAAGGATACTTGAAACTTTCTGAATGTTGAAACGTCCCCCATAAGGCGCCCCTTCTGTGTTAATTGTTCTTCTTCTCTCTTCTTTTAGCTGCAAGACCACCATCAACCACAGGTAATTCTCAGC